>NC_058519.1:339211697-339527589 GCF_904849725.1 Hordeum vulgare subsp. vulgare
TTCTTCTCCTCCTCCTCCTCTTTCTTCTCCTATTTCATATTATCCTTGCTTTAATTAACCCAACAATGACATAATTAGCCCATTTAGCTCCAAAATACCATAATAAGCTCAAAATGGCATAAGAACCTTGGTTAGCTCATGAATATTATATACTTAGCTTGTTTTTCTCTAAAATTACATAATTAGCCCATTTAGCTCAAAAAAGACATAATTAGGTAATTTAGCTCCAACAAGAGGAGAAGAGGAGAAGAAATAGGCAAAATGAAAAGAAAGAAGAAGAAGAGATGAAGAAGAAGAGAAGAAGGAGGAGGAGGAGGAGGAGGAGGAGGAGGAGGAGAAGGCCAATGACCTTCTATCCTTCTCCTCCTCCTCCTTCTCCTCCTTCTTCTTGATTTCTTCTTCTTCTCCTCCTCCTCCTCTTTCTTGTCCTCTTTCATATTATCCTTGCTTTAATTAACCCAACAATGACATAATTAGCCCATTTAGCTCCAAAATACCATAATAAGCTCAAAATGGCATAAGAACCTTGGTTAGCTCATGAATATTATATACTTAGCTTGTTTTCCTCTAAAATGACATAATTGGAATATTTAGCTCAAAAAGAAGGAGAAGGAAGAATAAGAAGAAGAAGAGAAGAAGAATAGAAGGAGAAGGAGAAGAATAAGGAGGAGGAGGAGAAGAAGAAGAAGGAGGAGGAGAAGAAGAGAAGAATAAGGAGAAGGAGGAGAAGGAGAAGGAGAAGGAGAAGGAGCCCTCCTTCTTCTCCTTCTTCTTCTCTCCTTCTTCTCCTCCTTCTTCTTCTCTTCTTTTTTCTTCTTCTCCTCCTCCTTCTCCTTCTCCTTCCCCTTCCCCTCCTCCTCCTCCTCCTTCTTGTTTTTCTTCTCCTTGTTCTCTTATTGCTTCTTCTCTTTCTTCTTCAATTTAGCTTATTTGTCATATATATGTTGTTGTTCTTGTTCTACTTACTTTCTTATTCCCATTTTGCAGATTGGATGTACTACATGCATGGAAGCTGGCGTTGGAGTGCTTTAGTTTCCGTTTTTATTTGAGTTGATGAACAATGTGTTGGTTCTTTGTATGTGTTGATGAACAATGTGTTGATGAACAATATATGTGCAACTATATGTATGTATATATGGATGAAACTTCGTATGTGTTGGTTCTTTTGATATATGGGATGTACGTTGATGAACAAATGGCATTGATGAGCTTTATATGTATATCATATATGTGTTGTGATCTATTTATGATATATGTGCTCTGAATTATATGTATATGTGATGTGAAATAGAAAAAATAAATAAAAATGGGACAATATAGGATCTTTGCCATCTGCCAGCTGATGGCAAAGGCCTTTGCCATCAGCCAGCAGACGGCAAAGGTGCCACGTGGCGCCCAGCTGTGCAACCTGGGTAGTAGCAGCTGGCTATATAGTCTCTTTGCCGTCTGCCTGCTGGGTGGGCAAACGGCAAAGAAGAGGGCACAGAGGAGGGGGCAGAAGAAAAAAGTGGAGAGAGGGGGGAGGGGAGGACATGGCAGATGGCAAAGATAGTCAAGGGGGCGGACGGCAAAGATGGAGGGGGGGAGGGGAGGGGAGGAGAAGGCAGACGGCAAAGCTTGACTGGGAGGCAGACGGCAAAGATTGCCGAGGAGGCAGACGGCAAAGGCTCCGTTAACCCCTAACGGAGGCAACGCCTCTCGGCTGCCGTCCCAAACTCTTTGCCGACTGCTCCTCAGGAAAGCTGACGGCAAAGAGCTTTGTCGTCCGCTTTAGGGGGGCAGATGGCAAAGAAGGTCCTACGCCGTCGTAGGCTGACGCAGAAAATTTGCCGGCCGTGACAATCTTTGCCGTCTGTGGTACTGTCTTTGCCGTCTGGGTATTTGTCTTTGCCGTCTGTGATGGCAGACGGCAAAGAAGGTGATTCCTGTAGTGTTGGGTGTTTCTGGTCTGGGATCGAGAGGGAATGGCCATTGCCTTGTAGTGCGCCGTATAAATTTGGTCCCATGCTAGTCGAGGTTGGAGCCTCCCCGTATTATGGTTTTTCTCTGGTAGCATAGTCCAAGTGATGTCGGTCTTCGCGGGAGAAAAATGGGTGTGTGCTTGTTCTGAGTGTTTACTTCTTAGATACCATACCCGGGATTAGTCCGACTCACTATTGAAACCCGTGGGTTTTGGGTAAAGAGTACGCCCTCTGGAGAGTCGAAACTATTCGAGTAGCCATGTCCACGGTCAAGGACGACTGGTTTCCTAGTCAAGTATCGGTCTGAGTTTCGATCTTTGGAGGAAGTTAAAGTAATCATGAGAATACTCATGAAATATGGTGGATGATCATACTATTATTTTACCGTGGACTAACCCATACGATTATGTTTGTTGAATATCCCTCGGACGGTTCTACCTCCTGGATATTCAATATTTATTATTACTTCGTATAAGCCCTTTATATGGTGTCACTTAGACACCCGCCTGTGGCATGCTCGTTATTATTGCTTCAGATAAGACCTTTTTGTGGTGTCGCTTAGACGCCCGACTGTGGCATGCTCGTTATTATTTCTTATAAGCCCTTTCTGTGGTGTCGCTCTCACGCCCGGCTGCGACAATTGTTATTACTTGCATGTGATCCCTTTAGGCGGTGTCACTCCGATGCCTAACTTTGGCACGCATGTGATTACTTTTTCATTTTTACTTTCCTTGCTTGTTTATACAACATTGGTGGAAATTTCTTATCTGCATGAATGCATCCATAAGTTAATTCTTATAGCATGGTGGGGATTATGCATGCATCTCACTTGCTTTAACTTATTTGTTTTCTTGATGTTTGCGAGTACATTCAAAGTACTCACTGGCTTGTCCCTGGCTATTGTCTTGGCCAGATTGCGTACGGAGAGGAGCACGATGTCGTCAACCCCGGAACCTAGGAGTCCAGGATAGCAGCCTTGTGAGATAGGAATTTATCCAGGTCAGATGTTCTTGTGGGAATGGAGTCCCATGGACACTAGAGATTCCTCGAGTCGCTTTCGCCGTCAACGTCTGACTTTTGTCCAAACTAGTAGACCTTTATGGTCTTGTAACCCAGATTTTGTATTTTGCTTGGATATTTTGTATCAAGTGATTGTCTACTAGCTAACAGTAGTCCTGGGGCTGGTGAACACAAAGACTTGTTTTATGGAAATTATTTTTTGAAAACCCGGTCGCCACAATACAATCGAGGAGCAGCTGCACGAGGAGCTCCCAGCTCCCAAGAAGAAGCGTGTTCTTAGGAAAGCCACCTCCGTCGCCCCAGTCCAGCAACCTTCCCCTTCTACCGCATCCAAGCGTCCTAGGGCCACGCCTCCACCTCCTCACGTGGACAATGTGGTGGAAGTCGACTTCGACCTCTCCGCCTTTAGCTCGGAAGAAGAAGAGTAAGAGCCCTGTCGTGTCTTTCAGCTTCCGAATTTTCGGCTTTGCTTGGTTTTCTTATATTGATTTGCCCTATCTCCGCTGAGATACGGAAACATTGGTGCAGAGGATGGCGAAGAAGGCAAAGACCTCGACGAGCGATGAGCCTCCGGCAAGCACCGCAGGCGCGCCAGCGGCAACTTCCATCAGCTCGAAGCTCAGCCCCCAGCGTGGGTCCATTACTCGTTTTCCACTAGCAAGTGTTGGGACGCTCATCTTCACTAATGACATCGATGGCTCGCAAGAGAAGATCGGCGGTGAGGAGATCCATTAGAGGCTGCCCGTGACGCGCCACCGCCATCAACCACGCCGCCGAGAGATGGATCTCCGGCAAGGGCTTCCGTCAGCGAACCCATCATCGTCGAGGATGATCCGGCAAGCGTAGCGGCCGATAGTCCTACATCGGCAACTGATGTTACCGGGAACGGAGCAGCAGCATCGCAACAGGTTGGTGTGGGTAACCCGTTTGCCCAAGAGTACTTATTATTCTATCTCCATGTCTTTTTTGTCTTCTTGAACTTCTGCTCTTGGTCTCATCTCGTTCCTTTTCTTTTGCGTTCAGATCTCCCCTCGATAGAACACATGGATGTCGATGCCATCATCGAGGATATCGCCAAGGATGTTGCCGCCGAGGCTGACAGAGTTGCCGCTGATGAGGCCGCCAAGGATGGAGAGGAGGAGAACGCCAAGGGGTCCGTGGAGAGGGTCAACAAGGATCCTAGTGACCGTACTGACGACATTCCTGCCGCAGGAGCGCCAGGCGCTACACTGGCCATAGAGCCCTCGGTTGGGCGGATGTCGAGGATCAACTGTTACCATCCAAAGCCCCCTCTCCCAGCAGATACCTCGAAGCTGGGAAGAATGTGTTCATCAACATGCCAGGAGGGCAAGTGCTAGGGCGACCATTGAAGGAGAAACCTTTAACGACGAGATCACCACTGTTGTCGGTCTCAAGATCATTGGTGAACCAAGAGCTGGCGGTAGTAGATCCAATGAAGAACAACTCCTCCAAGCTATGACATACAACTTCCGTCTGCTCCACGCGCTCCAGCGTGTCCGGAAAGAGAACCTGGACTCTAGGGCAGCGGCCGTTGACGCATGGGAGGTGGACTTCCAGAAGTGTGTGAGGGAAACACAAGCCTGGTTCACCGAGGCCCTTCAGGACATGGAATATGGTCAGGAACAACTGAATGAAGACTGGAACGAGCTCCTCTTGAAGCAGTCTAACATCCAGCAGGCGCAAGAGGAGGCCTCACAACGGCCTGCAGCAGAGGAAGCCCGCCTAACACGGCTCTGCGTCGGGCTTGATGCTCACGAAGAGGACCTTGTCGCTCGCGAGAGGGCGCCCGCCGACAAGCTTCGCAAGAAGGGCGAAGCAATCCGTAGACTTGTCACGCAGCGGACTCAGGAGTTGGAGCAAAAGCATAAGGAGATCCTTACGGCTCAGGCCATAGGCCATGCCGGCAAGCTGAAGGAAGCCATTGACGTTGATGTTGCTGTAGAGGCCGCCAAGAACAAGCTTGCTGACAAGGTGAAGAGGTTGGAGATGGATCTTCAATGTTTTGGCAAGGAGATCTCAACCCTCAGGGCCGAAAGAGAGAAGACTCTCCTCATCTTGGCAGAGATGCAGACCGTCGTATCCGACAAGATCGCACAACTCAACTCAGCCAATGCCTCCATTGTCGATCTGAAGCTGACCACATTGGAAGAGGCCATTGAGAATGGCAAGGCTCGTGAAAGGGCCTTGACCAAAGATCTCCAGGTTGAAAAGGCTCTGCACGAGAGTGTCGTCGCTGCTCATGACGACTATGTGGGAGGCATGAAGATCTAGACTGAACGCCTTGTCGATGTCGCGGAAAGGCTCACAGCATAGTTGTCGACCATGGGTCTACCAAACTTCCGCTATTCTTTCGACGGATGGACATCCAGAGCACCAGGTTAACTCTGTTCTTTGATAGTCTGATTGGTGCTCTGAAGCAGCTCCACTCTGGTCAAGCAGCCTGTCTGGCCCATGAATCCCGCAAGCTCTGTCGGGCCATCCTCCTCAAGGTGCACACCAAGGTGGCGCACAAGAACCTCGGCATCAACCTCACCAACATGTTTGATCACTTGCCGAAGGATGTGGACCTCAAGGAGCTCAAGGAGCTGGCCATGCCCATCGTCGACAAGGTGGGCCAAGTCAAGAGGGTGGAAGGCCAGCGCACGGACTAGTCGCTCCACATCTTTTTGCCGTTGCCATTCCATGTAAAAGACAATTTTATCTTAATTTAGAATCGCGGCAACTTATCAATGTAATATACTTGGTTGTGTTTTGAATGGATGTATGCTATTCCCCTTGTTTGATTTCTTCATGTATGGTACATGCCCTATGCTTTATTGGAAACTTGCTGGAACGCCTAGTCCTGCCGCGAACGCTTTGAGGAGTGGATCCTTAGCAGCCTGTTGAAGGTGTCGCTACCGGTAATATACCTTGGCGTTCTCAGTGCAGCCACGTAAGTTGTTGAGCAGGCTCAAAACAAAGTAAGGGTGCAACCGATCATGACAAGGTTGCTTTGCGGGCAGGTTTTCCATACAAAAGTTGAAATCGTCCAAGGAAAATAACTTTAAAAATTACTCCGAGTTTTTGCAACTTAGCTTTTTGTTGTTGTACTCCTTTGTGTTGAACAGAACATCGCCTGTTGGTGTCCATACTATCGTCCCCCTGGTAAACTTGTATGTGCGGGAACCTTCTATCCTTTGAGAAAAACAAAGAAGAGAAAATAGGGATATGCAACCTTGGCGGTTTGCTAGTACTTGCTGGAAATAAGCGTAACACAAAATCTCAGACAAACATGCACCTAAATAAACATGAAAATCGACAGGAATTGTGAAACACTTAACTTTATTCAACTACGCGCACGGTCTGCGTCTGGCTTTGTACAAAGGATTACATGCCTTGCCGGCAAGACTTGTACAAAAGGTGGTTGCTGGGAGACCCGACATCCGCGCCTTATGGATAGAACTTACGAAGATGCTCAATATTCCGGGAGTTGCTCACCGGAACGCCATCTTCGATCTCCAGGCAGACTACCCGATAAGGGCCTTCCCACTTTGGCGTCAACTTGTTTGAATTCTTGGCCGATTGAACGTGCCGAAGAACACGGTCGCCTTCCTCAAGACTTCGGACTTGAACCTTGCGGCTATGGTAGCAGTGCAAGGCTTGCTTGTAGCGTGCATCCTGCACAGCATCCTGAAGATGATCTTCCTCAAGGAGCATAGCGTCATCTTGGCGCAACTGCTATTGCGCAAGCTCATCATAGGCGAGCACTCGATGTGACCCGTATATGAGTTCTGTGGGGAGAAATGCCTCTGCCTCGTACACTAGGGAGAAGGGTGTCTAGCCGGTGGCTCGCTTTGGTGTCGTTCTGATTGACCAAAGAACCGTCGGTAGCTCATCAATCCAGCGTCTTCCACACTTGCGCAGCTTGTCGAAAGTTCTGGTCTTGAGGCATCGTAGCACTACAGCATTTTCCCTTTTCGCCTGGCTGTTGCTCCTCGGGTGGGCAACAGAAGCAAAACAGACCTTCCCGCCAAGGTCTTGGACGTACTGCATGAAGGCGCGGGTCATGAACTGTGTTCCATTGTCAGTGATGATCATGTTTGGAACACCAAAGCGTCAAACTATTCCCTCGAAGAACTTGACGGTTGATTGTGTTATCACCTTCCTCATTAGTTCTACTTCCGGCCACTTTGTGAACTTGTGCATTGCAACGTACAAGTAATCAAAGCCCAAAATGTCAAGCCCCCACACCGAAAATGGCCAGGAGAGGGGGATTGTGTGAAGAGCTTGGGCTGCTTGATGCAATTTCTTTGAATGGAACTGGCAGGCTTCACACTTGCTTACTAGTGCAGCCGCATCCTGGACGGCGGTGGGCCAAAAGAAACCTTGCCGGAATTCCTTACCAACAGAAGCTTCGGGATCACCGAAGGAGGACCAGAGGGAGGGCAGGGGCCTCCCAGGCAGCCTGCTGGCACGGCCAGGGCTCAGGCCGCGTCAGGAGGTCGCCTGTGTGGGCCCCACCTCCTTTGATGCCCTCCTTTGGCCTATATTTAGAATTCCATGAGGAAACCCTTGCAGACTTCCTCCATCGTTCCGCCGCCGCAGCGCTTCCGAGATTTGGAGTATCGGGAGACCTCTTCCTTGCACCTTGCCGGAGGGAGGATTGACCTCCGGGAGCTTCTCCACCGACATAGATGCTTCCCCGATGTGCCGTGAGTAGTTTTCCTTGGACCATGAGTCCATGACCAGTAGCTATGTGATGTCTTCTCTCCAATCTTGTGCTTCAATGGTTAGTCCTTATGAGCTTCCCTACATGATCAAGGCATCTATGTAATTCTCTTGCTATTGCTATGCTCAGTTTTTTGGGATCCGATGTATTATGAGATTATGTTCATATTTTTTATGAGTTATATATTTGATTATCCTTCTATATTATGTTCCTTAGTGATTCTTGCATGTTCTCCGTTGCCTTTTATTGCTTTGGCCAAGTAGTAGATCGTAACTCCAAGAGGGAGTGTTATGCATGATTGTGGGTTCGGGCCCCTCGATGTCTAGCTTGAGTGACAGAAACATGAGACTAGGGGATGTGCTTGTTGCCACCAGGGAGAAAACAACGGTGCTTGTGACCACACTTGCAAGGATTGTTTACCTTACTCATAGTTCGTTAATGCAGTTGTCCATTGCTTTGAGTTTACACTTTGGGTGGGGCTCGCAACTTAATACTAGAGAGATGTTCTGGATAGATATCTCAAGGTGGATGATTAGTAAGTAGATGCTGATGAATAAACGGTCTACATGTCTTGGCGTACTGTCTATTACTATTGAACCTCATACTATCAAGGAGCATAATTAGGATTGCGGTGCGATCATAATTTTGTCAATTGCCCAACTGTGATTTGTTTACCCTAGCATAGTTGTTTATCGTATTTTGGGAGAGATACATCACTAGTGAACATCATGTGACTTCGGTCCATATCACCATCATTGTTTACACCTCCATCATTTACCGGTTTTACTTTTCCGTTGCAATCACTATTACCTTGCTGCTTGTGTTTTGATCCTTTGCAAACTACAAGGCCGGAGAGATTGACAACCTCTCTATACTCGTTGGTAGCAAAATTATTTTTTGTGTGTGCAGGTCCACGTCTTCTGCTAGCGCCAGGGTGGAAGACACCTACTTGTTGAGCCTAGGAGTCATCCTGGTTCGATAAACCTTACAGTCTCTATGTGATGGAAATTTGCTGTTGACTACATCTCCACCTTCCACTTGGGGTATCCAACGAGGGGCGAGAAGTATATACATCATCTCTTCATCAAGCGAATTTCTAGCGCCGTCGCCGGGGACTCCACTCTTCAAGACAGGGGAGTTGCACACTATCTTTTACCTTTGTTGTTTAATCTTGTTAGTTTGCTTTCTAGTTTTTGCTTTAGAGTCTTATAACAAAAACCACAAAAAAATTAGTTGCTTCGTTCTTGCTTGTTGCCGTTGCTATGGGTTCCACTGAGAACACCAAGTTGTGTGACTTCACTAGTTACAACAACAATGACTTTATTTGTACTCCTATTACTGCTCCTGCCACTGAGGCCACATCATATGAGATTAAACTTGCTTTGCTGAACCTTGTTATGAAAGATCAATTCTCCGATGTTGGAGATGATGCTGCCTTGCACTTGAGAAATTTTGTTGAGCTCTGTGATATGCAAAAATATAAAGAAGTAGGTGGTGATATTGTTAAACTTAAGCTTTTTTCCTTTCTCCTTGAGAGGAGGAGCTAAAGTGTGGCTTCAATCTTTGCCTAGGAATAGCATAGATTCTTGGGATAAGTGCAAAGATGCTTTTATTGGGAAGTATTACCCTCCTGCTAAGATTATCCAGTTGAGGAGTAACATTATCAATTTTAGGCAACTGGATTATGAATATGTTGCTCAAGATTGGGAACGTGTGAAATCTCTTGTGAAGAATTGCCTGACTCATGGTTTGACTACTTCGATGGTTATCCAAACTTTTTATGCAGGATTGAACTTTACCTCGCGGAATCTGTTAGACTCGGCCGCTTGAGGAACCTTTATGTCAACTACACTTGGTGCTGCCACAAAGCTATTGGATGAGATGATGACAAATTATTCTCAATGGCACACCGAGACAGCTCCAACAGGTAGGAAGGTAAACTCTGTTGAGGAGATCTCCTCCCTTATTGATAAGGTTGATATGATTATGACTCTACTTACTAAGAAAGCTCCTATTGATCCTCATGATGTTCCTTTAAATTCTTTGGTTGCTCAATAGAGAGAGCAAGTGGATGTTAATTTTATTTCTAGGAACAACTTCAATAACAATGCCTATTGGAGTAATTTTGGTAGCTATCCTAGACCGTTCCCATCCAACAACTATGGGAATAGGACACTCCTAATGATAGAAGAATGCCTAGTTATGAGAAACTTTTAGAGATAGAGAAGGCTACAAAGAATTATATGCACAACCAATATTAACAAAACAAAGTCTTCTCTTGACAATCAGATGACCATACTTTTACTTTGCAAAACGTTGGAAGACAACTTGAGAGCCTGAATAGTGAGATTTCCAACCTCCAATCTAGACTCACCACCACGGAAACCCAAGTTTCAAATATGTGTCACACATAGGCCACTTTGATAAATCAAATGGTAGCGAAACCCGAAGTGGTTGTACCTTAGGTAGAGGAAGAGATAATTCAGAGCCTTCCTACACACACTACCATTGCTACTATACAAGTGGTTGAGGATCTCAAAACTTTCAACACCCATCGCACTCCTAGTCCAAGTGGACCCATTAATGGTGATGCTAATACCTCAATTATAGGACAAGAAGGTCCTATGAATTTAGAGACTACCAAAAGAATGAGCTTAGATGACATTACTACCACTTTAATTAATGGTAGTAACCTTGATTTTGACAATTGTAGTCTCCTCGAAGTCATCACCTTTTTTGCAAAGAATGTCTAAAGACCACCACACTAGCACACTTAATATTGCCTTCACCAAGCATAGTACCAATTCTCTTATCCAAGCTAGGGAGGACAATGTCGGGACCCCGATCCTAAGCCATAGGAATCTAGCATGTAACCCATCGCATCCCTTTGTGGTCTCACGCACGGTTAACTCCACGGCTGCAGCCTTACCTTAGCCGGGATCGTTTGCGTCTTTTGACTCACGTATGCGATAGTATCGCTAGAAATCCAATGTCAAAGAACCCGGATCGACATGTCTAGTCATAAACCAAAGTGGCAGTACCGCTCAAGGACAGGCATACATGACCCAACAAAGCAGGTGTCGGTCACCGACGAATGTAGACGAGTCGTAGCAAGCTACAAGGACTCCATTACATCGCGTGACATTTCCCCAAAGGCGACAGACACAGCATCTAAGAAGGACACATGCCGATCAACCAATGTGTCCGGAGCAGTAGCGAACTACCAAGGCTCGTTGGACCACAAAGGGGCATTTCCTTGTAAGGAGTGCTACTAAAGTTTACGACTAGGTAATCGAACCCCATACATATAAAGTACGACACACGTACGCATGGCATACCGATATGTATAGATACATCGATGGCATCACAACATAACCATAAACATACAAGCTTTATTTAAGAGGCTCGGAAGAGCCACACACATAATATTACACATTAAGGGTCTCACGACCCACAATAGCAGTCATACAATACTAGCCAGTGGAAGAGTTATAAACTGTCTGAGTACAGACAGGGCAACTAGTAGGCACGTGGCCTGACTATACTACAGAGCCGACGTAGGGCCAGATCGTAGCTGGGACACCAGCTACTCGTCGTCGTTGATGTCTACGAAGAACCCTCCATTAGGGTCATTAGCAACCTCTGCAACATTTATTAAGCAAACATGAGTACGAAGGTACTCAGCAAGACTCTAGGAGAACTAACTACTCATGCAAGGTATCAAAAGGTATTGTGGGGTTTCATGCGGAAAGCCAGCATTTGACTCATGGCTAGACAACTTGCATTTTGAAATTAGTTTTGACAACTTGATTTCTCGCACACGAGTCCACTAACACCACAACAATACACTATCGTGGAATCATTCTGTCTCCATACGGAAATGCTGTCCACGACACTCACGCTTATCTTGACAATTTTATGAGTAGACATTGAAGTTATCTATGAACAACATATGTCTCCAAGTAGTCCATATCCGCGGACGCGGCTATTCGAATAGATCATAACCCTGCAGGGGTGTACTTCGTCACACACGCTCCCGCCACTTATCGCCATGTGCACGTCATGCACCTCGGCAACCTTCAAGCGGAAGCCCAGCGAGGGAGTCGGCCACGACCGTTAACCACACTAGTACCTAGTCCAGGTTTATCGCCTATCTGAGAGTAACCCGTACGGAAGTCCGGCCGAGGTTTCCGCCACGGCCTCAATCGATGTGCGCAGGGTTCCCAAGCCCACCATCCGGGTGCCACTTGGTACACCGTGCCACTGCCTACCGCATCTCGGTCCACCTCTCAGGTCAGCACCATGCACGGCCTCCAGCATTACTATAAACACGAGAAACTACTTGCAACTCCTGGACCGAGTACTACGCGATTAATAGGCCGAGCGGGGTCATATTTCAGGGCCCAGCATGTGGTAGTATCAAGTCTTGCATTACATACACGGAAATCAGTTCCTAAGGACGGTTCCAATGAAACAACCCGCCATGTACTCCTACATAGCCTTTCACCGGTACCTTTACCAAATCAAGTTCAACACACGACCTTTGATCACCAAACACATTCCACATTTCTGTTCATCTCCCAGATGACAGACCATACACAACTCTAAGCATAGCATGCATAGCAGGATAAGGCACATCATAGCTCAAGCAACTACCAGGTATGCTAGGTTGCAAGGTTCGGCTATTTACTGTGACAAGGTTAAGTCATGCAAAGGAAGTGGGTCCAACTATCGTGGCAAAAGCAGTTGAAGCATTTGATCCTAATGCAATAAATAGGTGCAGGAGCAAGAACATAGGAGTTATCGTGATGATCAAAAGGGTTGCTTGCCTTGTTGCTCAGAGGAGGAACGATATCCGTCAGACGGATATTCGGTGGAATCCGGGGGTGCGGAGCCTACCGAAATGAATGGCAACATTCAATAACAATCATATGCAATCAAAATAATGCATGAGCATGGCATGAGAATGCAAAGTGATAAGTTATTATAATCAAGATGTTTTAGGTTTAGAGTTGATTTGAATCACATTCGAATAGCAATTCAAACGGGTATTCTCGGATACCGGTTTAATTGATTCGACCTGATGCTCAGATCAACCTAATGTTAACATGCATGAAATGTCATGTTATGGTACTGATTTATATCTAGGGCAGTGTGTGATCATTGTATTTATAATGAAATTTGGATATTTTTGCAAATTCCATTTATAAAGTGATTAAAGAATTGAATTATTCCTTATTTCACAATTTAGGGTCCTGTAACTTTTTCAAACATAGTTGAAAATAGCATAATCAGAATCCTTGAATTTTTCTGATACTTTTTCATATATAATTTATTTTCATTGGAGTTACAGATTAATTTCTATGATTTTTGCAATTTTTAGCAATTTCCTGAATTATATTTATACTGGAAATTCCATTTATTGCATCAGGCTGACGTCAGCAGGTCAGCCGACCTGTTCAGGTCAAACCTGACACGGGGGCCCCACTGGTCAGCCTCTCTGGGACTAATCCCGCGCTGACCAGCCCCTAATTGGGGTTTGACCACGCGTGGGGCCCTCTGGCAGCGACTGAGGGGAGGGCGATTATGCCCTAATGGTCGGCCACGTCGACGGCCACCGGAGGGTGGTCGCCGGCGACCAGACCCGCGGCGGAGGGCTCGCCGGAGGCGACCTAGGCGGCGCTGCACAGCACCAAAACGCACGCGGTTTGCAGCTTCAGCATGCTCGCGAAGTGGCCGATCTGGCAGGACCATCTAGGAGGCTCGGGTCGCCGGAAGAGGCGTCGGCGACGAGCCGGAGCGGCGGCCGAAGCTCGGGCGTCGTCGGGGGCTTTGAATCAGAGGGATCCACGCTCAGTTCTTAGCTGCTACGGCATCTACGCGTCGTCCTGGAGCTGCTGGTGCCCTCGGAAGGACGAGCTGATCAACGGAGGGCTACCGGCGACGAGCGGCAGCGGCGGTCCTCGTTGGGCTCCGGTGAAACTAAGGCTAGAGGATGGGATCGAGGGGGAAAACTTAGGGGAAACGACCGCATGCTCACGGGGAGTGCAGAGCAGAGCTTAGACGGCTCGGGGAAGGCCTGGGGGCGACGAATCGACGCGAGAGGTCCGGCGGCCGGAGGAGGAAGACGACGGCGTTGCGGGCGTTGCAGGGCTCGAGGAGGCTTCCGCTTCTGCAGAGACGACCAGGGCGACGAGGCGGAGCTAATGGCGTGCTCTGGGAGGGGATCCTATGGCCAGGGGCACGGCCAGCTCGAGCTCGAGCTCGGCTCTAATGGCGACAGGAGGGAGAAGGAGGGGATCCGGGAGGAGGAGAAGAACCAAGGCGGGGAATGGATAGGGGAAGCTCTAGGGAGCTTATCCCCGTCGTCGCCAGCGCGAACCGGCGGCCAGGCAGGCACGCAGGTGCGTGGCCGCGCCGGAGGAGGCGGCGCCCACCTCCTGATGCCTACTGGCGCGAGGGAGGGGACGAGCGGGGAGATGGACCGGGCCTGGCTTGGGCGACAGGTAAGTCTTTTTCCATTTTCTCTGTTTTTGTTTTTCTGTTTTGCTATTTATTGCTTTGCTAATTATTTCGGCTCCAAAACAAAAAGTAAAAACTATTTTAGACCTCCTGAAATATTTGTTATAATATCCCCACTCATTTCCAAGGTTTTCAACATTTTTGGAAAATTATAGTTTCTGATTTCAATTTTTAAATTTGAAACCAGTGGCTTTTGCATTTATTTAAAATGCTTAAAGTGTCAAGAAAATAGTTTTCTCCAATGCTCATTTACTTTCATGATTTATCAGAAAGTTTGAACATTTCTTGAGGCCATTTTGGGTTCATTGATTTTGAACTAGTTGAAATTTCCTTTAATTGAAATGGTGGCTAGGGTTTTGAGTTTTTCCTTTGCCACTTTGTTGTTTTTGTTGAAACTTCTTCGATGCAAATGCAAAGAAGACATGAGCACAATGCTATCTTGGTTGAGGGTTAGGGATGTGACAGACAAGCTCAAGCTAGAGACTTCTATTCATAGTAAGCTAGAAGATGGTTGGGATCCTATGCTCAAAATAAAATTGAATAATATCTCTTGCTTTGCATTGTGTGATGTTGGAGCTAGTGCCTCCGTTATGCCCAAAAGAATGTATGATATGCTTGATTGGAAACCTTATGATCCATGTTCTTTTGGTGTTCGTCTCGTTGATTCTTCCATAAAGAAACCTTTAGGGAGAACTGATGATGTTCTTATTATTGTCAATGATAATTATGTGCACGTTGATTTTCTTATTACGGACATTGAATGTGATCCTTCATGTCGAATTATTTTGGGACGCCCTTTTCTCCGCACCGTTGGTGCTATCATTGACATGAAAGAGGGAATTACTAAATTCCAATTTCCTCTTAAAAAGGGAATGGAACAGTTCCCTAGAAAGGAGTTTAAGTTACCTTATGAGTCCGTTACATGGGCAAGCTATCCTTTTGGAGTTGATAACACTTGATATTCTTGCATTGTGCCTAGCTCAAAGGCATACAAGAAAGCGCTTGTTTGGAGGCACCCCAATATGTTTTTACTTTCTGTTTTAGTGGTCTTGATGTGTGTTACTACTGTAGAAACATCATTTTATCTTTATTTTTAAGCTTTGTGCCAAGTTATAGCCTCCGATTGCAAGAAACTTCAAAAACTATGACATGTTGTCCAGAAACAGATTTTGTCTGCTTGATGGAAAAATTTGCCAAAAATCACCAGATCATCTTTTTTATCTGCATGTTTTTGACAGAACGCACTATATAATTGTATTTCATGCATCTGTTCTGAGTTTTTTGATTTGAGTTACAAAAGTTTCCTGAATAAATTATTTACTACCTGTTGTTCTGTTTTTCACAGATTCTGCCATGTTTTGTGTTTTCATTGTTTTGCGAATCCTAAGTTTGCTTTTTTATTTTCAAAAACCCTTTGACATTCTTGACAAGCCATAGATTTTCATGATAATCTTTATTCCCAGCAGGTATTGAATTATTTTATTAAGGGAACTAACTGCTCTAACCAGCTTATGATGAGTTTTGTATGAAGGGAGTTTTGAAGTATTGCGATGGGAGAGATGATGAAAGAATATAAAGGAGTGTCAAACTCTCAAGATTGGGGATGCCCCCATGCATCCCAAGAAATATTGAAGGAGACTCAAGCATCTAGTCTTGGGGATGCCCCCGTGCATCCCCTTCTCTATCAACAATCATCAGGTCGTCCATCTCCATACTATATTTTTATCACTTCATATGATATGTGCTATGCTTGGAGCGTCCCGCTATTTGCTTTTTTACTTTGTTTTAGTTTATTTTGCTGGTCATCACAATTCGGAACCTAGCCTACCTTGTTTGGGTGAGAGACGCGCTCCATTCCACTCTAGAACACAACATAGCTTTCCATGCTTATCTTTTTTGTGTGTTCTTCATCTTTTCGTAGCCACTGTCATGCTTAGCTCTTAGTTTTCATGCTTATCTTTTTAAGAGCTTTTATGTAGGTTGATTTTGGAACTCGCTTCTTGTCTTGTTTAGAGAGTTGGCTTGTTGCACTGAGTTGTGTGTCTTGCATAAGTAGGTAACTGAGGTTGCTATTTAAGTATAGTAATAACTTGCAATAGTTTTGAGGTATTGATTTGAGTAATGTTTGGACAATTCGTGACAAGAGCTTGAGCCTATTAGTGATAGGTGTCGTATTTTGGGAAATCCGTGTGTTTTTCAAAAATTAAAAGTTAGTTAAGAACTCTAGCTACTAAATTGATCGCTAACCTGTGGAGGGTTTGGAATATATAGAGTACACTCACGTTACCATGAGTTGAGGATCCGCAAGGATAACCAAACCCCCAAAAATTCCTCCACGGGGTACTTGTCTTTTTGTGAATCTCCTAACTATATAGAGAGTTACCGATAATAAGTGTATGAGTTCTTTGGACTAATGTGAGTATTTGATTGTTGGCATTTCCACCATCCATATTTTCTAGCCTCTTCGGTATCGTGAATTGCCCCTTTCTCACATTGAGATTTGGTGCAAACTTCGCCGGTGCATCCAAACCCATGACATGATACGCTCTATCATACATAAGCCTCATTATATCTTTCCTCAAAACAGAAACCATACCTACCTACTAAGGCATTTCCATAGACTTTCCGAGATACATTGCCATGTAACATCCATCGTCTCATGACTTGATCTTCATGGCATGCATGCTTTTGCTTGATCATAGAGTCGCATTCTAGTTGGGCCTTGCCCTCATTACTGCTACACGACTCGCCAGTATCATTGCATATCCTGCTACACTGGCAGAGGCATACATTTGCATACATCATGAAGTTTTCACTTGTATTTATGTTGAGTACTTCTTATAAAGTGTGATGATTTTTCTTTCTATTCATGTAAAATATAGAGTGTTGCCCTTAAGTGAGGAAAAGATCCCAAAGAGGACAAACAAAAGATCCCAAAGAGGACAAATGAGAGATAAAAAGAAAGAGCCAAAGAGGCCACAAAATAAATAAATAAAAGAGAAAAGGAAAAAGGAAAAAAGTGAGAAAGGGGCAACACTACTATTCCTTTTGAAAGATCCACATTCGTACTCCATTGCTATATTCGTACTACATAGAGATTATCATTCATGCATAACTATATGGGGACCCTTACACTATAGAACTTGGTTTGCATATTCCAATGATCATCCTCCTCAAATGAGCTCTAGGTCTTCATGAACAAACAAGTTGGATGCACCCCCCACTAGTTCCATTCGAGAGCTTACCTTAGCTCATATGTGCATCCGTTACATCCCAATCCCTACTCCTCACATCATATCTATCATTTGGCTTTCTCTCGCCTATGGTTGTCCTCATTGATGTGAGCCTTTCACACCTTTTTGTCTTCCTTCCCCGTCATTATTCTATTTGCCAGCCTAAGTGCCAACATATCTTGCTTACGCTCATTCATTGCATGAGTGCTTAAAAACGAAAGGGAGAGGATCATTTTGACTTGTGCGTGACAAGTGGTCTGGGGATGTGTCAAAATAATATTCCGAAGGATACTAAGTGTGAGGTTTAGTAGATTGAGATCTCAATTAAAAAAATAATTGATCTCCGAACCCATCTCCCACTTCTTGCACGCAAACACCATTTGGAGACATTCGAGTCACGGACAGTGAGAGCTCTTGCACCTTTATGTTCTTACTTTGCTAAATTCAATACTAGATATAGACTCTTGCTTGTTATTATCTTGACTTGAATTGCATATCTCACTTGCTTTACTTTGAAGTTCTTATATGTTTGTTAGCATGTCACCACAGAAATTATTGTGTTATCATTTATCTACTCGAGGACGATCAAAAATTAAGCTTGGGGATGTTGATACGTCCCAAACGTATCTATAAATTCCGCTTGTTCCATGATATTTTGGGTGACATTGTTACATGTTCTGCTACACTTTTATATCATTTTACACATATTTGGACTAACCTACTAACTCAGTGAACCGAGTGCCAGTTTCTGTATGCTCATGTCTTTTTTGGAGGGGCTTTTACACAATTTTTCGAAGCCCGAAAAAATCTAGAAAAATATTTAAAAAATCAACGAAACAGAAGCTTCGGGATCACCGAAGGAGGGACATAGGGGGGCCAGGGGCCTCCCAGGCGGCCTGCTGGTGCGGCCAGGACCCAGGCCGCGCCAGGAGGTGGCCTGGGTGGGCCCCACCTCCTACGGTGCCCTCCTTTGGCCTATATTTAGACTTCCATGAGGAAACCCTCGCAGACTTTCTGGAATCGTGAATTTCTCCATCGTTTTGCTGCCGCAGCGCTTCTGAGATCGGGAGCATTAGGAGACCTCTTCCCGGCACCCTGCCGGAGGGAGGATTGACCTTCGGGAGCTTCTCCACCGCCATGGACACTTCCTCGATGTCTCGTGAGTAGTTTTCCTTGGACCATGAGTCCATGACCAGTACCTATGTGATGTCTTCTCTCCAATCTTGTGCTTCAATGGTAAGTCCTTGTGAGATGCCCTACATGATCAAGGCATCTATGTAATTCTCTTGCTATTGCTATGCTCGGTTGGTTACGATCCGATGGATTATGAGATTATGTTCAGATTATTATGAGTTATATATTTGCATGTCCTCACATATTATGTTCCTTAGTGATTCTTGCATGTCCTCCATTGCCTTTTATTGCTTTGGCCAAGTAGTAGATCGTAACTCCAAGAGGGAGCGTTATGCACGATTGTGGGTTTGGGCCCCAGGATGTCTAGCTTCTGTGACAGAAACATGAGACTAGGGGATGTGCTTGTTGCCACCAGGGAGAAAACAATGGTGCTTGTGACCACGGTTGCAAGGATTGTTTACCGTATGCATAGTTCGTTAATGCAGTTGTGTGTTGCTTTGAGCTTACACTTTGGGTGGGGCTCGCAACTTAATACTAGAGAGATGTTCTCGATAGATATCTCAAGGTGGATGATTAGTAAGTAGATGTTGTTGAATACACAGTCTACTTGTTTTGGCGTACTGTCCATTACTATTGAACCTCATACTATCAAGGAGCATAATTAGCATTGCGGTGCGATCATAATTCTGTCAATTGCCCAACTGTGATTTGTTTACCCTAGCATAGTTGTTTATCGTCTTTTAGGAGAGAGACATCACTAGTGAACATCACGTGACTTCGGTCCATATCACCATCATTGTTTACACCTCCATCATTTACCGCTTTCATTTACTTTTCTGTTGCAATCACTATTACCTTCCCACTTATGTTTTGATCCTTTCCACACTAAAAGGCCGGAGAGATTGACAACCTCTCTGTACTCGTTGGGAGGAAAGTTATTTGTTGTGTGTGCAGATCCACATCTTCTGACAGCGCCAGGGTGGAAGACACCTACTTGTTGAGCCTAGGAGTCCTCCTGGTTCGATAAACCTTACAGTCTTTGTGTGAGGGAAATTTGTTGCTGACTTCATCTCCACCTTCCACTTGGGGTATCCAACGAGGGGTGAGAAGTATATACATCATGTCGTCATCAAGCCCTCGAACCTATATGGGAGCCACATATGCCTCCATGTATATCTGACAACACCTCTAGTCCATCTTCCCGAGGAATGCACTTCAATTTCACACCGTTCGGTCATTCCTATACACGACATTGTCCACAAAATGGTACATGTTGGACCAACGGGCTACTTTCTCTACTTCTTCCTGCTCTTCAGGGAGCTCTCCTGTTTGGAAAAACTGGACAATGTGCTTTGCCCATGCTGGAGCCTGAGGCTCGACGGCAAGGACTAAAGGCATATCTTCTACTACGGGAGCGTTTGTCTCTATGGCAAGGACTCGAGGTCCTGCCGGAGCCTGTTGCTCCCCGGCAAGCTTGGTGTTGTTCCCGGCAACTTCCTTGCCGGCAATGTTCTTGCCGACAGCTTCTGGCAGCTCTGTAGGAAAGTAATGGCCGGAATTCAACTTCCTTCTCTTATATGGCCTTGCTCGTGGTGCCACGGATGGTTGAGTCAGTCGGAGCACATAAGTCCCGGGTTCCATAGGTAACTTGAGGGCAGCATGCTTTGACAGTTCATCGGCAATGCTATTTTCTGCATGAGGAACATGCTTTGTTTGCATACCATCAAAGCGCTCCTCCAACTTCCTTGTTTCACCTACGTAAGCCTCCATCAACGGGATCTAGTAATCTTTGTTAACTTGCCACACAACAAGCTGAGAATCGCCTCTCACGATGATTTTCTTGATTCTGAGGTCTGCCGCGATCCTGAGACCGGCAAGTAGCCCTTCGTATTTTGTAGTGTTGTTTGTCTACTTCTCCTGGGGAAAACGCATTTGGATTACGTATTTGAGGTGTTCTGCGTTGGGTGCGATAAGCAGCACGCTACCATCGGTGCCTTGTAGCGAGAAAGCTCCATCAAAATACATAATCCATTCTTCACTTGTTTCCTGGCCGGGGAGAGTTGTTTCTTGAATATCTTCGTCTGGTGTCAGGATCCATTCTGCAATGAAATCTGCCAAGGCTCTGCTCTGAATAGTTGTAGTGCTTTCAAATCTAAGACCAAAGCTTGACAGCTCCAACGCCCGTCACATCTGGATTTCGCAAAACCCGTTGCAGCGGAAAGCGAGTGACGACAGTGATCTCATGTGCTTGGAAATAATGTTGCACCTTTCTAGAGGACATAAGGAGGCCGAAGATCAACTTTTGCATGCCAAATTATGTTGACCTAGCCTCTGCAAAATGGAGCTAACAAAATAAATTGGGCGATGCAGCACCTTCTTCTTCTACATTGCTTCATCTGGTTGTGCAGATTCCCCCATGTCGGCTCCAGACTCTGTTGGAGGAAATCCTGGCTGGCCTCTTGACGGTCCTGCGCTCGACTGTGCTACCTCTACTGCTACTTGTTCACTGTCTTCTCTCTGCGCCACTAACGCAACACTAACTACTTGATTTGTGGTTTAGGCGCGACTAGTGTTGGCGGAGAGGAGAGGTACCTGTTCAAATCTTGCAGCGCTGCCTCCGACTCCGGAGTCCACTTCATTGGACCTGCCTTTTTAAAGATCTTGAAAAAGGGCTGGGCGCGCTCAGCAGATTTGGAGATGAACCTACTCAGAGCAGCAACGCAGCCGGCAAGGCGACGCACATCTTTGACGAGTTTTCGTGCTTCAATGTGCTCAATGTCCTTGATCTTGTCGGGGTTCACCTCAGTACCATGCTGAGACACAAAGAACCCGAGAAGCTTGCCGGACGGGACACCAAACACGCACTTCTCAGGATTGAGCATCAAGTTGATCTTACAAAGATTTGCAAACGTCTCTTCTAGATCTTGTATGAGCATTGCTTTGTCCTTGGTTTTGATTACTATGTCATCCATATAAGCTTCCGCATTTCTATGTAGCTCGGGCTCAAAACCAATCTGGATCGCTCCTGCAAATGTTGAGCCCGCATCTTTTAACCCGAAAGGCATACGTATGAAGTAGTATGTGCCACATGAAGTGATAAATGTGGTTTTCTCTTCATCTTCGTTGGCCATGAAGATCTCATGATACCCTAAATAGGCGTCAAGGAATGACAGCAGGTCACAGACGGCAGTGGAGTCCACAATCTGGTCGATGCGCGGTAGGGGGAATGGATCCTTTGGACAGGATTTATTGACATATGTAAAGTCGATACATAGCCTCCATTTTCCATTCTCCTTGCACACTAAAACTGGATTTCCCAACCAAGTTGGATGGATCACATCTCTAACCAAACCCGCTGCTTCCAACTTTTTGATTTCCTCGGCAATGAATTCTTGCGGCCCCAAGGCTTGCTTCCTCACCTTCTGCTTAACGGGCCGCGCCTAGGGACAGACAACAAGATGGTGCTCAATCACCTTCCTGGGAACACTTGGGATATCAGATGGTTGCCATGCAAACACCTCGACATTCGCCCGTAGGAAGGCAATGAGCGCGCTTTCCTATTTGTCGTCGAGGGTGGAACTTATGTTGAAAATTCCCCCGTACCATCCTCCTTGGTGGGCATTTTCTTGGTCTCTAGAGGAGCTGCCTTGGATTTCTTGGTCTTGGTGGTGGAGCTCTCTAGCACATCGTCAATAGCAGCGCAGCACTCCGAGGAGGTGTGCTTGTCGGAGTGTGTGCAAGAGGCCTTCTTGTCGGTCTTGTCCCCCCCGGGAGCTTCAGCAGTTGGAGTGGGTGCCTTGGCGATAAGCGCTCTAACTGCCTCCCGTTAAAGCTGGTTGGTGCAGATGAGCGCATCCTTCTTGTCAGAATTGATGGTGATGACGCTCATCGGCCCGGGCATCTTTAATGTATTTTTTTTGACCGGCTACTGTAGGGAAAACCCCCCATAGCCTTTTTTCTTTTATTCCCATATAAAAGAGAAATATGTACAAGAAGAAATTAGAATGTACAAAAGGGAAGAGGAGCTAAGGCTACAAACCTCAAGGAGGCAAAAATGAAACCCATTTAAGGAGATCATCCCTGAAACTAGCCTTAATTCTATGAGCTAATAGGGAAATGTCACGAATGAAGCCAGATCTCCATTTTCTGAACTTTGGCTGCTCCTGGTTGAAGACCTTTGCATTTCTGATAGTCCAGATGTTCCAACATGTAGTGAAAACCACCTTAGCAAAGAAGGGGTTATGGAAGTCTCTTTTAGCAGCAATAGTAGCACTCCACATGGATGGACCCTGCCATGTGATCTGCAGGTAATTCCAGACCCTGGTACTGAAAATACAGGTGAAAAACAAGTGATCTCTGTCTTCCTTGACTCGAGCATGACATAGACCACAGAGATTGGAGTCGGAAACATTCCAGTGGCGCCGTTCAAGCATGTCCTGAGTGTTAAGCCTGTCCATGATGAGCATCCAAGCAAACATCTTAATCCTCATGGTACACCAACTTTTCCAGATCCAGTTGAGTAAAGGATTTGGTGTAATACTGCTGTGAATGTGAGTATAGTATCTCTTGGCTGTGTAGGCCTTAGCATCTTTTCCACATACCCATCTGTCAGAGGCCTGATGATCAAGATCCAGGTCTTGAAGCAAAGATTGAACTGAAAGCAGCTCCTGGTAAGCTTGAGCAGACAGTGGCAAGTGGAACATAGAGAGCATGCTGTCATCAGAAAAGGCTGTAAAGACCTCTTGAGCTGTGCAGAAAGGATCAACCACAAAAGAAAATAGTCTTTAGAATCTGGTTGCCAGTGGCCTGATGGAGTTTCCAACCAACCAGGAGTCACACCAAAACAGGAAGGAATCACCCTTGTTAGGCTGAACATATGTAACTGATCTGAATTTGTCAAGCAGTTTACAGATATCCTTCCACCAAAAAGAACCACAAAGGGCAGTTCCCTGCGGTACTGTGTCATGATAGTAAGTGTTCCAAATCAAGTGAACCCATGGGATATCAGCATGATTTAGAAATTTATCAACATGCTTGAGCAGGAGTGCTTCATTCTGGATTGCTAGGTTCATAATTCCTAACCCCCTTTGTTTTTAGGTCTGCATACTAGATGCCAGGCAGCAAGAGGGGGTGCATGATCTTGCCCATTTATTCTCCATAGACATTGCCTTTGAATTCTTTCAAGCTGCTTCAGTATGCCTGGTGGGATATCCAGGCTGCATAGAAAGAAATAGGCACAGAATACAGTGCTTAGTTTAAATACTGTAGCCTTACCCCCTGAGCTAGAAAAGATGAACTAGCACTAAGTCTTCTTTCCATATTATCAACCAGTGGCATGAGATGAATGATTCTTGGTTTAGTTGTCCCAACTCGAAGGCCAAGGTATGTGAAGGGCAAAGATCCCACTTTGCAGCCAAGGGTGTCTGCCAGATCCTGGAGTTGCTGTGTAGGAGTGTTAACAGGTAGAAGAGCAGATTTGTGATAATTCACCTGTAATCCACTGGACTGGGAGAAAAGTAAAAGCATTTTCTTGAACTGCAACAACTGAGGTTTATGAGCAGGTAGGATGATAAGGGTATCATCAGCATATTGCATTATGGGGAAATCCTTATCATGACAAGGTATGTGCAGCTGAATCAGACCCTTCACCAGGAGTTGGTTAACCAGAGTCTGTAAAAAATCATCAGCAATAGCGAAAAGCAGTGGGGACATGGGATCTCCCTGCCTAACACCTTTCTTGCACATAAACTTCTTTCCAAGCACACCATTGATCAGGACTGAAGATGAGCCACAAGTTAGTAGCTGCTGGACCCAAAGTATCCATCTGTCATTGAAGCCTTTGTGCTTGAGAATCTGAAAAATGAACTCATGTTCCACAGAGTCAAATGCCTTTTCAAAATCCAGCTTGAGAATGACTATAGGTTTCTTGGATTGATGGCACTGGTGGAGGTACTCGAGAGTCCATCCAACACAATCTTGAATGGTTCTAGACTTGATAAAACCATACTGATTCTTGTGAAGACACTTCACAATCTGCAGCTGTAGCCTGTTAGCAATCATTTTTGATAGTAATTTGAGACCCATCCCAGTAAGTGATATTGGTCTGTAATCTCCCACTTGTTCAGGTGATCTCTTCTTGGGAATCAGAGTAATATAAGATGAGTTCATGTTCTCAAGTTGAGCATGACCAGCATGGAAAGCAGCAGCAAGTTGATAAAACTCAGAGGAAATAATGGGCCAGCATTTCTTGAAGAAAAGACCATTGAACCCATCAGGACCTGGAGGCTTGTCAACGAGCATTTCCTGAACAGTCTTGTCCATTTCAGACTTAGAAAAAGGTTCTCTGAGAATATCTAGGCCCTCCACCTTATGAAGCATGGATTGTAAATCAAATGCCATTTTAATGCCGAGAGAAGTTCCCATTCTAGCCTTAAAAGATTCCCAAAAGCATGCAGCAATTTGATCATGATCAGATATGAGGGAACCATCATTTAACTTGAGAGATGCAATGGAATTCCTCATATATCTCTCAGTAGCCATAGCATGGAAGAATTTGGTGTTTTCCTCACCAACTTTAACAAATCTGATAGTGGCTCTATTTTTCCAGTACAAGCACTAGAGATGCAAATGATGCTCCAAATGTAACTTAACAATTTTTCTGAAGTAAGCCCGTGGTCTGGAAAGTGACCTCAACTCCTCAAGCTCATCCAAACATAGCACAACTTGATTACATCTGGAGATGAAAGTTTTTAACTGAGATAGATTTGTCTGCCACTTTTTCAGAGCCTGCCTAAGATGTTTCATCTTATCCATAATGACAACAGTAATGTGGGTTTTCCTTGAAGGAATGAGCTAGGACTGCTGAACACATTCCATGAAGCCCTCCATTTCAACCCAGTAGTTTTCAAAGCGAAATAGGTTGCACTTAGGGATGGAAGTGTTGACAGTGACCACATAAGGAACATGATCAGAAGCTGTCTTTGCAAGGGGTAGCACTTGTGTAAGAGGATATGAGGAGATCCAGTTGGCTGATGTGAAAAACCAGTCAAGCTGCTCCAAAAGAGGGGAATCTTGCATATTGGACCAAGTGAAAGATCTGCCCTTAATGGGAAGTTCCAACAATCCCAGATGCCCAATAATTTCATTGAAGATGAACATTTCATTTACATCAGCCCCAGGAAAGTTTATGTTGTCAGGGGATCTAATGAAATTAGAATCTCCAAGAAGCAGCCAATTAGCCCCAGTGGGTATATGAAGATTATATAGCCAACTAACAAAAAGATCTCTGGCTTCACCTTGACAAGGACCATAGACATTCACTAAAGTCCAGGATTCCCTAGTGTGATTTGAGGTAAAAGAGATGATCAAGCCATAGGGTGTGCATTCAACTAACTGACGAGTAAGAATGGAGGAGTTCCAAAGGGTTATAATCCCCCCTGATGCACCCCTGGAGGGAGAGTAAGGAAACTGATCAAAACGTTTGGGACAGAAACATTTGACTGTACGAAACTCAATTGACTGCATTTTGGTTTCCTGCAAGCACACCACAACAACTAGGCTCTCATCAATCTTGTTACAGACCGCACGTTTCCTATGGTCCGAATTTATGCCATGCACATTCCAACACAGCACACGCCAACTTCTCGTAGAACGACTATCCATTGCACAATATATTTAGAGCAAAAGCAGGGCTATGTAATAGCCAGTGCGACCAAGGTTCAGATAACCAAAAGACAGAGCATGCAGAAGTCTTGCAGTACATGAAGCCAGTATAGTAACAAATTAACATAGGTGAATTAAACATCAACAGACGAAGGCGCGGAATCAGCAGGATCTTCCATAAGTCGATCCACCGTAAGCTTCTCAGGGGCAATGCCTAGTGACTGCCTAACCTCCTGAATCACGGGAATAGGAGTGGCAGGAGGTACTTGCACATCATCAGTCTCCTACGATGGGGAGGGCATTGGCTTGGCCTTGGGCTTCCTCTTCTTGGGGACGTGCGCTGGCAGCTCCTGCAGGATCGGTTTGAAGCCATCGCGCTTGATGGAGCCGCAAGCACATCGACGGACAGAGGAGTCGACGACAGGAGTGGCCTTCTTGCGGGTCCCCTTCTTCGTTGGAGCAGGAGAATGGAAAGATAAGTCCTCCGCAGATGACGACGGGCTGAGAGGGATTACCTCCTGCACTGAGAGAGTGATGCCAGCAGGCTCTGGTGGTGGTAGCGCGGGAGCATCAGTGTCGAAAGCCGCCGCCCATGATTGCTTGGGGATCATAATGGGCTCCAGAATTGGCATATGTAGTTGGTGAGGCACATGCATAGAAGTAGCAGCTCCCATGAGAGCATCAAAAGTGCTTGCCCAGGACAGAACTGGCGGCAGAGGAGGCCCGTAAAAAACCCTTGCGGCCCCAACAAAGAGGTTGTCAGTCTGAATGTGAGGGGGTTTGTAGAGGACAATTGCCAGAGGATTGTCATCTTGCGCCTCCTCCATCGGGAGCACCTCCTCCTCCGGCTCAGCATCTTGACCCTGGGCAGCCGGTGCCATGCCAGCATCCGGGGCAACAGGATTAGCCACTATCACCTCCATGTCAGGGGCCGGGGGTGCTTGATTAGCAGGTTCGGCCTCCATGTGACCCTGCGGCTGAGGGTCGAGGTCCACAAGCTCATGAACCGAGTCCGAAGAAGAAGGACTCGGTTGATCGATCACCATGGATTCTTGATCCTGAACAGGATCAGTAGCAGGTGCTTCCGGGGCCGCTTCAAGTTCCCATCCTCCTCCATCAGCGGCTGCCGGCGGCTGTCCCCAACCACCGGCATCAGCAGCATTAGCAGCAGGAACCACTGGATCTTTAGGTGCTAGTGGCACCGCATTCCAACCCAACGCAAGGTACGGGGGCAGAGCAAATTATAGATTGTCATTGACGAGATGTCCAGGGAGCGGGTGAGGGTTGCCATTGAGGGGCATGGGATCCTCATCATTAGGCAGTATTTCGGCAGCCGCCGCCACCAGGATGTATACTGGTGTAGACCAGGAAACCTTGCCCCCCCCAAGCAGCATATTCAGAGAAGTTGATAAAGCGAGGGACTAGTCGGTCATCTGGGAACGAAGCAAACACGATGGAGTGAACTAAATAAGGATCATCACTGACCCAATGGTGGAACTCTCCGAAGCTGTTGACAGCAGCCCTCGGATCTTCAGTATTGCGGAAGTCGAGGGGGACCCCTAGAATCATGAGGCAGCCATGGCGAAAACCCTCTTGCCCGCGGAAACCAACTCCCTGATCATGTCTCAGGAAGCGCACCACAGAGTTATGAGCGACTTCCTACGAAACCATGTGGACCGCAGCATAACTTTCCGCCTCATCTCTGAGCTCAAACAGAGCAACGCCCTCAATCCATAGCTGGGCAGACCGAACATGCAACCCTCGGTGAAGAAGAAGAGCAGCTACTTATTGTCGTACCTGGACCACGTTGTCAGCCGAGGGCGCTGGGTGGACGTCAGCGATTACGAAACGCTCATCACGTCTGGTGATGGGGACCGCAGGCGTGGTGTAGGTCCGAGGCAGCCGGTCAGGACCTCCGTCGATGATGTTATGACCAGGCGGGAGGAAGAACTCCGGATCAAGCTCGAAGTTCGCCATTGCAGGAGGCGGTGGCGGAGTGGCAGGCGGCGTCTCGGAGGGAGTTCGAGGATGCGACGGCGATGAGACAAGACCGAACTGTGCTGCAGGCGTTGCGGTTTCGCCAAGAGTATCAGCAGTTCCCAAGATATCAGCGACAGGGGAGGTGGTGGGTCTCTTACAGTTCCAAGTAAGACAATTATTACGCATAAAAGAGGCTCTGCTAGATCGTGCGTGGCCCACAGTGCTGTCAGCGAATCCAGGCGAAGCCGTGCAGTTGGCAGCTAGATGGCCCCAAGCGTTGCAAATCCAGCAAGAAAAGATTTCCTCAACCATGCCATTAATGAGTTCATCAAAAGCCAGATGGGCTTCCTCCGAGGATGGAATATCCATCCTAGGATTAGGTTCGGGCCATGAGAGGGAGGTAACCTCAGCGGGCTCAGTAATGAGCGTGGAAATCGGCCCAGAATCCAAACTTTCCACCGAAAATTGATTCTGATAATTCAAAATACCATGAATCTCGGCGGGATCAGTTGCAGCACCTTGTTGCACGGAAGAAGTTCCGTTTAATTTGGCAATTTGAAAATCAGCTCCGGGAGATCCGGGGGATGAATCTTGGAGAGAAACTGTGCCGAACGTAATATGCGGCATGGCTTTTGTCCATCGGAGTTCTGTCGGCGGTGGCGCCGAGATGATGACACGTTCAGGAGAAGGCACCGAATAACCAGCCAGTTCAAGCGTGAGTAGCTCCTCGTGGGAAACAGGACATCTGTAACCCTTGCAAACTTCATGTTGCTGGAGGGATGCGAATGTGAGCTTCTTACGAACAGATGATCTAGATTTAAGAGAAGATTTTAGGGGTCTGGAATGCATCGCCATCAGACCTAGAGAGGCTCTCCTCTTAGAAGGACTCACAATAATCCATTCAGCATCACATTGCTTCTTCCACAGAGCGAATTCCCGACGCCAATTAGGACCACCATGACCCCATAGATGGAAAAAGCACTTAAAACTTGAGCATTTGAACGAGCGTAAATCAAGAATATGAAAACCGACTTGCATGCAGGACACTTCGAAGGAGAAAACCGAGTCTATCACTTGAGAGACACGAAACTCAATAGCCAATCCCCCAATCATAGATTACAGAGCTGCGGCGACTGTGTCCGTCGAGAGACAGAACACATGACGACCAAAAGAAACCACCATGATGAAGGAGCGGCGGTGCTTCATGGGGTGCACCGTAACACCAGAGTGACGATAAACCTCATCGGCGAAAGCCAAACCATGCGAAAAATCCAGATCCAACGTAGTACCACCCATGCAAGCCATGCACGACCACAGGAGGGGGTCGGGAGGGTTCACCTGAGCAGAGGAGCGGCGTGGAGAGAGGATACGCCGGCTAGACCGCCAGATCGCCATTGGGCCGCCGCGGTGGGAGGTGGGAGGTGGGAGTCGCCATTAACAAGAGCCCTTTCACTGCATCTTCAATGTATTGTACGCGTAATGTAATGCCGCCATGAACTTGGCCAGCGCTGGATGGCCAAGGATCCCATTATATGGCAATGGAATCTTGGCAACGTCGAAGACAACCTTCTCCATCCTGTAGTTCAGGTCGCTCCCAAATGTTACTGGTACCATAATCTTTCCTTTCGGCTGGCTCCTCCCTCGATTGATCCCCTGAAACGTGCCCGTTTCCTCGAGATGTTCCTCGGGAATTTACAGCCTTTTGATCAAGTCGGGCAAGATCAAGTTCAAACCGGCCCCACCGTCAACTAACATTTTTGTCACTTTGAGGTTGTAGATCATTAGTGAAACCAACAGCGGCAATCACCCGGCCGCAGTTGTGCAGTCAAGGTCATCCTCAACGTAAAAAATGATAGGCGTGTGGGACCATTTCAATGGTTTGCGGGCACCAAGAGATGGCTTTGTTGCATTAACTTCGCGCGCCCACTGTTTAAGCCGGTGGTGGAAAGAATGCAATGAGGCGCTCCTGTCAATGGACATCATGTCTGTAGCCTTCTGGCATTCATGGTCACTGGACTCGTCATCCTCCTGGCTACCATCGTCCTCATCCCCTTCTTCCTCGTAGCGGCCTAGGGCGGGCCTCTCCTTCTGTTGGTTGGCCTTGCCGCGGCGACCCCCTCGGCTACCGCATTTCTTGTCGGACCCCTGAGCACCATCCCGGGCCTTCTCCTTATCCTTCCTTTCATACTTAGCTTTCTGCTTCTCGGCAAGCTTCTCAACTTGCCGACAGTTTTAGAGATCGTGGCCCTTGGTGCGAAGGATCTTGCAATACTTTTTTCCGGAGCCCTCCGGCTTGTCGGCAGCCGCCAAGGCCTGACAGGGGGTGCACCCGGCACCGTCCTTGTCAGGGGCGTTAGCCTTGGCCTTCTTGGCGGCGTCGAGGTTGCCGGATCCCTCGATAGCAAACACGACCTTGCCCTTGCGTTTCTTGTTACATTGTCGGATTTTCTTTGTCTAGGCGTCGGTGTCTTCGTCTTTAGAATTGACTTGTATGCCGACATATTCACCGGGGAGCCTCCTTCGTTCTTTAGCCCGAGCAATTTTTTCAGCCAGAGCATAGAGCTCGGCAACATCCCTGACTTTGTACATTCTGATGGAACACACTGATAATAGCGGCAAGATGAACGTCTGGGACATTGTGTTGTATGCGGCTGAATCTTTGTATGTACTTGTGCAAGGTCTCGCCCTCTTTCTCGGGAATGAGGTGGAAGTCACTTTCCTGGCCAGGAGCTCGGTGGCCGCCAGTAAAGGCACCAACGAAATCATGGCACAGATCTGCCCAAGAAGAAATGGAGTTCCTTGGCAGATGCATCAACCACGACCTAACGTTGGGCTTAAGCACCAATGGGAATTAGTTGGTGAGTATGTTGTCATCGCGAGCCCGGTCAGCCCGCACCCCAATGGTGTAGATGCTCAGGAACTTTGACGGGTTAGTCTTGCCTTCATATTTCTCCGGGACCTCCGGTTTGAACGTTCGGGAACTGGGCCACTGGACTCGCGGCAACTCATGAGTAAATGTTGGACGACCTACGTCGTAAGCTAAGTCGCCATGCTTATCGATAGTGGGTCCTGCATGCTTATCAGATTGGTGGTGCGCTTCCCGCTGTCGCTCAATAGTGGTCCGGGCGTCTTCTTTGTATCATTCTTGAAGAACTTGATGTTGATCGCGGCGGGTCCGCGGGTCAAAGGACACCGTCGAATCGTCAGACATGACGATCCATCGGGTTAGCGACTACTGTCGCTGCCTTGGAGGAGAGTGTATCGTGGTCGTGCTACCTCCAGCCTTCTCGCCATTATCGCGTGCTGACTTGGTGGACTGCCGTCTCGAACGCTCCGGCTATTGCGGCCCATCGCCATTAGCGAGGCCGATGAGGCTCTAAAAGGTAGCACTCCATTCTTGGAGCTTCTCCACCATAGGAGGGAAGTCTAGGAGCATCTGTGCTCGTGCCGACGCTTCCGATGGTGTAGGCTATGGCGAGAGGTGTGAGGAACCTGAGGTGCGCTTACTCCTAACCGTGTTAGAAGGAGCTCCATCACGATCCCGTGACCGCACACCGCTTCCACCAGCTTCTTGACATGCATGTTGGCCCTGCACATCTCGAGAATGATGCTCAGGGGTCTTTCCTGAGGGATGCTTGGAGCCGCTGGCATCGTGGCGCCTCTTGTCGCGTGCAGCCTGGGAAGACCGTGGAGTATGTGTCGGTGTGGGTGCCTCAGAAGGCGCCTTTCCGTCCTTGGAGTTAGCTGCACCGCCCGTAGGCCGTGCGGCTCTGTCCTTAGACCCATCGGCACGCGGGTCGTTGTTGTGGCTGCAAAAGAGGCCGCTCGCCTGGCTTGGATCACAAGAATGTCGTGGAGGCTCAGGACTTCCGCCTCCTCCGCCCGCACCCATACCGTCGACCGTCTGTGTAGTGACACGCATACTGGACGCCGGTGGATCATCCACCATTCACCCCTCTTCTTGGGAGCCATGGCGGTGAAGATGATGAAGAAACTGACGCGCAGACTACTAGATCAGGTTGGTGCAACCTCTTCCCCCTACCTGCGGCACCAAAGATGTCGGGGAAATGGCACCTATGGGACCGCGTCGATCCCTTTACGGTTCGATGGGGAGAGAGAGGGAAGCACGAAGAGCAGAACCAATGATCAGCGCGAGGAAGGTTTTATCCATGTTCGGGCCGCTGAGAAGCGTAAAACCCTACTCCAGCTTTTGGTGTATTATGTGTGTTCTTGGTCCCAGGCTCCAGGAGCGCTATGTGTTAGACAGTAGCTACGCATAGAGTCTAAACCCTAGAGATCGTGTGGATCGGGATACGAGAGTATCTATCCCCCTGTAGCTACGCCTTGGGCTTCCTTTTATAGGTCAAAGGGGTTACCAACAGTGGCGAACAGTGCACACACGGGATGCAGAGTTTACAGTGTTTACTAACATCTTAAGACAGACGCATTAAATGCCTTCGTCAGGCGTCCCTGACCCTGTGTGACACGGGACAAGTTCCCATCCCATCGGCACCACTCACGACATGATCGACATGTATCCAGGAGGAATGACAGCTGGTCGTTCCGCTGGCGCGATGGCAGGTTGGTGGGATCTTTCCATGTGCAGGTCTTGCCGGGGCTCCGTGTGACGCCCTCGGCTTAATCGTACGCTAATCATACACGCAAATGCGTACAATCAAACCCAAGGACTCACGGGAAGATATCACAACACAACTCTAGACACAAATAAAATAACATCAGCTTCATATTACAAGCCAGGGGCCTCGAGGGCTAGAATACGAAAGCTCAATAAACACACGAGTCAGCGGAAGCAACAAATATCTGAGTACAGACATAAAACATGGGGTGCCTTAGAGAAGGCTAGCACAAAAGATACAACGATCGAACGAGGCGAGGCCTCCTGCCTGGGAACCTCCTAACTACTCCTGATCATCAGCGGCCTCCACGTAGTAGTAGGCACCGTCGGGGTAGCAGTCGTCCGCGGCGGGGACCTCCATCTCATGGGCTCCATCATCTGGTCGCAGCAAACGGATCAAGGGGACAAGGGGGAGCAAAGCAGCGGTGAGTACTCATCCAAAGTACTCGCAAGTCTTACATCAGAACTATTCTAATTATGCATCAGTATCAAAGAAGGGGGGTTATATGTGGACTGACTGCAGCAATGCGAGAATAGAGAGAGAAGGCCTAGTCCTATTGAAGACTAGCATCTTCAGGGTCTTGCAGCAATAGACGAGAGTAGAACAGGGGTAACACAATAATAGTCATATTGTTGCGGCAATATTAAAGTGAGGTCACGCCTAAAGATCCTCCCTCGACTCCCTGCGAGGAAGCAATCCCGAGGCAAACTAATTCCAGTTAAGTAACAATTGTAGTTGTAAAAGATCGAGGCACAACTCCAAGTCGTCCTGTAACCGTGGACACGGCTATACGAATAGTTAATTTTCATCCCTGCAGGGGTGCACCACATGTCCCGTCACGCTCGATAACACTCTGGCCGGACATACTTTTCTGGGTCCTGACCGGCCTCGGAATATCGACACGTCGCAGCCCCACCTAAGACTAATCAGAGAGGCCAGCCCGCTGGTCTAAATCCTAAGCACAAAGGGTTCGTGGGCCCAGTTCCCCTTCACGCTCCTCCACGTGGCGTGGACGGCCGACGTCAGTCCTAGCATCCCTTAATCACAAGTGCGATGCATCTCGGGACCACTCGGGCGCGCGCCGCTACATTGCTGGCATCTGAAAAGCTTCGGCTGATACCGCGACGCCGAGTACCCATAATTCTTCCCGCGTAGCCGGTTAGTGCGAAAAGGTCTCCGACCAACCCAGATGAAATACCGAAATCCATTAACATTTTAATTAGGCCAGCAACACAGTCTCACGGGAATCCACCCGTCTTACAACTAATCACCAATGATCCCAGTAACATGGTCGAGTAACTGTGTGGTTGTAACATCGGGGGGAACCTGAGGTATCACCCTCGTTGGATTCCGAACGATGTACCCGTCAAGGTGGGCTTAGAGGAATCACCCTCGGGGGTCCCACACTCGCGGGGTGGCACGACAGAGACGTCATCGGGAATGGTGAAAGAGGAATCACCCTCGATAACCACGACCGAGTAGCTATACTACAGAGATATCATCAGGAGTACTTAGCGGGGTGTCACCCTCGGTACCCGATAGTATCCCAATAGCGTCGTACAACGAAGGGGGTGAATGTGCTGTGTCGGGTCTGGCTCGTCGATCAGAGATCGAGATTGAAAACAAGCGGGGCAACTGAACTACGGGGTCAGAGGGGATGACTGCTCCACCTATACTAAGCATATTAAGGATACAGGACTGAAAGTAGCAGTTCATCAAAAACAGGCTATGCATCAGATATAGGAGCTAACTACAACAGTAGCAAAATACTAATGCAAGCAGTAGGAAGAAAGACATAGGCGATATAGGAATGATCAAGGGGGGTGTTTGCTTGCCTTGCTGCTCTGCGGCAAAGGACTGATCGGCAGGGTCGTAGATGTACCCGGCAGCAGCGTCAGTCTCGGGGTCTACCGGTAAGAAGAGGGGGAAGAAACAATAAATAATAGCACCAATGCAACACAAAGCATGACATGGCAAGATGCAGGCTAGACATGAGCTAACGTAGCAACATCCGTCATAGACGGGTCGGAAGAATATCTGACGATATTTTTCGGGTCTCGGGCTACTACCGGTTATACTGGAAACCATGGAAAAGTTCCATGTTTGCTATGCTAGGGACGCGTGACAGACGAACGGGCCGTGTATCCGGGTTCGCCTCGTTCTGCTGATCAACTTTCATGTTGAAAATATTTTGATCTGACTTACGGATTATTTTATATGAATTTTCAAATTTTATTAATTATTTAGGAATTAAAAACAGATTTAGCTGTTTTAATAAAATCCCATTATGACATCATCGCGATGTCATGCTGACATCAGCAGTTGACTAGTCAACTGACCAGCGGGTCCCGAACGTCATAGGCACAAGTTTTAATATCGATTAAATATTGATTTATCAGATTAATTTAATGAGAGACCCACGTGGCATTCTCTCATTATGTTAATTAATTATTCTAATTAACAGATTAACTTATATATTTATTTAACTAATTCATTAACTCATTAATTAATTATTATATCTATTTATTTATTTATTTATTTAATAAAAACATATATTTCTATTATTTATATTTTAATTTCCATTTTCTTCAAAACGAGTGTGGGGCCTCCCTGTAAGTGGGTGTGGAGGTATGGCCCCACCGGTAAGTGACATATGCCATATACTCAATTTTTTCCATAGATATAAACATGCAAATATCGTATTCCTCCAATATCTATATACGCAATACATACATAAATACGGGTATCAAATACATACATACATACGTACGGAATACAACATTTGTTTTTTTATTTTCTTTTAACTCTCAACACACATCTCTCTCTCTGTTAAAAGACAGAGAACAACTCTGTGCTCCAACTCAACATAGAAGAACATAAACTTCAATCCCTCCTACCGGTGTCTACCGTCGACGGATCGGGGTCCCGTTTGCCGGAACAGAACCGGGGCGGCGAGGAGAACGACATGGTGGGAGGAGCCCGAGGAGGGGCTCACCGACGTTGACGGGAGGGGCTGGTGAAGCCGGAGTTCGCGGGAAGCGGCGGTGACGGCGAGGAGGAGGACAAGGCGGTGACGGCGCGGTTCCGGCGAGGAAGAGGTGTAGGGGAGGCCCGGCGGGGGAGGGGCTCGCCGGCGTGGTGAAGGGGCCGGTCTCCCTGCCCGGTCCCTCCTGGACCGAGCGGGAGGAAGGGAGGCGCGACGGGGGGGCCTGGCCTGGGTCGGCCGGCCAGGGAGGATCCCGAGAGGGCCTCGGCCGTCGGAGGTGTTGGACGGGTCCTCGGTGAGGAGAGGCAGGGGGGCCGCCGGCGGGGAGTGAGGGGTGGAGAGGAGGGCCGATGGAGGGAGGCCGTGGGGGGGCTCGCCGGCGGGAGGAGGCAGGAGAGGGGCGCCGGCCGAGGTTGGGCGAGGTGGAGAGGAGGGGGGCGATGGGATGAGAGAGGTGGGGGGTCTGGCGTGGGGTGGGGCTCGTTCGTGCGTGGGGGACTGGGAGGAAGAGACGCGAGGGGAGGGGTCACGAGAGAGAGAGAGATGGAGGCGCTGTCGGTGGGGGGGTGGGGGCCCCCACGAGGGGGAGGCTGGCGGCGTTGGGAAAACGGGGGGAGTTGCGAGGGGGGGCTCCCTCGCTAGGGGGGAGGCGCTAGGGTTTGAGGGATGGGGTGGCCGGCTGGGCCTTTTGGCCGAGTTGGGCCGGCTGGTTTTTTCTTTTTTTTTATCTTTCATTATTTAATATACTATTTAACTTTCTTTTTAAATACTTTTCTTATACTTTCTTCTACAATTTATTATACATACTTCTAATTCTTTCTTTTATTTATTTATTTTTATTTACTATATTTCCTTTATTCATCTTATTCAATATCCACATTTAAATATAGTGTTTACCGATAATCCCTAAAGTGCCCGACTCGATATTATAATCCGTCAGGGAATTTTTTTTGATAACTCCCCGACGTTTTTATTTCAACAACACGAAAATCTTTTCTCGGCTGACTTTATTTTAAAGCTTCGAATTTGATTCGGTTTCAACCAACACGAGATCATTGATATCACTTCCGATGACGTGGCATCATTAGCGCGGGATCAGTGTCGCTTAATTACAATCATTACTGTACCAAAAGTCGAGGATGTCACAATCCGCTAGCTACCCCGGCAAGGATCTTGTGAGGATCCCAGCCTTTGGTCTTGAGTCTTCTAGTTGTTGACTTGAATGTCTTCTTGACGTCTTCGTATTTTCCTTCAGCCGTCCCCCGGCAGGCCTTGTCGCGGGTGTGGCTACAACTGCCCGCGCACAAGTAAGGGGTACTAAAGGCCCAAACTTTAGTACACCGACAATGGTCTGTAATCGAACTTATGTATGGTATGTATGTCGAACTTGACTACTATGAAGTATCTATCGAATTTTCCTTTCGTTATGCTTGATTACTTCATGAATGATTCCATACCCCTCAATTACATTATGCTAAACTACCCCTATTAAATTTTAGCAGGATGGTTAGACGAGTTGGTCGCCCGAGTGGTGCCGCAAACAATCCACCACCCCTACTCCCTCGATATATGGCTTGGATGATCCAATAGTTTGAACGGAACCGCCAGTTTATGCAAGGGCTCATGGACCAGTTCCCAAGGCCGAATCTGAACCACCCGTGCGATTTACCGCATCTTAACTCAGCCCCTTAATGCTGATGAGTGGCTCCGTGACATCGCTTATGAGCTGGAGTCTGCCAATGTTCCCTTGGAGAGTGTAACACCCTGTGTTTAGCTTTCCTGACTAATTAACTTATTCAAAAATTACGACCAGTTAAAAAAAATTGTGAATGCTTGTGATGCTTGAAGTGACTATTTTTTGCCTGCTTGCTTGTATGCATGTTGTTGCTCCCCAATAATTCTTGCTATTCTCCAACTCACCTCCTTATCCCCTGTTCTCCTGCCTAATGATCATGCCATGTGTTTAGGACAAGTATCTATTTTTACCAAATACTATTTTTACTAAAAAGAATTTCTTTGAATTAAACTTTCAAACTCCCGAGATGAGATTTGTACTACAAGTCCTCCAATTATGGAATTTATTTTGCACCAATTATTTGATTTAAAACCTATTATCAAAACGTCTTCCAAAAACCACAATATTATAATTTTTTAAAAATTATTTTATTATTTTATTTAAATGCCTTTCTGTGAGGCCAGAAATGGTCTCGTAAGAAGGAAAGTTATTTTTATTGCTTTAAAAATATTTAAGAAAATATAGGGAAACTCAGTGGATATATTTATTCCATATATACGAGTTTCAACACATGGTCATGTTCAAAATATTGGGAAAACCCCTCCAAAACCCTTCCTGCCTATTTCAAGCTTTTGAAATATTTCTACAAGAAATATTCCCAATAAATTCTAGTAAAATTCTAGCATATCACCTATGATATGTTTGATGATCTTGCCAAGTTTCATCTCAATCCAAGTTGATTTGACTCCCCTAATTATTCTAAAACCCCATCTGTCCAGATTCAAATTTGAGAAACTCTACATAGTGAAGTGTCTCTAATTGTGCTCAAATTTGGTGGACATGTTCTAATACTCCAATAATGAATACACACCAAGTGGTGCATCAAGGAGAATAGAAGAACTTGTCCCAATCCCCTCAAAACCCTCTCTGTTGATTTCTGACTTTGGGAAACTTTACATTATAAAGTTTCTCCAATTGACCCCAAACTTTTTGTGCATGCCTTAATGATCAAATAATGCCCCCACACCAAATATTGGATTTGTGGGAATTTATTTGACTGTAATTGTAAGAAGAAAGCCATTTGTGCCCATTTCATGGGTTTTCCAAGTCTACATCGGAAACCTTCTCCAGCAAATCCCAAATTTGGTGTCCAAGCTTATTTTCATATATTATTTGATCCTGTTAACGTTCATATCCATTGAAGTCTATCTAATTGCTTTGCCACTTATCAAACACCTTGTGTGCATTCACTTTATTGGCTACTTTGGCCCCTTCCACTTTAAGCTGCTCTGCCACTTATCAAACACCTTGTGTGCGTTCACTTTATTGGCTACTTTGGCCCCTTCCACTTTAAGCCTTGAGCTCAACTTTCTACCACAGCTTCACATAGTTACATTTTACCTCCATTAGCATTTCCATGGCCACTAGTTAATTATTAGAGAGAAGCTCTATGTAACTACTCCCCATTTTACCCTTGGAATCACTATTTTTACCCCTCTTGCCCCACTTCTGCTTAAGCCAAGGCCCCCACCTCTTGCCAAAGGGTCCCTGGCAACCCAAAGCATTGTTTAAAGCCAAGAGATGGCATGCTCATGTGGAGAAAATGAGCAGCACATCCTCAAGTGGAATTGTGGCTGAAATATAGCTTTGTACACCAAGTACTAGCTACACTTCCTTGCTTGAGATGAAACTTTGCAGAAATGTAGTCCTTCCATGCCTAAGGCTGCTAGACATGCTCTTTCCCCATTGTCTCCCCTCCTAGTGCCCTCATTAGTAGCCCTAAGTTTGATGCTGCAAACTTAACACCAGTCAAAACCTATTCAAACCAGCTCCACTTTGGGCCAAACTTCACCAGTGCCTTGTGGCCTGCATGCCTTGCATGTTTGACACCTTGGCCTGGCCAAAGGGTGGCCCAGGACACCAAGTGGGGTGGTGACCACCTCCCTGGGGTGCAGAAATGGTGCTCTGCACCATGTTTGTTTCTTCCAGACCGCTTCTAGCCGTTGTAACCTGCCTAAGCATGTCATGGGTGTCACATCCCTGAATCCCTAATAGAGTTTAGCAAGATTGTGCTCATGTATTTTTCATTGCATCCAAGAAAATGAAATGAAGTCAAAGCAAAGAAATGAAAACAAAAGCAAACCTAGCAACTCTAATTTCAAATCAATTCAAACTTGGTGACAAATCAATGAACCCAAAATGGCCATCATAAAAGTTCATCTTTTCTGATAATTCTTGGAAACAAAATATCAAGTGTGAAATATATTTTCAAAATACTTTTGGCATATTATTTTAAATACAGAAGTCACTCAAATCAATTATATATTTGATTTCAAATATTTCAGATTCTCTTAAAATGTTGAAAACTTTATCTGGGTTTGGAAGTATACCAAATAACACCCCAGCATTATTCAAACTATTTTAGAAATAGTTTTGAGCCAGAAATAAAAGAAAACAAAGTTAGAAGATATAAAACAGAAAATAGGAAAGGAAAAGAAATGGAAAAGGGTTATACCTCTCTTACCTCGGCCCAGCCCAGGAGCGCCCTCGTCTTCTTCCTCCTTCGCAAGTCGGAGCAGGAGCTGGTCGCCGCTTCTCCCGGCGTGACCACGCACCTACGTGTGTGCCTGGTTCCCCCTGATGCGCTAGAGAGGGAGGATAAGCCTCCCCGGACCCGTTCCCATCCTCTCCCCCTCCTCACTCGCCCCCTGCGTCTCTCTATCTCTTGGCCGCCATTGGAGCGAGCTCGAGCTTGAGCTAGCCATAGATCCGGCCGTCCTCCCTCGCCTCTGAGTGCGCCATCTCCTCCGCCTCGATGAGTACGACGTCCCCGCTGAAGGAGAAGATCCCTCGGGCCTAGCTTCACCCTCGTCACCGTCGTCTTCCACCTTCGGCCGCAGGCAAGCCGCCGTCGATTCGTCGGATCCAGCGCCTCCCCGAGCAGCCTGAGCCTCCCCTCGACACCGCAGTGAGCTCCGGAGTGTTTCCCCCATCTTCCCCTCTCTTTCCTATGCTCTAGCCCCGTAGTCATCGAGCCGAGCTCCGTCCGCCGTTGTGGCTCGTCGCCGGTGCCCTCCGGCCACCCTCAGCCCCTCCCGATGCCTCTGTTAGATGGGGTCGAGCCTGGGCTTCGTCCAAGTGCCCTCAGATCCCGAGTCCGAGTCCTACAGTGCAATCTAGAGAAACTCCGGTGAGGATCCGTCGTGGATTTGGTCGCCGCCGGCGAGATTCCGGTGGGGGCCGACGTGGAGGGGTCATTAGGACCTAATCCCCCCCCTAGTGCCACTAACCAGTAGGCCCTTGTGACGCCCTCGTTTTAATCGTAGGCTAAACATACACGCAAATGCGTACGATCAAACCCAAGGACTCACGGGGAGATATCACAACACAACTCTAGACACAAATAAAATAACATCAGCTTCATATTACAAGCCAAGGGCCTCGAGGGCTAGAATACGAAAGCTCGATAAACACCCGAGTCAGCGGAAGCAACAAAATATCTGAGTACAGACATAAAACATGGGGTGCCTTAGAGAAGGCTAGCACAAAAGATACAACGATCGAACGAGGCGAGGCCTCCTTCCTGGGAACCTCCTAACTACTCCTGATCATCAGCGGCCTCCACGTAGTAGTAGGCACCGTCGGGGTAGCAGTCGTCGGTGGCGGCGACCTCCATCTCCTGGGCTCCATCATCTGGTCGCAGCAAACGGATCAAGGGGACAAGGGGGGAGCAAAGCAGCGGTGAGTACTCATCCAAAGTACTCGCAAGTCTTACATCAGAACTATTCTAATTATGCATCAGTATCAAAGAAGGGGTTTATATGTGGACTGACTGCAGCAATGCGAGAATAGAGGGAGAAGGCCTAGTCCTATCGAAGACTAGCATCTTCAGGGTCTTGCAGCAATAGACGAGAGTAGAACAGGGGTAAAACATTAATAGTCATATTGTTGGAGCAATATTAAAGTGAGGTCACGCCTAAAGATCCTCCCTCGACTCCCTGCGAGGAAGCAATCCCGAGGCAAACTAATTCCGGTTAAGTAACAATTGTAGTTGTAAAAGATCGGGGCACAACTCCAAGTCGTCCTGTAACCGTGGACACGACTATCCGTATAGTTAATTTTCATCCCTGCAGGGGTGCACCACATGTCCCGTCACGCTCGATAACACTCTGGCCGGACATACTTTTCTGGGTCCTGCCCAGCCTCGGAATATCGACACGTCGCAGCCCCACCTAAGACTAATCAGAGAGGCCAGCCCGCCGGTCTAAATCCTAAGCACAAAGGGTTCGTGGTCCCAGTTCCCCTTCACGCTCCTGCACGTGGCGTGGGCGGCCGACGTCAGTCCTAGCATCCCTTAATCACAAGCGCGATGCATCTCGGGACCACTCGGGCACGCGCCGCTACATTGCGGGCATCTGAAAAGCTTCGGCTGATACCGCGACGCCGAGTACTCATAATTCTTCCCGCGTAGCCGGTTAGTGCGAAAAGGTCTCCGACCAACCCAGATCAAATACCCAAATCCATTAGCATTTTAATTAGGCCAACAACACAGTTTCACGGGAATCCACCCGTCTTACAACTAATCACCAATGATCCCAGTAACATGGTCAAGTAACTATGTGGTTGTAACATCGGGGGGAATCCGAGGTATCACCCTCGTTGGATTCCGAACGATGTACCCGTCAAGGTGGCCTTAGAGGAATCACCCTCGGGGGTCCCACACTCGCGGGGTTGCACGACAGAGGCGTCATCGGGAATGGTGAAAGAGGAATCACCCTCGATAACCACGACCGACTAGCTATACTACAGAGATATCATCAGGAGTACTTAGCGAGGTGTCACCCTCGGTACCCGATAGTATCCCTATAGCGTCGTACAATGAAGGGGGGTGAATGTGTTGTGTCGGCTCTGGCTCGTCGATCAGAGATCGAGATTTGAAAACAAGCGGGGCAACTGGACTACGGGGTCAAAGGGGATGATTGCTCCACCTATACTAAGCAGATTAAAGGTACTGGACTGAAAGTAGCAGTTCATCAAAAATAGGCTATGCATCAGATATAGGAGCTAACTACAACAGTAGCAAAATACTAATGCAAGAAGTAGGAAGAAAGACATAGGCGATATAGGAATGATCAAGGGGGGTTTGCTTGCCTTGCTCCTCTGCGGCAAAGGACTGATCGGCAGGGTCGTAGATGTACCCGGCAGCAGCGTCAGTCTCGGGGTCTACCGGTAAGAAGAGGGGGAAGAAACAATAAATAATAGCACCGATGCAACACAAAGCATGACATGGCAAGATGCAGGCTAGACATGAGCTAACGCAGCAACATCCGTCATAGACGGGTCGGAAGAATATCTGACGATATTTTCCGGGTCTCGGGCTACTACCGGCTATACTGGAAACGATGGAAAAGTTCCCTGTTTGCTATGCTAGGGATGCCTGACACACGAATGGGCCGTGTATCCGGGTTCGTCTCGTTTTGCAGATCAACTTTCATGTTGAAAATATTTCGACCTGACTTACGCATTATTTTATATTAATTTTCAAAGTTTTATTAATTATTTAGGAATTAAAAACAGATTTAGCTATTTTAATAAAATCCCATTATGACATCATCGCGATGTCATGCTGACATCAGCAGTTGACTGGTCAACTAACCAGCGGGTCCCAACGTCATAGGCACAAGTTTTAATATCGATTAAATATTGATTTATCAGATTAATTTAATGAGGGACCCACGTGGCATTCTCTCATTATGTTAATTAATTATTCTAATTAACAGATTAACTTATATATTTATTTAACTAATTCATTAACTCATTAATTAATTATTATATCTATTTATTTATTTATTTAATAAAAAAAATATTTCTATTATTTATATTTTAATTTCCATTTTCTTCAAAACGAGTGTGGGGCCTCCCTGTAAGTGGGTGTGGAGGTATGGCCCCACCGGTAAGTGACATAGGCCATATACTCGATTTTTTCCATAGATATAAACATGCAAATATCGTATTCCTCCAATATCTATATACGCAATACACACATAAATACGGGTATCAAATACATACATACATACATACATACATACGGAATACAACATTTGTTTTTTTTATTTTCTTTTAACTCTCAACACTCATCTCTCTCTCTGTTAACAGACAGAGAACAACTCTGTGCTCCAACTCAACATAGAAGAACATAAACTTCAATCCCTCCTACCGGTGTCTACCGTCGACGGATCGGGGTCCCGTTTGCCGGAACGGAATCGGGGCGGCGAGGAGAACACGACGGTGGGAGGAGCCCAAGGAGGGGCTCACCAAATTTGACGGGAGGGGCCGGTGAAGCCGGATTTCGCGGGAAGGGGCGGAGGAGACGGCGTGGAGGCGTTCCCGGAGGCGGTGACGATGACGGCGTTGTTCCGGTGAAGATGGTGACGGTCGGAGGTTCGCCGAGAGGGGCCCCGGCGAGGAGGGCCCCCCGGAGATGGAGCCGGCCGGAGTGGATGAGGCCGGCAAGAGGGACCTCGGGGAGGCCTCAGCCGGACCTGGTAGGTGCTGCCGGCGGGGATGGGAAGTGCGGCGCTCCTGGGGCCGACGTGAGGAGGAGAAGGTGGTCCTCGACGGGGGGGGGGGGGGTCTCGGCCAGGGAGCACGAGACCCGTGGGGGGGCGGCGAGATGGGGGCTGGCGCAGGGGAGGTTCTGGACAGGGAGGGGCCGCCGGCGGGGAGTGAGGGGTGGAGAGGAGGGCCGGTGGAGGGAGGCCGTGGTGGGGCTGCTTGCCGGCGGGGGGAGGCGCGCCGGCCAGGGAGGGGTGGATCTGAGAGGGGGGGTGACGGGAGGTACGGGAGAGAGAGGGATCGTGGGGATGGAGAGGGGGCGAGCCAGGGAGGGCTCGTGGGGGTGGGTGTGGGGGATCTGGCGTGGGGTGGGGGCTCTCGTGGGGGAGGGTTACGGGAGAGAGAGAGAGCGTGGGGGGGTGGGCCCCCCCACGAGGGGGAGGCTGGCGGCGCTCAGGGGGGAGGGAGTAGCGAGGAGAGGCTCCCTCGCTAGGGGGGGCGCTAGGGTTCTGGCCGGTTTGGCCTCTTGGCCCAGCCAGGCCAGGGGGTGGGGGGGGGTTTCTTCTTTTTTTTGTTGCTTTGTTTTGTTTTATTTTGTTTTCTTTTTCCTTTTTTTATTATGTCTTTCTTTCCTTTTTTTCTCATTATTATTTTTAATACTTTCCTTTTTATATATATTCTTTTAATATTTGTAATGAACTCATAAGGTACTTTTTTTTTGCTTTGAAATTTTGGATCCGGACAGACTCGAATCAACGCGGGTCTGAGATGGGAATTCGATGACGTGGCATCATTAGCGGTTGATCACTGTAGCTTAATTACAATAATTATTGTTGCAAAAGTCGAGGATGTCACAATTCTCCCCTACTAACAAGAATTCTCGTCCCGAGAATTAAGAGGTAGAGGGAAAAAGCCCGGGGTATTCATCACGAAGATGATCCTCGCGTTCCCAAGTGGCTTCATCTTCAGAGTGATTTGACCACTGTACCTTAAGGAACTTGGTGACCTTGCGACGAGTCTTACGTTCAGCTTGGTCGAGAATGCGGACCGGATGCTCTTTATAAGAGAGGTCTTGTTGTAGTTCAAGCATATCGTGATCCACTGCTCGAATAGGGTCCTTGAAGCAGCGACAGAGCTGAGAAACATGGAAGACATCGTGAACCTGAGAAAGGTTCGCCGGCAGTTCCAATTGATAAGCCACTCTTCCACGCCTTTCGAGAACAGTGAAAGGACCAATATAACGAGGAGCTAACTTGCCCTTGATTCCGAAACGGTGTGCACCTCTCATTGGTGTGACACGAAGATAAGCCTTTTCGCCAGGTTGATAGACCATATCTTGATGATGACGGTCATACTGACTCTTCTGACGAGACTGAGCAGCCTTCAGATTCTCATGAATAATGCGGACTTGATCTTCGGCATGTTGAATAATATCCGGACCGAAGAGTGATCGTTCCCCAGTTTCTGACCAATTTAGAGGAGTTCGACACCTTCGCCCATACAATACTTCGAAAGGGGCCATCTTCAGACTAGCTTGATAGCTATTGTTGTAAGAGAACTCGGCATACGGGAGAGATTCCTCCCATTTCTTATCGAAAGAAATGACACAAGCTCGAAGTATGTCCTCGAGAATTTGGTTGACTCGTTCAACTTGTCCCTGGGATTGAGGGTGAAATGCAGTGCTGAAGGACAGATGAGTCCCCATAGCCTTCTGAAAACTTTCCCAGAATTTTGAAGTGAACAAGCTGCCACGGTCCGAACTGATTACCAACGGAATATCGTGAAGTGAAACAACTCTTGACATATAAAGATCTGCCAGCTGACTAGCATTAATCGTTTCTTTGACGGCCAGGAAATGTGCAACTTTGGACAGTCGATCAATGACGACAAGAATAGCATCATTACCTTTGTGAGATCTGGGAAAACCAATGACGAAGTCCATTTCAACGTGTTCCCATTTCCACTCGGGAATAGAGATAGGTTGCAGAGTTCCAGCAGGCTTTTGGTGTTCTGCTTTGATACGCCGGCATATATCACATTCTGCCACATAGCGTGCAATGTCTTGTTTCATATTGGGCCACCAGAATCTTTGCCGGATGTCTTGGTACATCTTGGTACTACCCGGGTGAATAGACAATGGTGTGTCATGAGTTTCTTCCATCACCTTCCCAGTCATCCTGAGATTTTCCTTCTTGTTTAGGATGAATAGGCGACCCTTGAAATACAAGGCGCCACCTTCATCAACAGTGAAAAAGGAGGGTTTACCCTTCGCAATATATCTCTTAATCCTGTCGACATCATCGTCAAAGTCTTGCAGATTCTATATGGAGCTCACAAGATCTGGTTCAACCACTAGGTTACTGAGGGAACCCTGATTAACAACACGAAGGTTCATCTTTTGACAATCTTCAGGAGGGGGAACAAGGTAACCCTGAGGAACAATGTGGAGGTTCAGCTTACGGAATTCCTCTTGCAGACGATCGTGAACCTGATGAACCTGGAGGTGGTTGCAGTATGACTTGCGACTTAAGCATCAGCCATTACATTAGCCTTTCCAGGGGTATATGATATACTACAGTCAAAATCTGCTATACGCTCCATCCATCTTTGTTGACGCAGGTTCAGCTCCGGTTGAGTGAACAAGTACTTCAGACTTTGATGGTCGATGTAGATTTCACAGCGATTACCGACAAGGTATTGTAGCCATTCCTTTAATGCATGAATGACTGCGGCAAGCTCGAGATCATGAACTAGGTAGTTCTCTTCATGAGCACGCAGTTGACGTGAAGCATAAGCGATCACCTTGCGATCCTGCATTAGGACACAACTTATTCCTTGACGAGAAGCATCACAGTATATGACGAAATCCCTTTTTGTATCTGGAGGAGCAAGTACTGGAGCGGACGTCAGTTTGTCCTTGAGTGCCTGGAAACTTTCCTGACATTTATCAGTCCATTCATACTTAACACCTTTGTGAAGCAGGTTGGTTAAGGGCTTCGCAATCTTGGAGAAGTTCTCGACGAATCGACGGCAATAGCTGGCGAGTCCGAGAAAACTTCTGACTTGCTTGACATTCTTCGGGGGAGTCCAGTCAAGAATAGCTTGAATTCGTTCGGGGTTGACCGCAATACCATCCTTGGAAATCACATGACCAAGGTAAGTCACTTCGTCTAGCCAGAACTCACATTTGGAATACTTCGCATAGAGTTTATGCTCCCGAAGCTTATCCAGTACAAGACGAAGATGCTCAGCATGCTCTTCTTTGTTCTTCGAAAATACCAGAATATCATCTAGATATACCACGACAAATTTGTCGAGGTAGTCCATGAATATATAATTCATCAATCGAGAGAAGGTTGCCGGTGCATTGGTTAAGCCGAAGGACATGACTGTGTACTCGTATGATCCATATCGAGTAACAAAGGCGGTCTTTGGAATATCCTCCTTGCGAACACGGATCTGGTGGTATCCCAATCTCAAGTCGAGCTTAGAGAAAACGGTGGAACCAGCAAGTTGATCATACAAATCATTTATCCGAGGGAGAGGATATTTGTTTTGAATAGTGGCCTGGTTGATAGGACAATAGTCTTGGACCAATCGATTTGTCCCATCCTTCTTCTTAACAAAGAGAGAAGGTGCTCCCCAAGCAGAGGAACTCGGACGGATGAAACCCAGACGGAGCGAGTTGTCAATTTCTTGCTTAAGTTCAAGGAGTTCATGTGGTGGCATTTTATAAGGACGCTTGGCAATAGGAGTGGTACCGGGTACCAAGTCAATGACAAACTCGACAGCTTGAGCAGGGGGAATCCCCGGAAGTTCTTCTGGAAAGACATCTTGAAATTCTCGGACCACTGGTATGTTTTCAATCCCTTCAAGATGCGACACATTTAATGCATTAAAAGCATACAGCCGTGCCTCAGCATTACAGACGAGATGCGCATGGTAGCTTATTACTTCATCTGAAGGGTGTAGGAGGTGGACGGTTTTGGTGGCACAAACGATCGATGCCGTATGAGCTTTCAACCAGTCCATCCCCAATATGAGATCGATATTGGATTACTTTAGTAGGATGGGGTTGGCAAGGAATTCTAATCCTTCAATTTCAACTGGAACATGGGGGCAAACCACAGAGGTTCGGCATTTGCCCCCAGGGGTGTTTACCACTATTGGGATGTTCATCTCTTCGCTCCTAATGTCATGCATGTATGCCAAATTTTCCGACATAAAGGAATGCGATGCTCCTGTATCAAACAATACAGAAGCAGGTACTGAGTTAATGAGAAGTGTACCCATCACGGTAGCAGGCTGGTCTTGAGCTTGACCCATATCAATGTTGTTGGCCTGACCACGAACATAAGCAGGCTTAGTGTTGAAGTTGCGGTTCTGTTTGTTGCCACTGCCAATTGCGGGAAGTGTCAGCTGATTTGGATTCTGCCTGCAGTCTCTAGCACGGTGACCTAGACGGCCAAACTTGAAGCATAGCCCGTCCTCAGGACGGGAAGGAGGAACTCGAGGTGGTGGAGCTGGAAGCCTCGGCTGCCTAGGTGGTGGAGGAGGCAGGCGAGGTGCAGCATAGGACGGCCTCGGAGTAGGAGCAGGTGCATGGTACATGTTGTTGGGAATCCAGATCTTCCGCTTCTGTGCAGATGAGCCCGAAGATGAACCCATGTCACGGTTGCGCTTGCTACTATCTTTGTATTCCTGCAGACCAGTCTCAACCTGAATAGCCTTGTTCACGAGGGTGGCGAAATCAGCATAGTCCTGAACGAGGAGTGTCAGCTTGATATCAGGGTGGAGGCCTTCACGAAACTTCTCCTGCCTGCGTGCATCAGTCGCAATGTCTTCTTCAGCATAGCGAGATAATTCCATAAATTCCCGCTGATAAGCATCCACAGTCTAGTTGCCCTGGACCAAGTTGCGGAACTCACGCTTCTTCCGGTCCATGATTCCCTGGGGAATGTATCGAGCACGGAAAGAAGCCTTGAACTCTACCCAAGTGATGATAGTTCCATCGGGCTAAGAGCGCCTGTGGCTGTCCCACCATTGAGCACTGGGACCCTTCAGAAAGTAGGCGGCAAAGTTGACATAGCTCGCCAGGGGCACATTGGCAGACTCCAGCTCATAAGAAATGTCACGGAGCCAGTCATCAGCATCTAGAGGCTGAGTTGAGCTGCGGTAGATCGCAGGGTTGAGACGGCAGAAGTCTTGCAGTGTCACGCCTTGTGGTTGGTTCATGTTCGGCCTTTGGAACTGATCCATGAGCCCTTGCATAAACTGGCGGTTCAGCTCAAACTGTTGGATCATCCCCGCCATATACTCAGGAGGCGGGGGTGGTGCATCGTTGGTAGGGGCACACGGGCGGCCAGCTGGTCTAACCATCCTGTTAAATTTTTAGCAGGGGTAGTTTAGCTTAAAGTAATTGCAAAGGCATCGCACGCATTCATGAAGTAATTAAGCATAATGAAAGGGAAATGCGATAGATACTCCATAGTAGTTGAGTTCGACATACAGACCCATACATAAGTTCGATTACAGACTAATGATTAAAAATTCGAAATTTGGCGATAGCCCGGACGCATTAGACGATACCCTGGACTCACTAGGCGGCGCGCAGGCACGCGGTGGAAGAGTACCACAACGCGATGTAGCGATAAGGCTACATCAACGTCGGAGAGGACAATCGAATCCTGGTAGCTGGCGGTGATAGAAGGTAGGGACAGGACCCTGTGTCCCGTTGTGACTCTGGTGAGGGTACCGCATCCAGTCGAGCAGCTGAGGTCCAAGTGCAGGGTTCTACCCCCAACATCAGTCCACTCGAGAGCTGATGTTAGCTCTGTCCTGCTCGGCTCGCGGATGCACATAGGTGGAACCCTCGGACAGTGTGATGGCTGTAGCTCTGTCAACGCGTCGTAAAGACGAGCGCGCGTAGCATACAACTCCACAGTAAGAGCTCGGAAAGCACGATCCATTGCCTCAGTGTACTGCACCAGAATCCGCGCGTCATAGCGACGTGTCATGTAGGGGGCGCAGACAGCGACGTAGGAACGGTCGCTACGCTCCCGAACGTCAGAAGCGTAGGCAGTGAGATCAGATCCAGTCTCATCCCCAGCAGGAGCATGCGGGATGTATCTGAAAGGGTTCTCCTCCAGGTGAGGGTACGCTCCACGGAGACGGGTGATGGCGATGTAGGCCGCATCATGGACGGCCATCTCGACCGACACTCCAATACCACAGAACACGTGGCGCTCGAGGGTCTCGCCGCCCCTCTGGTCGAAGATGCAAACCTCAGCCTGGTACTGGTACTGGTTGTACTCGCGGAAATGCTCGAACACAGTGTACTCGGGGTACCAGCGATATCCCAGCCTGGTCAGGAGATCGACCAAAATGGCCGGGAACCCAGTCGTCTCAGTGGCCTGTGTCAGGCGCACGTGCTGTCTTGCGGGACGCATCTGAAAATAAAATTGACGGATGTCAATGACAGTGTGTGTAATACATATTCAGGAGAAAAAGAGTAGATAGTCCAGCGCTCCGGATCGATGTGATTCGAGAACCTAATGTTAGAGTTAGTAAAATCTTTGACCCGAAAGAGAAGAGAAAGTAGAGCCTAGAGTATAGGAAAGGAGTAAAAGATACTAATACCACCCAATTGAGATGTGGGCCCGTAAGCCACAACATCAGTGTTAGTAAAGTTTTTCAAACACTAGACTCAACTTCGGCCAAGGAGTTGGAAAGGGGGCTACCTACAGGCAGTCGACTCTGATACCAACTTGTGACGCCCTCATTTTAACCGTACGCTAAACATACACGCAAATGCGTACGATCAAACCCAAGGACTCACGGGAAGATATCACAACACAACTCTAGACACAAATAAAATAACATCAGCTTCATATTACATGCCAGGGGCCTCGAGGGCTAGAATACGAAAGCTCGATAAACACACGAGTCAGCGGAAGCAACAAAATATCTGAGTACAGACATAAAACATGGGGTGCCTTAGAGAAGGCTAGCACAAAAGATACAACGATCGAACGAGGCGAGGCCTCCTGCCTGGGAACCTCCTAACTACTCCTGATCATCAGCGGCTTCCACGTAGTAGTAGGCACCGTCGGGGTAGCAGTCGTCGGTGGCGGGGACCTCCATCTCCTGGGCTCCATCATCTGGTCGCAGCAAACGGATCAAGGGGACAAGGGGGAGCAAAGCAGTGGTGAGTACTCATCCAAAGTACTCGCAAGTCTTACATCAGAACTATTCTAATTATGCATCAGTATCAAAGAAGGGGTTTATATGTGGACTGACTGCAGCAATGCGAGAATAGAGGGAGAAGGCCTAGTCCTATCGAAGACTAGCATCTTCAGGGTCTTGCAGCAATAGACGAGAGTAGAATAGGGGTAAAACATTAATAGTCATATTGTTGCAGCAATATTAAAGTGAGGTCACGCCTAAAGATCCTCCCTCGACTCCCTGCGAGGAAGCAATCCCGAGGCAAACTAATTCCGGTTAAGTAACAATTGTAGTTGTAAAAGATCGGGGCACAACTCCAAGTCGTCCTGTAACCGTGGACACGACTATCTGTATAGTTAATTTTCATCCCTGTAGGGGTGCACCACATGTCCCGTCACGCTCGATAACACTTAGCGAGGTGTCACCCTCGGTACCCGATAGTATCCATATAGCGTCGTACAACGAAGGGGGGTGAATGTGTTGTGTCGGGTCTGGCTCGTCGATCAGATATCGAGATTTGAAAACAAGCGGGGCAACTGGACTACGGGGTCAGAGGGGATGTTTGCTCCACCTATACTAAGCAGATTAAAGGTACTGGACTGAAAGTAGCAGTTCATCAAAAATAGGCTATGCATCAGATATAGGAGCTAACTACAACAGTAGCAAAATACTAATGCAAGCAGTAGGAAGAAAGACATAGGCGATATAGGAATGATCAAGGGGGGTTTGCTTGCCTTGCTGCTCTGCGGCAAAGGACTAATCGGCAGGGTCGTAGATGTACCCGGCAGCAGCGTCAGTCTCGGGGTCTACCGGTAAGAAGAGGGGGAAGAAACAATAAATAATAGCGCCGATGCAACACAAAGCATGACATGGCAAGATGCAGGCTAGACATGAGCTAACGCAGCAACATCCGTCATAGACGGGTCGGAAGAATATCTCACGATATTTTCCGGGTCTCGGGCTACTACCGGTTATACTGGAAACGATGGAAAAGTTCCCTGTTTGCTATGCTAGGGACGCGTGACACACGAACGGGCCATGTATCCGGGTTCGTGTCGTTTTGCTGATCAACTTTCATGTTGAAAATATTTCGATCTGACTTACGAATTATTTTATATTAATTTTCAAAGTTTTATAAATTATTTAGGAATTAAAAACAGATTTAGCTATTTTAATAAAATCCCATTATGACATCATCGCGATGTCATGCTGACATCAGCAGTTGACTGGTCAACTGACCAGCGGGTCCCAACGTCATAGGCACAAGTTTTAATATCGATTAAATATTGATTTATCAGATTAATTTAATGAGGGACCCACGTGGCATTCTCTCATTATGTTAATTAATTATTCTAATTAACAGATTAACTTATATATTTATTTAACTAATTCATTAACTCATTAATTAATTATTATATCTATTTATTTATTTATTTAATAAAAACATATATTTCTATTATTTATATTTTAATTTCCATTTTCTTCAAAACGAGTGTGGGGCCTCCCTGTAAGTGGGTGTGGAGGTATGGCCCCACCGGTAAGTGACATAGGCCATATACTCGATTTTTTCCATAGATATAAACATGCAAATATCGTATTCCTCCAATATCTATATACGCAATACATACATAAATACGGGTATCAAATACATACATACATACATACGGAATACAACATTTGTTTTTTATTTTCTTTTAACTCTCAACACTCATCTCTCTCTCTTTTAACACACACACAACAACTCTGTGTTCCAACTCAACATAGAAGAACATAAACTTCAATCCCTCCTACCGGTGTCTACCGTCGACGGATCGGGGTCCCATTTGCCGGAACGGAATCGGGGCGGCGAGGAGAACACGACGGTGGGAGGAGCCCGAGGAGGGGCTCACCAACGTTGACGGGAGGGGCCGGTGAAGCCGGAGTTCGCGGGAAGGGGCAGAGGAGACGGCGTGGAGGCGTTCCCGGAGGCGGTGACGGTGACGGCGTTGTTCCGGTGAGGATGGTGACGGTCGGAGGTTCGCCGAGAGGGGCCCCGGTGAGGAGGGGCCCCCGGAGATGGAGCCGGCCGTAGTGGATGAGGCCCGCAAGAGGGACCTCGGGGAGGCCTCGGCCAGACCTGGTAGGTGCTGCCGGCGGGGATGGGAAGTGCGGCGCTCCTGGGGCCGACCTGAGAGAGGCCGACGTGAGGAGGAGAAGGTGGTCCTCGACGGGGGGGGGGGGTCTCGGCCAGGGAGCACGAGACCCGTGGGGGGGCGGCAAGATGGGGGCTGGCGCAGGGGAGGTTTTGGACGGGGAGGGGCCGCCGGCGGGGAGTGAGGGGTGGAGAGGAGGGCCGGTGGAGGGAGGCCGTGGGGGGGCTGCTTGCCGGCGGGGGGGGGGGGGGGGGGGAGGCGCGCCGGCCAGGGAGGGGTGGATCTGAGAGGGGGGGCGACGGGAGGTACGAGAGAGAGAGGGATCGTGGGGATGGAGAGGGGGCGAGCGAGGGAGGGCTCGTGGGGGTGGGTGTGGGGGATCTGGCGTGGGGTGGGGGCTCTCATGGGGGAGGGTTACGGGAGAGAGAGAGAGCGTGGGGGGTGGGGCCCCCCACGAGGGGGAGGCTGGCGGCCCTCAGGGGGGAGGGAGTAGCGAGGAGAGGCTCCCTCGCGAGGGGGGGGGGGCGCTAGGGTTCTGGCCGGTTGGGCCTCTTGGCCCAGCCAGGCCAGGGGGTGGGGGGGTTTTCTTCTTCTTTTTTGTTGGTTTTTTTTGTTTTATTTTGTTTTCTTTTTCCTTTTTTTATTATTTCTTTCTTTCCTTTTTTTCTCATTTTTTTTAATACTTTCCTTTTTATATATATTCTTTTAATATTTGTAATGAACTCATAAGGTACTTTTCTTTTGCTTTCAAATTTTGGATCCGGACAGACTCGAATCAACGCGGGTCTGAGATGGGAATTCGATGACGTGGCATCATTAGCGGTTGATCACTGTAGCTTAATTACAATAATTACTGTTGCAAAAGTCGAGGATGTCACAGCCCTAGAGTGGGTTAAACCCCACTTAGCCTCTGGTCAGCGCGGGGTTAGCCCCGAGCCACTGACTAGTGGGCCCTTCTAGCCAGGTTTGACCTGCCCAGCCCCAGTTGACCATGATGATGTCATAATGACGCAATAAATACTAATTCTGATTTAATAAAATTCCAGAATAAGTGCAAAACTTTGGAAATTCATAGAAAACTAGCAAGGTCACCCGCGCATTTTGCGCGGCTAGATTTAATGGTTTATTCCTTTTGGTATTTTAAATATATGTTAGATTATACTTTGTTGATGATTAATATGTTAACCTGTTATTAAAATAATAGAAACTTTGCTTGTTAATAAAAATGGGTTCATTTATGAATATATGTTCCAATATCAAATTTGTAAAAAAAAATAATGACTCGGTTAATTATTATGCATCCCCTATAAGATGAGTGACGCTTTGTGTAGTCCATTTATTTAAATGCTCATGGGTTCTTAATTAAACAATTTTCGTCACTTAGTGTTGGCTGCATTTGGGTGAAGCAATCGTTTACATCTTCATTTGTATTTTATAGATACTTATCTCTCATCGCTATGTTATTACCTAGAAAAAAAGCATTTATCTCTCTATTGTTTCAGTAGCAAGATCATCCTCACCACATATCAGTCTATTATATTTTTGTAGTGACCTGAGACACTCTATATTTTCAATCTCAGCATGGACAAATTAATATTGTTACAACAAATCCCATGTGTTTGTTCTCTTTGTCGCTCCTCTCTTGGCTCCCTAGCTATCTGACTCATGTAGATCATGCTCCTTTTAGCAAATGAAGTTCACTGTAAGTCTTGTGAATTTGATTGTATATTGTTTTTACATAATCATTTACTCAAATACTTTACATGCCTAAGGGAAAGTAGGTAGTTTGCATGTTTTTTCATTTTGCAAGTTAATTTATTTATTTTGTTCTGTTGTGTTTGGAACATGTGTTTTCTACCAATGTATCGTATAATTTTTCCATTCTTATTTGGAAAATAGCCCTCACATTTGAATACTTCTGTTTTCCTCGGAAAAATGGAATGTTCTCTTTGATAAAATGTGCCCTCAATAATAACGGATAAGGAAGTAAATATGATATACTAAGAAAATGCTTTTATTATTGCAAACCTTTTGTAGTTGGAACGTAATTTGAAGTATGAAATGATATTGCTCTATATTGATGTCGAGGTAAGCCCGATAGATGGTTTCGGTAACGGGGTTCTCATGTGCGTGGATAGATCATGCAGTTGTTCACCTAAGCTAAAGCGAATACATATTTACATAGATCAATCCTACACTGAAAATTGAACCCTTCATTATAGTATGGACCTTGTTGATACAAACATCCAAAGAAATATCATGTAACAAAATTTATATAAACTTATTTTGTATCGGAGTGCACAATAAACTCGTTCAAGTTGGTTCATCTATTTTTTCTGTTACATCTAGCAAAAGACAATTGGAATTCTTGTATTCTCCATAGTATTACGTAGCATAACTATAAGTCAAACAACCGAAAGTGCAACTCATTTTCTAAATATTTTTTCTTGTTAAAAATTGTAGCATGTTTGGATAGGGTTTTTTGTGTGTTCTCCATGATAATATAATTTAAGCTGAAGGTAAATACCTTAGAGCACAAAATAATACACTTATTATAGAAAAAGTGTGAGAGATATGTCAGTAGATTCATATACATTGATAGAGTTGATACAACTCAGAAGATAGCAGTAGCAAAAATATGTATAAGCGTGCTCTACTCCAGCCTGTGGTGCAGCAACGTACTCAGAACAATGAACCGAGGGCGATGAGCTATATAAAAAAGATGGTGATGCTGCCACGTGTACAAAGTGAATCTTGGTTAGTGGTCAGATCATCATAGCCTTTTTTTCGTCACGTGGACATAATGCAGTTGCCTGACAAATTGGTGTCTCCATATTTCAGATGTAAAAGTTAATACATATCGAGCTTAGGAGGACCTTTTTGATGTACTCTATATTTTGTTTTTCATCATCAGCGGCACTAAGCCATAAATTAAGTGTTACTATATGCAAGACATGAATATCAATACTTTTGACTAAGCCGGTCGGCCGAGGCGTGCTTTGCTCTCAAGCCAATAATTCTAGTATATATAGTCCTTTTGAGAATTGATGGATTATGATAGTAGTACGTATAACGTAAGTGTCAAGGCCAACATTTCTTCTTTCCTTTTCTTAAATTTCCTAATCAGAACAGGACTCCGTTTAGCCAATGATTTCTTTTCAATTTCCCGGTCAATCACTCCTTCCCTAAGAAAATAATGTGAGCCATGGATATTTGGTGTATTAGAATAAGGGAAAAGATTACATCCCACCGGTTGATCCCGCACGATCCATCCGCCTTCCGTTCATCCGTTGGATCTCGATCTGATCGTGCACCGTTTTCTGAAACTGGATCATTGTTTCTGAAACTGGATCATTGTTTCAGGAAACGGTCATGAAGCTGAGCTCCTCACTTTTCCAACCCGCGGCTCCGCCTCGGCCCCGGCGACCTCGCCCGCCGCCTGCCTGTTGCCGCTCAGCCTCGCCGGAGCTGTCGTCGTTGCCATGGCCTTCCCTGCCCTGCTCCCGCGACCAGCGGGCAGCCGCCTCACCTCACGCGGGCAGGGGCCAGCCGCCCGTCGCCCCACACCGCCGGAGTGCTGCTGCGTCCCAGCCCGCTCTCGGCTCCGCCGTAGCGCCTCTCGGCCACGCCGGCGAGCTCCCGCAACCAGGGGGCCAGCCGCCTCGCTGCCCGTCGCCCCGCACCGCCGTAGCGCCGCCCCATCCCAGCCCGCTGAAAAAAATTTCCTGAACATGACCTTTGTTGCAAAAAATTCTTACGCAACAGCACCTATGTTTGTAGAAAAGATGAACAATTTTTTTTTGAAACAAGCAATTGCTTCTGAAACTCGACCGTTGTTTCAGGAATTAGTGGGTCCAAAGTTTATTTTTTGCAACAAAGCGATTGTTTCTGCAACTCGAACGTCGTTTCAGGAATTAAGTCCAGGAGCGGATCGGACGGCTACGCGCGAGATCGAACGGCTGTCCAGGTGACGGATGTTTAGTAAATATCCACCGTTGGATGCGTAGCAGCTCCCTTAGAATAATGAATGTTTAATATGTGATTAGTTTTTTCCTATTAGATTTTGACACTTCTTTATATTTATTCAGTTCTTTTATAAATCTCAGCCATCATGTTCTAGCTATTTTTTCCTTGACATGACAGTGAAAAATAAAAACATTGACGGGCCATACAAAGTCTGTTTAGAATTATATACACGTACATGCAATAGTCTGGTTCAACACCTTTGATGCATGCATGCGTGCGTGTCCTAGGATGACACGCTTTCCATTAATACGTATCTAGGTTTAATGCATGTGTCCTTGCCTAATATAAAATATACAATGCTTCTAGTTTACCACTTCGGATGCTTTTTATAGCTTGCACCGTCGTACTGCGGAACGAAACTGATCCCTGTCCATGTGCTTGTACGTTCAAATCGTATGTATATGTGTCCTTCCCTAATATCACGTACAACAATAAAAATAGCACGTTTTCCCTCAAAAAAATCCCGAAAAAAAATTCACTGTATACTTGCTTAATCATCACCGTTGATACATCTTAGTTTTTAGAGTGTCAAATCTCCATCGTTCGTTTTCTATTGTTTTAAGTATATAATAGATTGATTATAACTCTAAATTTGACAAATAATATATGCAAATTGATAAGAAAAATTCAATGAACACAATGGTGCTACTATCATGCATGAAAAACAAGGTTATGAAACAGTATAAGGTCAAATCAATTAAATGATTATGATAAATATGTTAATTCAATTAATATTTGAATTTGAATTCAAATCAGCATCATCCTGTAAGTTTGGTAGCCACTTTAACCATACCACATTTCATTTCATGTCATGATCATGCATCATGATTGTTGCATATGATTGCTATTAATTGATGTTGTTATTCCGGTAGGCCCCGCCCCTTCGAATACGACTGAATATCCGACTGACGGATATTACCCCTCTGCTGTGCAACCAGGCAAGAACCCTTTTGATCATCCCGATACAGTCCCATGTTCTTGCTCCTGCTCCCACTTATTGCATTAGGACATACTATTTCAAATGCTTTAGTTCGGTAGCTGAACCTATTCCTTTGCATGACCTATCATTGTCATAGTAAATAGCCAAACCATGCAACCTAGCATACCTGATAGATGCTTGAGTTGTGATGTGTTATTCCTGCTATGCTTGCTATGACTAGAGTTGAGTCTGGTCTGTTTCATCTGGGTGATGAACAGGAATGGATGAATGTGTTCTAGTGACAAGGAATAAGTGTGGAACCTGATTTGGTAAAGGTACTGATGAAAGGCTATGTAGGAATACATGGCGGGTTGTTTCATTGGAACTGTTCTTAGAAACTGAGTTCCGTGTATGTAATCCAAGACTAGATACTACCAAACGTTGGGATACTTAATTGACCCTCTTGACTTACTAATATCCTAGTACTCGGTCTAGGAGTTGCAAGTAGTTTCTAGTGTTTGTAGTCATGCTCGAGGTCGTGCATAGTGCTGACCTTAGAGGTGGACTATGATGCGGTAGGCAGTGGCACGGTGTACCAAGTGGCACCCGGATGGTGGGCTTGGGAACCCTATGCACATCATTTGCGGCCGTGGCGGAAACCTCGGCCGGACTTCCTTGCGGGTTACTCTCAAATAGGCGATAAACCTGGACTAGGTATTAGCGTGGTTAACGGTCGTGGTCGACTCCCTCGCTGGGCTTCCGCTTGAAGGTTGCCGAGGTGCATGACGTGCACATGGCGATAAGTGGCGAGAGCGTGTGTGAAGAAGTACACCCCTACAGGGTTATGATCTATTCGAATAGCCGCATCCATGGATATGGACTACTTGGAGACATATGTTGTTCATAGATAACTTTAATGGCTACTCATAAAAGTATCAAGATAAGTGTGAGTGTCATGGATGGAATTTCCATAGGAAGACGGGAATAATTCCATGATGGTGTATTCTTGTGGAATTAGTGGACTCGTGTGCAAGAAATCAAAGTTGTTAAAACCATTTTAAAACGTAGTTCAGTCTAGCCAAGAGTCAAAGTTGGCTTGCTGCCTGAAACACCACAACCCCTTTGTTGATACCTGAGCATGAGTAGATAGATCTATTATAAAGTCTTTCTAAGTACTCTTGTACTCATGTTTGCTTAATAGTTGTTGCAAAGGATACCCACGAGCCAACAGGTGGGTTCTTTCTAGACATCGAAGATGACGAGTAGCTGGTGTCTGATGTCAGCTGTGCTTCCCCGGCAACGGCGCCAGAAATACTTCTGATGTCAGTTGTGCTTCCCTGGCTACGGCGCCAAGAATAGTCGTGTCGACGACACCAGGAATCCATCTGTTGCGGCTACGCCTTAAGGGACTTCCTAGGGAAATATGCAAAGGATTTCCCCCGTGGCCTTGGAGCCTTGCGTTGGTGTTCCCTCGAAGCGGAAAGGGTGATGTAGCACAGCGGTGGTAAGTATTTCCCTCAGTTTGAGAACCAAGGTATCAATCCAGTGGAGGAGTATCACAAGATCCTGCACAAACACAAACAACTTGCTCCCAACGCTATGAAGGGGTTGTCAATCCCTTATAGATTGTTCGCCAAGTTAGAACTGAAAGCAACAAAGTAACAAAGCAAAGTAAAAGCGGAGGTGTAAACGATGGATGTGAATAGACCCGGGGGCCGTAGTGTTTACTAGTGGCTTCTCTCATGAAAGCAAGTAGACGGTGGATGAACAAATTACTGTCGAGCAATTGATAGAACCGCGCAAAGTCGTGACGATATCTATGGCAATGATTATATCTATAGGCATCACGTCCAAAACAAGTAGACCGATACTTTCTACATCTACTACTATTACTCCACACGTCGACCGCTATCCAGCATGCATCTAGTGTATTAAGTCCAAAAGAACAGAGTAACGCCTTAAGCAAGATGATATGATGTAGATGGACAATCTCATATCAACGACAAAGCCCATCTTGTTACCCTTGATGGCAACTACTTAATGTGTGACTTGTTGCCCCTACTGTCACTGGGAAAGGTCACCACATGGTAGAACCCAAAACCAAGCACTTCTCCCATTGCAAGAATCATAGATCTAGTTGGCCAAACAAAACCCAAGACTCGGAGAGACTTACAAGGATATCAAATCATGCATATAAGAAATCAGCAAAGACTCAAATATATATCATAGATAATCTGATCACAAATCCACAATTCATCGGATCTCCACAAACACACCGCCAAAGAAGATTACATCGGATAGATGTCCATGAAGATCATGGAGAACTTTGTATTGAAGATCCAAGAGAGAGAAGAAGCCATCTAGCTACTAACTATGGACCTGTAGGTCTTAAGTGAACTACTCACGAGTCATTGGAGGGGCGATGATGATGATGAAGAAGCCCTCCAACTCCAAAGTCCCGTCCGTCAGGGTGCCGGGAAGGGTCTCCAGATGAGATCTCGCGGAAACGGAAGCTTCCGGCGGCGGAAAAGTATTTTCGAGGCTCCCCTGATTTTTTGTTGTATTTTAGGGAATATATAGGCCAAGGATCTAGGTCAGGGGGCGGCCAGGGAGGCCACAAGCCCTGCCACCGCCACCTCCCCCCTGGTGGTGGAGTGGGGGCTTATGGGCTCCCAGGAGCCCTCCTGGCTTGGCCCATAGCCCCCCTGATTTTCTTCCGTTCGGGAAAAAATCATTTCAGGGATTTTATTCCGTTTGTACTCCGTTCCAAAATCAGATCTGAAATGAGCCAAAAACACAGAAAAACAGGAACTGTCACTTGGCACTGAATTAATAAGTTAGTCCCAAAAAAGATATAAAAGGTACATAAAACATCCAAAGATGACATGATAACAGCGTGAAACCATTAAAAATTATAGATACGTTTGAGACGTATCAGTGTCCCAGCTACGACCTGACCCCTTTCAGAAGGGATTCGTAGATAGTCAGGCTTTATGCCTTATCCTTTCATCTGTCTGTACTCAGACACTTTTTATGCTTCCATTGGTTTGTATGACTTCATTGTATGACTTTGAGTGTCGGTTCATGTGACCCCTTCTTGTATGAACTTATTATGAAAGACTCTTCCAAGTCTTCTAAATATATGTCGTGATGTTGTATGGTTATGTTGTGATGCCATTGTTGTATCTATGCATATCTAGTATTTCATGTGTACGTGTGATGCACTGTGATATGTATGTTATTCGACACCTAGTTGTATGCCTTAGTAGCTCTCTATATAGAGAAATGCCCCTTTGTGATTCCACCGAGCCTTGGTAGTCCGCTACTGCCCCGGACACATTGGTTGACCGGCATGTATCCTTCTTAGCTGTTGTGTCTGTCCCTTTGGGGAAATGTCACGCGGTGTAATGGAGTCCTTGTGGCTTGCTACAACTCGTCTACACTCGTTGTTGACCGATACCTGCTTTGCTAGGTTATGTATGCATGTCTTTGTACAGTCGAGCCACTTCAGTTTATGACTAGATATGTCGACCAGAGTTCTTTGACATTGGAATGCTAGCTACACTAATGCATACGTGAGTCAAAAGGCGCAAACGGTCCCGGCAAAGGTAAGGTGGCAGCCATGGGGATAACCATGCATGAGACCGCAAAGGGATGCAGTGTGTTACATGCTGGATTCCTATGGCTTAGGATCGGGGTCCCGACAGCGTTGGTATCAGAGCCGGACTGACTTTAGGATTACCAAGCCAAACTGGTCGAAGTTGAGTCTAGAATTGCTTTAGTTATATATAATGGAATTGTTTGTGGAAGGGAACGTAAGATTCTTGCTTCTCTTCTCAAGTCATTCTATTCCGGTCATCCTCGTCTTTTCTGCGGGTATTAAGAACTAGGTTACTTATCTTTCTCTCAGAATCGTGTATTACTAATCGGTAGATTGTAGGAAAACGATTCGAGAGTTACTTCGAGTTTCTTTTGTTCCAAGGAAAAGAAAGTATGTTTTGATGACCATGGAATTGAACTTGATAGTTGAGTGGTTATGCTATCCTATCTTTTGTTGGTAGTCTCAAAATTGTTTTTGAGCATTTACAGCCGTTATGCTCCCCAGTTTTGTCTCCAGAGCTCTAATGCCTTTTGCATTACTCTCTATTTTCATATGCTTGGCCGTCCTTCTCGTCAAGTGGTCCGTCTGACTAGGTGCATTGATGTGCCGGGTCACACGGCCATGCTGCCAGGATGATGTTAGTAGCTGGTTACCGCTGGTACCCAGAGTATACAGTGGAGGAGCAGTACCGGGATTTCAACCAAAGTCAGTACCTGTGCACTGTTAGGGTATTCCCAGATTACACTGGAGCTGAGGAGCCGATCCATTCGTCTTATGGATTGGGGGTTACTGTTGACATGGCGGTACAAGATGCTGCCTATTCAATGTTGACCATCATGAGAGCCAGACATGCACTGCTGCAGAATTCAGAATTCTACTATGTTCCTGCCTCTCAGACAGGAGAAGAAGGATACCTCAGTGGGGTCTAGTTTGATTGCTCTATGGAGGATCTGCTGCTGCAGTCCACCACTGAGATGTTCGAGAATAGAGACAGGGATGCTCGTGCCCTTCGTATGGAGCTCTATGCTACACGTGCCGGTCTGTGGACGGCTTTGACACAGCTGGCACCTGTAGTCCAGACAGAGTACGGAGATATGGAGATGTTGAACCCTGTTAGGACCCATCTTCCAGCTCATGTTGACTGGCCTTCTATAGGAGGAGTTACTCCTCTTCGGGGACCTCTACTACCACAAGTCATGGGACCAAGGCCACACTCGTGTCCTTACGTTTCCCAGGGGTCTCAGGCTCGAGTTTTTCCTGATCCGCGGGTTGAGCTCCCAGGCCATGGAGGCAACCTTTATGAGATATTTTATGCGCATGCCTGAACCGTGAGTGGAAGAGTACTATGGTAGTAGTTGCACCTCCACAGTCCTGTGTGTCTTGTGGAGTATGCTTATGTCGTGAGATGAGTTCCGGAGGCATAGATAAATAATGTATAGGAAGCTTGGAAGCCTCTGATGAGTAGTATCATCTTTTTAGTAGTTTGCTCTTCGGTTGAGGTTGTACTGAACTATGTAATGGTGTGTATGAACCATGGTGTATATATAGGAGTTTCTTGTTACCATGTTGTTCGGATGTTCATTTCTGCATTCCATGTGTTCAGTGAATTCTTAATCCATAGCTAGTATTGATGTTGATATTAGTCTAAGCTATGAGTTTGTTTGCTAGGATGGTATTCACCAGGCTGAACCGTGCCCGTGCCCATGAGCACGGAGAAGGTAGTCAGGCATCACAGGAAGAATTGCCTCACCCGCCTTCTCTAGCGGAAGTTATGCTTGAGGCAGAAAGAAACAAAAGAGAGACCAACCGTTTGCTAGAGCGTAGTGAGCAAAATATGGCTCGTCAGCCGGGAAATGATGCAGTGTCCCTCAATGACTTTGTGAAGCTGAATCCCTCAAAGTTCCATCACTCCGTCGATCCTCTCGACGCTGATGACTGGTTGTGCAGTATATCCCGCAAGATTCGCTCTGCCAATGTTTTTGAGACCGACAAGGTGACCTTTGCGGCGTACTTTCTGGAAGGACCCACCAATTTGTGGTGGGAGAATTTTGAAGCTATGTGTCCTGCCGGACTAGCAGCCACATGGGCAGACTTCAGTGCAGCCTTCCGTCTGCACCACATCCCAGAAGGTGTGATGGACCGTAAGAGAGGAATTATGTGCCTTCACCCTGGGAAAGTTGACCGTGGATGATTATAGCCGCGAGCTCGGTAATGTCGCTCGCTACGCAACTGAAGAGGTGTCAAATGATGCCAATAAGCAAGAAATATTCCGCAAGGGTCTGAGCCCTGAACTTCGTCGTGACTTTCACCTCCACGAATGTACAAGCTTTCAAGCTCTTGTCAGCAAGGCGATCAGTGCTGAGACTGGTCATACCGATTATGAAGCCACGAAGAAGCACTCCCGCGACTCTAGCTCCTCATATGGTTCCGCGTTTCCAAAACGCAGGCTGTGGGTCCCAAATAGCTCTCTGTCGCCAAGGTTCTTGTAACTAAGTCGTAAGTCTTCTTGTAACAATCTGATGCTACAGCAAGGTCAACCACATCTCTATGAGGAATTTCAGAAGTTAAATCTTCACATTGTTCCTCAAGGATTCCTTTCTAACCTGGTGGTGAAATCTACTCATGTGGATCAAATCATAGTTGTGCAGACATATGATAAGGGTATATCTCGGATCAAGGAGAATATTGCTAGCGGAAACGCTAGGGATTTCTCTATCAATGAGCAAGGTGTCGTGTTCTTTCAGAACCGTCTAGTGGTTTCTAAGAGCAAACGTCTACAGTAGTTGATCCTCAAGGAGGCTCATGATTCACCTCTCACCATTCATCCAGGTAGTACTAAGATGTATCAGGACCTACGCGAGAGGTTTTGGTGGACTAGGATGAAGAGAGAAATTGCTGAGTTCGTTGCTAACTTCGACGTTTGTCGTCGAGTTAAGGCAGAACATCAAAGTCCTGGTGACACCCTTCAACCTTTAGCTATTCCTGAATGGAAATGGGATAAAGTCAGTATGGATTTCATCACTAGATTTCCAAAGACCAAGAAAGGAAATAATGCTATCTTTGTGGTCATTGACCGTCTTTCCAATGTAGCTCATTTTCTTCCAGTTCGTGAGAGTATAACAGCTAGTGAGCTAGCAGAGTTATATATCTCTCGAATAGTGTCTCTTCATGGTGTTCCTCTAGAGATTAACTTAGACCGTGGAAGTATTTTTACTTCTCGCTTCAGGGAAAGTTTTCAGAATGCCATGGGGACTCACCTATCTTTTAGCACTGCTTTCCATCCTCAATCAAGTGGTCAAGTAGAAAGAGTGAATAAAATCCTAGAAGATATGTTCCGAGCTTGTGTTATATCGTTCGGTATGAATTGGGAGAAGGGCCTTCCATTCGTCGAATTTGCTTATAACAATAGTTACCAATCAAGCTTGGGCAAAGCCCCTTTTGAAGTTCTCTATGGACGAAGATGGCGAACACCTCTTAATTGGTCAGAAACCGGAGAGAGGCAACTCTTTGGTCCGGATATGATCCAGGAAGCAAAAGAGCAAGTTCGCATTATTCGTGAAAAGTTGAAAACAGCACAATCTCGTCAAAAGAGCCAATATGATTGTCATCATAAGGCTGTGACCTTTGAAGTTGATGAGAATGTTTACCTTTGGGTTACACCTCTGAAGGGTACCCATCGCTTCGGTATCAAGGGCAACTTGGCTCCTCGTTACATCGGTCCTTTTCGCATTCTTGCCAAACGAGGAGAAGTTGCCTACCAGTTGGAATTGGGAGAAGGGCCTTCCAAGGTTCATGATGTTTTCCACGTCTCGCAACTCAGGCGTTGCTTTTCGGATCCTATCCGTGAAGTGTACCACGAAACGCTTGATCTCCAAGATAACCTTTCATATCGAGAATACCCTGTTCGTATTCTTGATCAAGTTGAGTGTACCACTCGACGTCGAAACCTCAAGTTTCTTAAAGTTCAATGGTCAAATCATTCTGAAAAAGAGGCAACATGAGAAAGAGAGGATCGTCTTTGACTTGAGTATCCTACGTTATTCCCGACGACTTCCAAATCTCGGGACGAGATTCTTTTGAGTGGGGGTGAGTTGTCACATCCCTGAATCCCTAATAGAGTTTAGCAATACTGTGCTCATGTCTTTTTCATTGCATCCAATAAAATGAAATGAAGTCAAAAGCAAAGAAATGAAAACAAAAGCAAACCCTAGCAACTCTATTTTCAAAACAATTCAAACTTGGTGACAAATCAATGAACCCAAAATGGCCATCATGAAAGTTCATCTTTTCTGATAATTCTTGGAAACAAAATATCAAGTGTGAAATATATTTTCAAAATACTTTTGGCATATTATTTTAAATATAAAAGTCACTGAAATCAATTATATATTTGATTTCATATATTTCAGATTCTCTTAAAATGTTGAAAACTTTATCTGGGTTTGGAAGTATACCAAATAACACCCCAGCATTATTCAAACTATTTTAGAAATAGTTTTGAGCTAGAACTAAAATAAAAAAAGTCAGAAGGGATAAAACAGAAAATAGGAAAGGACAAGAAATGGAAAAGGGTTATACCTCGCTTACCTCGGCCCAGCCCAGGAGCGCCCTTGTCTTCTTCCTCCTTCGCCAGTCGGAGCAGGAGCTGACCGCCACTTCTCCCGGCGCGAACATGCACCTACGTGCATGCCTGGTTCTCCCTGATGCGCTGGAGAGGGAGGATAAGCCTCCCCGGACCCGTTCCCATCCTCTCCCCCTCCTCACTCGCCCACTGCGTCTCTCTCTCTCTCTCGGCCGCCATTGGAGCGATCTCGAGCTTGAGCTAGCCATCGCTCCGGCCGTCCTCCCTCGCCTCTGAGTGCGCCATCTGATCCGCCTCGACAAGTACGACGTCCCCGCTGAAGGAGAAGAGACCCCGAGCCCAACTTCACCCTCGTCACCGTCGTCTTCCAACTTCGGCCGCTGGCAAGCGGCCGTTGATTCATCGGATCCAGCGCCTCCCCGAGCAGCCTGAGCCTCCCCTCGACACCGCAGTGAGCTCCGAAGTATTTCCCCCATCTACCCCTCTCTTTCCTACGCTCTAGCCCCATAGTCATCGAGCCGAGCTCCGGCCGCCGCCGTGGCTCGTCGCCGGTGCCCTCCAGCCACCCTCAGCCCCTCCTGATGCTTCTGTTAGATGGGGTCGAGCCTGGGCTTTGTCCCAGTGCCCTCAGATCCCGAGTCGGAGGCCTGCAGCGCAATCTAGAGCAACTCCGGTGAGGATCCGCCGTGGATTTGGTCGCCGCCGTCGAGATTCCAGTGGGGGCCGACGTGGAGGGGCACTAGGACCTAATCCCCCCCCCCCCGAGTGCCACTGACCAGTGGGCCCCAGAGTGGGTCAAACCCCACTTAGCCTCTGGACAGCGCAGGATTAGCCCCGAGTGAAAGGACGTGGATGTCGCCTAGTGGGGGGTGAATAGGCGCTTTAAAATAATTACGGTTTAGGCTTGAACAAATGCGGAATAAAACTAGCATTTAATTTGTCAAGCACAAAATCTAAAACAACTAGGCACACCTATGTGCACCAACAACTTATGCTAAGCAAGATAAACAACTAAGTGATAGCAAGATATATGACAATAAACAATATGTCTATCACAAAGTAAAGTGCATAAGTAAAGGGTTCGGGTAAGAGATAACCGAGGCACGTGGAGACAATGATGTATCCCGAAGTTCACACCCTTGCGGATGCTAATCTCCGTCGGAGCGGGGTGGAGGCACAATGCTCCCCCAGATGCCACTAAGGCCACCGTAATCTCCTCACGCCCTCGCACAATGCAAGATGTCGTGATTCCACTAAGGGACCCTTGAGGGCGGTCACCGAACCCGTACAAATGGCAAACCTTGGGGGCGGTCACCGGTACCCGTACAAATTGCTCGGGGCAATCTCCACAACCTAATTGGAGACCCCGACGCTTGCCCGGAGCTTTACACCACAATGATTGAGCTCCGAGACACCACCAAGCTTCTAGGATGCCAAAGCATCCACGAAGAACAATATCTAGGGTACTAAGTACCAAAGGTAATAAGCTTCTCAAACTTCACTTCCACGAATCACCGTGGAGAACTCAAACCGGTGCAACTAATGCAATGGCAAGAACACACGAAGTGGACAAGTCCCTCACACTCAAATCTCTCCACAACAACAAAAGCTATGGAGAAATATGAGAGGAAGAACAAGGAGCTCACAAATAACTCCAAGATCAAGATCCAAGTGGTTCCCCTCACATAGAGGAGAAAGTGATTGGTGGAGATGTGGATCTAGATCTCCTCTCTCTTTTCCCTCAAGAACAAGCAACAATCATTGGAGGGATTGAGAGTTAGCAAGCTCGAAGAAGCTCAACAATGGGGGAAGAACACGAGCTAAAGAGATAAGGTTCAATGGGGAAGAAGATCCTCTTTTATAGGTGGGAAAAAATCCAACCGTTAAGCCTCACAGCCCGCACAGAGCGGTACTACCGCTCATGGAGCGGTACTACCGCTCGGTAGGTTCACCAACCATGCTGAGGCCAAAAAGGATGCAAAAAACAGTCCGTCGGAGCGGTACTACCGCTCCGGGGGCGGTACTACCTCTCCGGGGGCGGTACTACCGCTCGCACCAGGAGCGGTACTACAGCTGGATACTGAAACTGTTGTAACTTTCGCATACGGACTCCGAATTCAACGAAACCAAGTTTGTTGGAAAGATAACGACATGGGCTAACACAATCTTGATAGAAATATCAAGATGAAGCAAGTGAGAAAAGACCCATAAGAAAATGGTGAGAACCCTTCTTGGAATAAGACCGGTAAAAACTCCCAACATCAAAAACATCATAGACGATGCATATGGACTCCGTTTTCGATGAACTCGAGCTTGTCATGAAGACGAACATAAGCTCTAAAACTCACAAAGAGAAACACCAAACAAGAACCAATATGTATGATGCAAGGATGCAAATGGTTTGAGATCTCAACGAACGATACGAGCAAGCTACTCACTTGAGAGCCCCCTTGACAGTACGAGAATCTATCCTAAAACAGAAAACCTATCAAGGGAAAACCTATACCGTGCACCTCGTCCTCTTGAGCTAGATGACGATGATCTTGTCTTCCTCAAGATGGACCACCTTTCTTGATTGCGTTAGCTTCATGAGGACTATTTGATTGCTCCCATACACACTATGGGCGAGCCGCTCTTCAACATATCTTCACAAGTCCATTGCCACCACAATGGACGGCAAGCATCAAGCATGATATATTCGTGCTGATCCACTTGAACTTGCACACCACAAACTTGATGACGATCACCACTTGACGTCATCCTTCATGGGATGTATGAGATCTTCCTTTTGACGCAATCCCATGGAAGCACACCTAACCCCCACATAGAACTCTCACAAAGACCATGGGTTAGTACACAAACACGTAATGGAGAATGCTTACCATAACATGGGATCACTTGATCCCTCTCGGTACATCTTGTACTCTTTGTGTGTTGATCATCTTGATTTACTCTTTGTCTGAGATCTTGATCAACCTTGTGTCTCTATGACCATTCTTTGGATAATACCTTGAATACCATCTTGGTCATCATAACCTTGAATACCATCTTGGTCATCATATAAACTCCTTGAACCCAATAGATGGACTTCAAGAAGTGCCTATGGACAAATCCTATAAATATAACTTAAGGAAACCATTAGTCCATAGGAATTGTCATCAATTACCAAAACCACATATGGAGATATATGCTCTAACAATCTCCCCCATTTTGGTAATTGATGACAACCACTTCAAGAGAGTTTATATAAGGAAATAAGCATAACCAAAACCACATCAATAATGCATGTGTGCAAGATGTAAATGCTTACGCAATAAAAGCAAAACCCTATAAACATATCCAAAGTAAACTCTCTAAACTTCTCCCCCATTGGCATCGATTGCCAAAATGGACGAAAAGTTTAGAAAGCCAATATAGTAGGTGGTCCTCTAAAAAGTGTGTACTTCTCAGCAAATGAGTGCAAAGAAATATACAAGTACAATGATAAGTAGTTGGAGGAAAACAAACTATATTGAGGACCCAAAGATTGCAAATAAAAGGATCGTATGCCACAAAGACATACAACAAATAGAGGCAAGCAATCAAAAGATACCAGATGGAACAAACAATCATATGGTCCTTCGAACCACATGAATAAAAGATATTATGATAAAGGCAACAGAGTGTTTTATCAAAACTAGAGAAGCTCCCCATGATTTGTGCACTAATACGAGATTTTTGTATTTGATACAGGTGCACAAAATAGGATCGTTGCTCCCCCAAAATTAATAAAAACACACAACGAGTGCAAGAAGATAGATGAGACAATAAGCATATCAATTGCACAAAACAAATGGTTGAGCAACATGTAAAAGAAGCAACTTAAGAATAGGCTGAACCAAAGTAATGTGTGTGAGCCATGGCAAAGCACTTGAGAAGACTAAGATAAGGATCATCATTACTCATCAACATAGTCTTGATGAAATGAGACACAAAGTGCAAGACATGTCATTCCCACACACACATACTAGAAAATGGGTTCACAAGCTTACTAATAAACAAAATAAGAACCAACGCTTGTGACAACCCATGGTGAAGATAGGAAGTAAGAACCTTGTCAAGAGGAGGGTTACCAATCGAAATGGCAAAACCCTCATCAAGACAAGCATGAGGAAAAATAATCTTCACGACCAAAGAGTGCATCAAGATGTAGGAAAATAAGATACGCACTCAAGACAAATCCTTTCACGAAGCCACCAAAAACTGAAAAAGGAAATGCAACGGTGGATGTGAAAGAAAAGAGGATATCAATTAGAGATGTAACTTCTCTCATGTGTAAAAGATTCTAAGTAGAATACAATCATGATGATATATATCCACAAAGAAGGATGTACACACGAAATGGTTACAAGAAGGAACAAACTAGATATCCAAAAGTAAGTCATAAATATATCAATAAGATCTTTTGCTTGGAAGCATAGCACATGTGTTAATATTTTCTTATTGTACAATATGAACTTCCAATATACGAACATCAAAGACATCCCAACTAGTAGTAAGACATCATCGTTCGGATGCTTTGAGAAAGGAAACAAGTACTACAAGAACGAATCAAGAGATTCATGCCATGATGCAACCTGGAAAAGAAAAGACAGGTTGGGGCCTTTGCAAGAAAAGAATGCATGAAGTGGATACTGGTTACCGAGACAACATTGGATTGATATAGTAGATAGTTGTTCTTTGATCATCCTAACTTGGCTCCAATATTCACATGGTCTCAACACCTTCCTTATAGGTGAGTCGAGCATCCAATGCATCTCCAGTTGTTCCTGGAACAGCAAAACAAACAAAATGGTGCCCAAACTCATTGGGACCAAAGAGTTAGAAAACCAACAATACATAGGACAAACTCCACATACATATGTGCATATAGATATGAATTTGTATTTCATACACACTTTAGCCAATTTATGACAAGGTGGAGTTTCCCCTATATATTGGGTCAAAGAAAGAAAGCAAGCAAAAGAAGTTGTATATAGTAGATATGCATGCTCAAGACTCTCAAGAATAAACTCAACACAAAGTTGATAAGTCACCAAAAGACAAGGTATCAAGTGATAATAAGATCCCAAACAAAAAAACTATCACTTGAAGGATATCAATTAAAAGAAACCTCAAGGAATGAGATATCCATTGACACATGCCAAATAAAAGGAAACAAGATACCAATTGAAGGAAAACAAACACGAGGTATCTAATTTACAAAAGAGAGCTAGGTTCCAACAAACCAAACCCTCGACAAATTTTCATGATGGCACAAATCATAATAAAGAGCAAGACTTGCCTCCCATCAACACACACTTGATGGGGATGAAAAGATTTTATGATGGGTGAATAAAGAGAGTGTTCTAAAGAAAATAGGATAGCTCCCCCAAGGGACGTGCATTATATAGAATTTGCATTTAAATACAAAATGCACAAGATGGGATCATTACTTTCTCTATATCTATAAAAACACTAGACATGTTAAAATAGATCCACAAGAGGCAAGGAAGACAAACGAAACACAAAATCGAATGTAAAGACGATTAGCAATTTCTACCACATGATGGGAATACCAATTGTCAAGGAAAAGAAGTATTTTGGAAGTGATACTCATTAGTAGATCGCAAATATATCCAAGATCATCTTTACCCATAAAACGCAAGCAAATGACACTTGTAGAGCTAACATGCCACCTAGGAACAAGATAATTTACAATATCAACACTAAGTGGCAACACCTCAAATGTAAACATTTTCTAGGTTTGTAATATGCACATAGCATATTACTCCCCCAAAATGTGATAAACCAACAATATTAACAAGTGGAAAATTAAAACCAACAAGAGATAATTAATGGACCATATAGAATTTGAATTTCCCATGAGTAAGACATACCACATAGAAACTAGATAATCTTGAAATATCAATACTAAGTGGTATTCCCCATGTATACACATTTATAGGATTGTGAGGTGTGCAAAGCACATCACTCCCCCCACAATGGGATAATCCATTAATCTCTCACAAGAGCCAACAAAGATACAAACAAGATGCAAAAAGGCTCAATACAAGACTCACATGTACATGATATGCAAACCAACATACACATACTCGATTACTCAAGATAAGCAAGTTGGAAGCACAACATATACAAAGGCATGCAAGGTACAAAACCACAACATGCAAAGGGGCAAGCAACTAACAACGTAAACAGTTTAAGTACAAGTTACCGTAAGGAGGCACATTGGATATAAGATAGAAACTCGATAATCCAAATGACTTGGCTTGAGATAATATGAATGATGAAGACCCCTTAATTCTTAATTATGTATCCAAGTCTCTAATGTACTCCACATTCACCTATTGATCAAGTTTGAGCTTGTTGGTCCCCAACCACGTTGGGTCCTAAGAGGTTAGTCACAATAGACTTGGCAACCCAAATGGTACTTTTCTTGACACCACTTTGAGTACCAACAAACTTGGCAAACACATTGCCAACCTTATCCTTCCCAAGAGAATATATATCATCAATAATGATTGGGTTGGATAAATTACCTCTCGTGCAAGAAGAAGCGAAGTGACCCTTCTCACGACATAAGTAGCAACATCTACCCTTTAATTTCTTCCCTATTGATTTCTCAACATGATGAGTGTTGGCTTGGGTCTTCTTGGGAAGGGGTCTTTCTTGAACTTGTAGTTGAGTATGTGATTGAACTTGTGGCCGCTTCCCTTGTTGCTTGTGACTTTGGGGCTTCTTATTTAGTGGGAAAGATCTAACATGGTGCACTTCAATTTTGCACTTGAAGCAAATAATCTTGGCCGAATTCTTGACTTGTTCTTGGCCCTTCTTCTTTAAGTTTTTGGACTTCTTCTTCTTGTTGGAGTTGAATCCAAGACCATCTTTGTCATTCAGGTATTTTTGCCCACACAAGACATTGTTGAGTGTGGACATCCCTTCATGACTCTTTTCCAAGTCTTTCTTCAAAGAAGTGACTTTGGCCTTGAGCTCTTCGATTTCCTCTACAGGTTAGTATTAACACAAGTACTAGAGGAAGTATAAGCTTCATTGTTAGAGCAACAAGGCAAGGAAAGTAATTCATCACAAGAGGTAGCAACATTATGAGTAGAAGAATTACGAGGACTAGCACATGGCAATATAGCATTTTGACTAGAAGTAGTGCCATTGTCCATGTCGTGGGTATAAGCCTGATAGTAGATGTGTAGGGTACGAAAAGGATGGGCAGAGTCCCAGCTACGGCGAGGATGTATGAGTTCGGGCCCCTCTGCGGTGGAGGTAATAGCCCTACGTCTCTGTGCTCAGGGAGCTTTGTTGTCGAGTGGAATAAGGAATACAATGAGTTGCTAACCCCTCTACCAGTGGGGGAGGGTGGCTTATATAGAGTGCGCTGCCCTCCACAACGGTTCCGGTATAGGGGTGGAGTAGTGGGGATTGAATGTGTACGTTACAGGTAACGTATGCTCTGGATGCTAATAAATGCACCCGAAAACGTACGGCCGTTTCCCTCGAGAGAGGTTACGATGTGCCGAGTGTAGCCAGTCGGTTAGCTTGGTATCCTCCGAATGCTAGTCTCCGACTGGATGGTTGAGGACCTGTTACCGACTGGATGATGGGGACTCCTTAATTCAGTCGGGACTGACTAAGGGCCTTGTCCTTTGTGAGGGGTAGTCCTTGGGTAGGACCTACATGACAGGCCTATGACCCTACCCTAGGACTATGACCCCATCATTAGTCCCCGAATGGATTGGGGTTGAAACGATGAAGCGGTGCTTGAAGTTTGGATCCGACTGGAACAGATTTGGCTTGGGCGTTGCCTGCCCCGATCCATTTTATCTTTTCTGACCAACGATCCGAGTGGAAGTACTCGCGAAACAGACTGTCGGAAGCCGAGTGCTTCTGCGGTATCTTTTGACGCGACCGGTCAACTAACACCGGAGGATTTTCTGGGATCTCAAATTTCGGGTTCCGCGCGCTCAGCGGGGATGACACCATCGCGCTCGAGTAGCGCCCGACGCCTCGATTCTCGCGCCTTCAACCTCTCCACTAATATCGCCGCGGTGGGGTCAGGGGATAAGGTTTCGGGCCCACCCGCCAGCGACCCAGTCGGAACCCTATTTAAATCTCGGTGGCGAGGCTTCTCCGCTACGCTCGCCGAATCTCTTGCTCTCGCCTGCTCCGCCCTTCTCGCCACCTCCAGCGCTCCTATACTCCTCCCTTCTCCTTCCTCCCGAGGGCTCGCAACTGCCGCCATGACCAAGGGTCAGACCAGCAAGATGGAGGTGAGGAAGAAGAAGGGGAAGACGACGGCGCCTGCTCAGCGGCGGCAGCGGCCGCTGTCGGTGGGATGGATCCAGGGCGACTTCCTCCCCTCCACGGTGACGGAGGGGGATCTGCTGCAGCTGGTGGAGCACGGGATGATCGTGCACAAGTCCTGGAGGCTGCCGGCGGAGAACGAGGTCGAGCCAGCACCTCGGGAGGGGGAGCGCATCCTGCTGCTCACCCACGTCCACCGAGGTTTTTCTTTGGCCCCCATCCTTTCTTCAAGGGCATCATGAATCACTTTGGGGCCCAACTTCACCATTTTCCTCCGAATGCCATTGCCCATCTTTCTGCCTTTATAGTTTTGTGCGAGTGTTTCATCGGCTGCCCTCCCCATTGGGGTTTGTTCAAACACATCTTTTCCGCCAGATCCCAAACCATCAAACGACTTAGCCAGTCGGATGATAAGACACATCTCCTCCAGCTCTGCGGGGGCTTAGGGTTCTAGAAAAAGAGTCGGAGAAGTTATCCTGCTCTTCAGTTAAGTGAGTCGTTCAGGAACTGGCAGTCGACGTGGTTCTACTGCCAGGATATCGCCTGTCCGAATGCGTCGACTGGGCTGCCTCCTTTTAGTTTAGATCGGCCCGCCCCACCTAAGCAACTCGCGCTCACGAGGGCGGAGAAGAACGACATCCAGCCTCTGGTCGGGGCGCTCTTAGATGTCGTCAGGAGGGGGGTCACTGGCATAGACTTGCTGGAGGTCTTCCTTGGTCGGTGTATCTAGCCCTTGCAGGCTCGCGACCACGCCATGTGGCATTATATGGGGCCCGAGGATTCCACTCGGACCAATGTTGTGGGCGTGACTGAGGAGAGGGTGACCTCGTGGGTGCTCCAGATCACAGGCCCCTGCGAGAATCCCAAAGGATCTCGGCGAGTGAAGCCCTTCTGCGCGGATAATCCTCCTCCGAATCAGGTGAGTCGCACTTGTCGAGTGCTCCTAACTGTCTTAATCTTATCGTTTGCTTGAATCCCTGTGTGACGTCTGATGTCGCCGAATGAATTTTATGCAGGAGTGGACGAACTGGTTTTCTCCCGTCTCGAATGGGAACCCGGCCGTGGAGGAGGAAGGCAGCCAGGAGGGCAGCGTGGAGAGCGCTGAATATGTCTCCTACAGCGGGGAGTAGGAGGAAGAGACCAGCGAGGAAGAGGAGGAAGACGAAGAGCAGGACTCGCTGCCTCCGCAAACAGAGCATCGGACCAAGCGCCGACACGAGCCTGCCGTCCCTCGGCCCCTCCAGCATCTTCGAGTGCTCCGCCCACTGCCCCGGTGGTTCCGAGTGCTCGGAACACCAAAAGGGCCAGGGATGCTGCCGCTGAACCTGCGGGTCAGTCTTCCAAGGCGGCCAAACCGAGTGGGTCCAAACCTCGGAAGGTTCTGCCGCGGATGAGGGTTGCTGTCCCCGTCACCTCCACGTAAGTGTATCGATCTTCTAATTTCTTCTGATATCCGAGTGAATTCTTGTTCATTGGTCGAATGGATTTCACTCGACAGAGTTGCTACTTCTGCCACCTCTCCGGCGCGCCAAGAAGACGAACTCATGGATACGGACAATGTCGTCTCGTCCCAGCCAGGTGTGTTGTAGTGACCTTGAGTGTTTTGTTCTATCATAAGTTCTGCCTCTTTCCTTTTCTGAGATCTTGCGTCGTTCGGTCTATCAGGGGCGATTTGCATGGACGAGGGCGATCAGGGGAGAACTGAACAGGCTGTGGAGCCCGTTCTTGAGGCTGCTCCGCCTGTTGCTGCTCTCGCCGCCGACGTGCCGCCGACTGAGGCGCTGCCGCCGACTGAACCGGCGCTGGTGGTTGAGGCACCGACTGGAACGGACCTCGGGATGCCTCAGGAACTTCCGACGATGCCAGGCTCGTCGAATGTCGAGTTCAACATCCAGCGTCTCCCGGAGGAGCAGGTGGGAGCGGCCAAGGGAGCCATGGTGCAGGCGGAGCTGATGGCTGGGGAAGCCAAGAGGGCCTACGACTCCGTGGCGTCCTTGTACCAGCGGAGCTTGGAGCTGCCTGATGATATCCGAGTAAGTGGGCTAGTAAGTATTTATTTTTCTCTTGTAACCCACTAGGTGTTTTTGGATAGCAGCTGTTGTTTGCAATGTGTTCACTCTGAGTGAACCCAGTGGGTGTAGTCCCCGAGACTTCTGTCGAGTGCTTGCACCGGCAGTTGTCTTTATACATATTGTCTTTGCTTTGGTCAGGTCTGTAAATAACATGACCGACTGCTAGCAGTTGTGGCACTCGGAGTGCACTTTCTGTAAGAGTCTCCGAGAGTAAGTTGTACTCAGGTCGGGTAGTATTGGCCTCGTAGGCATAGGTGGTAACATGCAGCTCAATAGGGCGGGCCTGCTTGAGTTGCATGCCAGTGGGATCACTCTTAGTGAACCCACTGGGTGTAGTCCCCGACACCGCTGTCGACTGCTTGCGTCGGCAGGGGTCTGAAGAACTTAGACTTGTATTGTTGAATTTTCTGATTGTTCCTTGGTGTTTGGTGGCAGAAAACCTGTGAAATGGGAACATCCTATGAGACTCTCAAGGTGGAGAGGAATCAGCTCGCTGGTGAGCTTGACGCGGCCATGCTCGCAATGGCTGGCATGAAGGATGCTCTGGAGGGACGAGAGAATTCATTGGAGCAGGCTCGGGAAGCGAACAAGGTGTTGACTGAGGAAGTGGAAAAGATGGGGAAACAAAGGACTGCTCTGATGGTTCACATGGACGTGCTGAACAAACGGTGCAGAGCACAGGAGAAATACGTCAGCGACGGGGCTCGGCAGATGATGACGCGTCTGGCTGGTAAGTCCTGCTTTTTCCGAGTGGTTGTGTTATGCGCGTCACACTCGACACTTATTGTCTGTTTGTCCTGTTGTCGCAGATTTTTGCTTTGACGCCGAAGCTGAAGCAGCTGACGTGGAGCGGTCGATTCTTGAGAACGTTCCACTCGGCAAGGATGCCAATCGGGATCTGCTCCGTGCGCACATCCGCGTGGGCAAAGTTGGTCCTTTCATCGGTCAACTGAGAGAAGTCGTCGGCCGAATCGACAAGGAGCTTTGGCCAGAAGATGAGTCATGGCAGGAGATGGAGAACCTGATGACCCGACTGGCGGAGATTCCCAACCGAGTGCAATCGTGGAAGAAATCTGCAGCTCGTTGTGGTGCAGATGTTGCTGTGTCCCTGGTCCGAGTCAATTGCAAGGAGGTGCGCGAGGAGAAGTTGAACGCGTTGAAGGTGGCCAACACGAAGAAACTTCGATTCGAAGACTTCATGGAAACCTTCCTTGAGAGCGCCACCCGCATCGCCGACGGTATTGATCTGGACACGTTCGTAGAGCCCTCCAGTCCCGGTGTTAATCCAGATGAAGCGTAAAAACACTTTTATCCTCGGTATGCCGAGTGTGGATCTGTAAGAAACTTTGGCCACTGCTGTTGGCCTTCACATTCTTGGTTCGGTGTGGGTAAGCTTGATCCACACCGAGCCACTATCTTCGGTTGAACTTTGAATTGATTCTTTTGCTCTTCTGTTGCAATGTTGACTCGAGTTTTTGTTTGGCGTTTCTTGGTGAAGCCAAAGGCAAACATGCGGAACATGTCAGTTGTTTTGACATCTGCATGAGTCCCATTGAGGGTCCGTGGAATTCCCTAAGTCCCCGAGTGTGACGTTAAGTGTACACTCGAAGAAGGTTAATACTTAGGCGATGCTGGATCGCAGCTAAGTCCCCGAGTGTGACGTTAAGTGCACACTCGGAGAATGGATCGCAGCTAAGCCCCCGAGTGTGACGTGAAGTGCACACTCGGAGAAAGTTGATACTTTGGCGATTCTGGATCGCAGCTAAGCCCCCGAGTGTGACGTGAAGTGCACACTCGGAGAAAGTTGATACTTAGACGATTCTAGATCGCAGCTAAGCCCCCGAGTGTGACGTGAAGTGCACACTCGGAGAAAGTTAATACTTAGGCGATTCTGGATCACAGCTAAGCCCCCGAGTGTGACGTTAAGTGCACACTCGGAGAAAGTTGATACTTAGGCGATTCTGGATCGCAGCTAAGCCCCCGAGTGTGACGTGAAGTGCACACTCGGAGAAAGTTAATATTAGGCGATTTTGGATCGCAGCTAAGCCCCCGAGTGTGACGTGAAGTGCACACTCGGAGAAAGTTGATACTTTGGCGATTCTGGATCGCAGCTAAGCCCCCGAGTGTGACGTGAAGTGCACACTCAAAGAAAGTTAACACTTAGGCGATTCTGGATCGCAGCTAAGCCCCCGAGTGTGATGTGAAGTGCACACTCGGAGAAAGTTGATACTTAGGCGATTCTGGATCACAGCTAAGCCCCCGAGTGTGACGTGAAGTGCACACTCGGAGAAAGTTGATACTTAGGCGATTCTGGATCGCAGCTAAGCCCCCGAGTGTGACGTGTAGTGCACACTCGGAGAAAGATAATACTTAGGCGATTCTGGATCGCAGCTAAGCCCCCAAGTGTGACGTTAAGTGCACACTCGGAGAAAGTTGATACTTAGGCAATTCTGAATCGCAGCTAAGCCCCCGAGTGTGACGTGAAGTGCACACTCGGAGAAAGTTAATACTTAGGCGATTCTGGATCGCAGCTAAGCCCCCGAGTGTGACGTGAAGTGCACACTCGGAGAAAGTTGATTCTTAGGCGATTCTGGATCGCAACTAAGCCCCCGAGTGTGACGTGAAGTGCACACCCGGAGAAAGTTAATACTTAGGCGATTCTGGATCGCAGCTAAGCCCCCGAGTGTGACGTGAAGTGCACACTCGGAGAAAGTTGATACTTAGGCGATTCTGGATCGCAGCTAAGCCCCCGAGTGTGACGTGAAGTGCACACTCGGAGAAAGTTAATACTTAGGCGATTCTGGATCGCAGCTAAGTTTTTTTTTGAGACCGGATTCTGCGACCGCGGAAGAACTTTGAACCTGCAAAAAACTCAACCTGCTTTATATTATTTCACCAATGCTTGTTGTTTACATTGCTTCAGTCGACGGTCACGTGTAGAAGCGCTTCAGGAGATCTCCATTCCATGCACGCGGCTCGTCTGTCTCCCTCTCGATGTTGTAGAGTCTGTATGCTCCGTTGTTCAGCACCTTGGAGATGATGAAGGGTCATTCCCAGGCCGGAGCCAACTTGTGAGGTCTTTGCTGATCCACTCGGAGCACCAGGTCACCTGCTTGGAACGTGCGACTTCTGACGTGGCATGCATGAAAACGCCGCAGATTTTGTTGATAAATGGTTGAGCGAGTTAGTGCCATCTCGCGCTCCTCCTCCAGAAGATCCACTCTGTCTTGCCTTGCTTGTTCTGCTTCGGCTTCGGAGAAGAGTTCGACTCGTGGCGCATTGTGAAGCAAGTCACTCGGAAGGACCGCTTCTGCTCCATAAACGAGGAAGAACGGTGATCGCCCTGTAGACCTGTTCGGGGTTGTGCGAAGTCCCCGAAGCACTGAAGGTAGCTCGGTAACCCAAGCGCCAGCGGCATGTCCTATCTCTTGCAGGAGTCGGGGCTTCAAACCTTGCAAAATAAGTCCGTTTTCCCGCTCTGCTTGCCCATGGGACTGAGGATGCGCTACGGAAGCAAAATCCACTTGGATGCCTTGGCTTGTACAGAAACCTTTGAATCTGTCCGAGTCAAAGTTTGTCCCATTGTCCGTGATTATGCCGTGAGGTACACCGAATCTGAAGATGATGTCCCTGACAAACTTGACGGCTATTGAGGCGTCGAGCTTCTTGATGGTCTTCGCTTCGATCCATTTCGTGAACTTGTCGACTGCCACCAACACACGAGTGTATCCACCTTGGCCTGTCTTGAATGGTCCGACTGTATCTAGTCCCCAAACAGCAAACGGCCACACAAGAGGGATCGTCTTCAACGCAGACGTCGGCTTGAGAGACTTATTGGAGTAGAACTGGCAGCCCTCACATCGGCCAACCATATCTTTAGCCATCTCGTTAGCCTGCAGCCAGAAGAAACCAGCCCTGAATGCCTTGGCGACGATTGCTCTTGAAGAAGCGTGATGACCGCAGGTTCCCGAGTGAATATCCTCTAGAATCAGCTGCCCCTCCTCTGGGAGATGCATCGTTGAAGAACGCCTGAGATACTTTCTTTGTACAACTGGCCATCAATGACAGTGAATGACTTCGACCTGCGGACTATCTGCCTGGCCTGGACTTCGTCTTCTGGTAGTTCCTGCCTCAGGATATATGCAATGATCGGCACAGTCCAATCGGGGATGATGGCAAGAATCTCCATGACCAGATCAACCACAGCAGGTACATCGACTTCAGTCCGATCCGTTGAACTCTTTTGTTGTACCGGCTCCTCTGTGAAAGGATCTTCTTTGACTGAGGGGAGGTGGAGGTGCTCGAGGCAGACGTCACTCGGGACTGGTCTCCGAGTGGATCCGAGTTTTGCTAGCTCATCAGCTGCTTGGTTTTTCAATCTTGGAACGTGGTGAAGTTCTAGACCTTCAAACTTCTTCTCGAGCTTCCTCACTGCATTGCAGTATGTTGTCATGGTGGGGTTCCTGACGTCCCACTCTTTCATCACTTGATTGACCACCAAATCCGAATCGTCGTAGACCATCAGGCGACGGACGCCGAGTGAGATGGCCATACGCAACCCATAGAGGAGAGCTTCATACTCTGCCTCGTTGTTGGAGGAATCGAAGTGTATCTGTAGCACGTACTTGAGCTTGTCGCTCTTTGGTGATATGATCACAACGCCAGCGCCGGAGCCATTCAACATCTTGGACCCATCGAAGAACATTGTCCAATGGGCCGAGCAGATGTGGGTCGGTTGCTGTTGTTCTACCCATTCTGTTATGAAGTCAGCCACAGCTTGAGACTTAATAGCTTTCTTGGCCTCGAACTTGATATCGCAGTACAACATCTCCATCGCCCACTTCGCCACTCGCCCTGAAGCATCTCGATTGTGGAGAATTTCCGACAATGGAGCATCAGAAACGAGAGACACCGAGTGGTCTTGGAAATAATGGGCCCCCTTCTTCGCAGTCATGTAAATCCCGTAGATAAGTTTTTGATAGAGGGGATACCTCTGCTTGGAAGGAGTTCGGACTTCGGAGATGTAGTACACTGGCCGCTGAACTTTGTATGCTTTGCCTTCTTCTTCTCGCTCTACTGTAAGAACAGTACTGACGACTTGATTTGTAGCCGCGATATACAGAAGAAGGGGCTCTTTACTGAGCGGACCAGTAAGAACCGGCTGGGTGGAAAGTAGGACTTTGAGGTCGTCGAATGCGACTTGGGCTTCATCTGTCCACTCCAAAGTATCTGATTTCTTCATGAGTCGGTACAGAGGAAGTGCTTTTTCGCCGAGTCGACTGATGAACCTGCTCAAAGCCGCTAGGCAACCTGTGAGCCGTTGAACATCGTGTATTCTGACCGGACTCTCCATTCGGACGATGGTCCCGATCTTTTTGGGGTTGACATCGATCCCTCGTTCGGAAACAAAGAAACCGAGTAACTTTCCGCTGGGAACACCGAATGAACATTTGGCGGGGTTGAGCTTGATATCGTACCTACGAAGGTTGGCGAATGTTTCTGCCAAGTCAGTCAGCAGGTCGGAACCTTTGCGTGACTTGACTATGGTATCATCCATATACGCCTCCACATTCCGACCGATCTGGTCGAGGAGACATTTTTGCATCATGCGCATAAAGGTAGCTCCTGCATTCTTCAAACCAAATGGCATAGTGATGTAGCAGAAGCACCCGAATGGGGTGATGAAGGCTGTTTTTAACTCATCGGGACCATACAGACGGATCTGATGATAGCCCGAGTAGGCATCAAGAAATGACAGACGCTCACAACCCGAAGTCGAATCGACAATTTGATCTATGCGGGGGAGCGGAAAATGGTCTTTCGGGCAGACCTTATTGAGATGCTTGAAGTCGATGCACATTCGGAGCGACTTGTCCTTCTTGGGCACCATGACAACATTGGCGAGCCACTCGGAGTGGTGAACCTCGCGAATGAAGTTGGCTGCCAACAGCTTGGCCACCTCTTCCCCGATTGCCTTCCTCTTGTGCGCGGCGGACCGGCGCAGGCGCTCTCGGACAGGCCGAGCAGTGGAATCCACCTGCAGTCGGTGCTCAGCCAACTCCCTGGGTACATCTGGCATGTCAGAGGGTTTCCATGCGAAGATGTCCTAGTTCTCACGGAGGAATTGGGTGAGCTCGGCTTCCTATTTAGGATCGAGGGTGGTGGAGATGTTCATCGGGGCAGCAGTGGCGTCCGTCGGGTGGATGCTGACCTTCTTCGTCTCTCCCGCCAACTGAAATGCAGACTCTGAAGCTGGCTTCTTCGAGCGCATTAGGTCGGCGGGGTCGACTGTTTTCTTGTACTCGTCCAGCTCGAGGACGGCCATCTGCTGGTCGGCGATTCTTGATCCCTGCTGCAGACACTCTTCAGCCCGCTGCCGATTGCCTGTGATGGTGATCACACCCTTCGGGCCTGGCATCATGAGCTTCAGGTATACATAACATGGACGGGCCATGAAGTGCGCATACGCTGGGCGACCCAGAATTGCGTGATAAGCGCTCTAGAAGTCAACCACTTCGAACGTCAGCTTTTCCTTGCGGAAGTTCTTGTCGGAGCCGAAAACGACGTCCAACGCGATCTGGCCGAGTGATTTGGACTTCCGTCCAGGGACGACTCCGTGGAACTGCATGCTGCTCTCGCTGAGTTTGGACATCGGGATGCCCATCCCCTTGAGGTTGTCGGCGTACATGATGTTCAAGCCGCTGCCGCCATCCATGAGGACTTTGCGCAGTCGGACTCCTTCTACCACCGGGTCGACGACCAGGGCCTGTCTCCCCGGGGTGGGTACATGTGCCGGATGATCCGACTGGTCGAAGGTGATCGCAGTCTGAGACCATTTGAGGAACTTGGGGTTGGTAGGGGTGGCCATGTTCACCTCTCTGTTCACCAGCTTCAGTCGGCTCTTGCTCTCGACGTCAGCAAAGATCATCAGGGTTGCATGGACTTGGGGGAACGGATCCTCCTTATCCTCCTCATCCTGTTCATGGTCCTTCTCACTCGGTTGCCCTTCACTGAACCCCTAGATCAGGAGGCGACCCTGTCGAGTGGTATGCTTCGCATATATGGGGTTTCCTTCTTCATCCATCTTCGTATGAACCGGACATGGCTGGTCCAGGATGGGGTTATTGAACTGCTTCTTCTTGGGTGTGAACTGAGCCTTCCCTTTGCCCTTGAACTTGGCATTGGTTACGGCTGCAGCTTCTGCTTCCGGAGCGGTCGGAGCTTTCTGCTTCTGCTTCCGAGTGTTGCCCCCATCACCGTCAGCGACTGTTTTGTGCTTACCGCTTCGGATGCGGTCCTCTTCTTCACCATTTGCAGAGCGCATTGCTATGTCCATCATCTTGCTCATGGAGATGTCGCCTGTTCGGCCGAACTTCAGGTACAGATCCCTGTACCGCACGCCTGCCTTGAAGGCGCAGACTGCTTGATGCTCGGTGACGTTCTCCACCGTGTGTTAGAGAGTTGTCCAGCGCTGGATGAAGACACGCAGGGGCTCATTCTGCTTCTGGACGCAGTGCTGGAGCTCCACAAGGCCAGCAGGGCGCTTGCACGCCCCTTCGAAGGTCCTGACGAACACTCGGGCCAGATCTGCTCAACTGTAGATGCTTGAGGGGGCCAACTGGTTCAGCCACGCTCGCGCCGAGCCGTCGAGCATCAGAGGGAGGTGCTTCGTGGCGACATGGTCATCCCCTCCTCCGATCTGGACTGCCACTCGGTAGTCATCCAGCCACGTTTCTGGCTTGGACTCTCCTGTGAACTTGCTAATTCCCGTCGCCAATCGGAAGTTGGGAGGGATGTCAGCCGAACGGATGGCTCGACTGAAACACTCGGGACCAGAAACGGTGGCCCTGCTTCCACTCGGCGGTCGATATCGCGACCATCGCGGTGGGCCCGACCCCTGTCGACCCTCCGCTGGGCGATATGCCCTCTTGCGTCGGGCCTTGGGTCGTAAGTGTCACCGACTGAACGCCGATCATCATGATGTCGGGGCCCGTAGGGCCCACCCCGCGGAGGGGTGCGTGAACGGCGGCGATCTTCGTGATTTATGGAATGGCTGCCTCCTTTGTGCCGCTGATGGGAACCTGGGCTGTGAACCGACCGATGCGTATTCGCATGAACAGAACTATTATAGATCCTGTTGTGCGACTGGGAGACCACCGAATTATGCTGCTGCGCCGTGTGCAACAGGGCTCGGATCTGCTCGATCCCTCTACCAGCCTCTGAACCAGTCGGCTGGAGGGAATCGGCTATCTTGGCACCTGCAGCCAAGTTGAGGAGGGGTGTGCGGAACAGCTCCACGTTGCTCCACCGAGTGTGCCGACTAGCAGAACGGCGAGGTGGACGACGCGCGCCGGACGCTTCGCCGATCTCGTGCTCGTTTCGGCCAGCCTGACGGGGATCTTCATGGGAATTGTCCATGTGTACTTCTGCTGCAGGCCCGTGACCCGCGTACTCGGAAGGAAACTCAGTCGGAACTGAGCCCGAGCGCTGGGACAGCGGGGCAACCACAACTGACTCTAGAACCGCCACTTGTGAAGATGCGTTCTGGCGCGCCTGGGCGTGTTGCACCCAACGCTGGAACCGCGGACGGCGGGACCGCTTGACGCGGCGCGTGATGGCGGTGTAGGTCGACACCGGAGCCGACTGCTTGAGAAGAATGCCGCGGGCGCCGGCACGGAAGTGCGTAGCCCCGCGACGGGGAAGCACCTCGACATCGAGGGGCGCATCCCGAAGCCACGCCAAATCGTCGACGATGAAGGAGAGAGCGCCGAAGAAGATCTGGTGACCCATGCTCGAATCTCCACCGGACGACATGACGAAAGGAAGTAATCGCAAACTCGCCGGAAGTCGCTTAGACGCCTGCCCCACGGTGGGCGCCAACTGTCGTGGGTATAAGCCTGACAGTAGATGTGTAGGGTACGAAAAGGATGGGCAGAGTCCCAGCTACGACGAGGTTGTATGAGTTCGGGCCCCTCTGCGGTGGAGGTAATAGCCCTACGTCTCAGTGCTCAGGGAGCTTTGTTGTCGAGTGGAATAAGGAATACAATGAGTTGCTAACCCCTCTACCAGTGGGGGAGGCTGGCTTATATAGAGTGCGCTGCCCTCCACAACGGTTCCGGTACAGGGATGGAGTAGTGGGGATTGAATGCGTACGTTATAGGTAACGTATGCTCTGAATGATAATAAATGCACCCGGAAACGTACGGCCGTTTCCCTCCAGAGAGGTTACGATGTGTCGAGTGTAGCCAGTCGGTTAGCTTGGTATCCTCCGAATGCTAGTCTCCGACTGGATGGTTGAGGACCTGTTACCGACTGGATGATGGGGACTCCTTAATTCAGTCGGGACTGACTAAGGGCCTTGTCCTTTGTGAGGGGTAGTCCTTGGGTAGGACCTACATGACAGGCCTATGACCCTACCCTAGGAGTATGACCCCATCAGTCCACATGAGGCTCACTTGATGTTACCTTGGTAGTAATAGCCTCATGAGCTAATTTTAGCGCATTATGGGATGCTAGAAGATCATCATGAGAGCTTGTGAGCATTACATGACTTTCTTCCAATTTCCCATAATTGCTAGATAGCAACTCAAGTTGAGCCCTTAGCTCAACATTCTCCTTTAAAATGGATGCTTCACAAGAAGTAGAGTTAGTAGCACAAGCATCATCATTAGCAATAAGAGGAGAAGGCACCTTGGGAAGGTCTTTAGCATATGAAGCTTCAAGTTGAGCATGAGACATGGTGAGATCGATGAGCGAACTCTTAATAGCCCTTGAGCCATTTTCGAGGTGCTCATAGTCCTCAAGGAGTTTAGCATGTGCAACTCCAAGCTTATCATTTTTAGTTCTAAAATCATTAGCCACCTCGAGAGCTCTATCATGGGATCCCTTTAATCTAGATAATTCTAGAGCAAAGGTTTCCTCAAGAGATTCCTTGGTGATTTGTTCATTTTCAAGAGCTTGAGATAGCTCTGCGATCTCATTAGCGTAATCACGCTCATGACCTTCCATTGTCTCAATGGTGGCCTCATGCTCCTCAAGATGAGCTTCCAACTCCTCAATGTATTTCTTGCCCTCAGTGGCAATAGACATGATCTCCAAGAAGTTGGAACAAACAAGTTTATTCTTATAAAGATATTTAAAAATGATTTCACCCTTAATTTTGAAGGATGCAATATTATCACTCTCTTCATCATTATCCTCATCTCCATTATCATCAACATCATCATCATCAGATATATTGGGATTCAAAGTAGGAAATACCTTTGAAGCCTTAGCCATAAGGCAAAAGTGAGTCACAATAGATGATGATGTAGGATCCCTTGAAGCATCATTCTAGGCCACATCTTGTTCCATGGAGTGATGAATTTCCTCTACATTGTTAGCACAACAACTCGAGGAAATATATACATTTTTATCATGGCAACAAGATATAGGAAGCATATCATCATGAGATTTAGTCAAGCAGTTTTTACATGATATGCAAGGACTATCAACACAAGCATGTAAAACATTTAGAGTGCTCGAAGTGTTAATGCCCAAAGATGAAGCATTGCAATAATATAGTGATGAAGGATCATCAACAATAAGCCCACTATCATCATTGCAATGATCTCCACTACTCACCATATCATTACCTTGTGGAAATCCATATGTAGGTGAAGTAGATGAAGTTGAGAAGACCACATGACCGGAGGTGGAGGGAGAACAATTATTCCCACAAATCTTGGACATACCATATTTATCTTGAAGCTTTGTACACAAGTCATGAGCATCCCGGAATGGCATGAGTTGAAATATAACTACATTGCTCAAACCATCAAAAAGCACATTAGAAGCTTGACCATTGAGATAAGAGTTTTTCTCATCCTCAAAATATATATTTTGAGAATCCTTTGGAGGAGAAAAACCCATATCTACAATTCGCTCTAAATTTGGGTCCATGACCCTAAAGTGATTAATCATGCGAATTACCCAAACATCAAAATTTGTGCCATCGAAACTAAGAGTATCAGTGAATCCAAAACCCCTGGTTGACATCCTTACTCTCTAGGTGGTTAAACCTAATAAAGAGAGACCTAGCTCTGATACCAATTGAAAGGACATGGATGTCGCCTAGAGGGGGGGTTAATCGGCGCTTTAAAATAATTACGATTTAGGCTTGAACAAATGCGGAATAAAACTAGCATTTAATTTGTCAAGCACAAAATCTAAAACAACTAGGATCACCTATGTGCACCAACAACTTATGCTAAGCAAGATAAACAACTAAGTGATAGCAAGATATATGACAATAAACAATATGGCTATCACAAACTAAAGTGCATAAGTAAAGGGTTCGGGTAAGAGATAACCGAGGCACGTGGAGACAATGATATATCCTGAAGTTCACACCCTTGCGGATGCTAATCTCCGTTGGAGCAGTGTGGAGGCACAATGCTCCCCAAGATGCCACTAAGGCCACCATAATCTCCTCACGCCCTCGCACAATGCAAGATGCCGTGATTCCACTAAGGGACCCTTGAGGGCGGTCACCGAACCCGTACAAATGACAAACCTTGCGGGCGGTCACCGGTACCCGTACAAATTGCTTGGGGAAATCTCCACAACCTAATTGGAGACCCCGACGCTTGCCCGGAGCTTTACACCACAATGATTGAGCTCCCAGACACCACCAAGCTTCTAGGATGCCAAAGCATCCACGAAGAACAATATCTTGTTGGGGAACGTCGCATGGGAAACAAAAATTTTCCTACGCGCACGAAGACCTATCATGGTGATGTCCATCTACGAGAGGGGATGAGTGATCTATGTACCCTTGTAGACCGTACAGCAGAAGCGTTAGAGAACGCGGTTGATGTAGTGGAACGTCCTCACGTCCTTCGATCCGCCCCGCGTACAATCCCGCGATCAGTCCCACGATCTAGTACCGAACGGACGGCACCTCCGCGTTCAGCACACGTACAGCTCGACGATGATCTCGGCCTTCTTGATCAAGCAAGAGAGACGGAGAGGTAGAAGAGTTCTCCGGCAGCGTGACGGCGCTCCGGAGGTTGGTGATGACCTTGTCTCAGCAGGGCTCCGCCCGAGCTCCGCAGAAACGCGATCTAGAGGAAAAACCATGGAGGTATGTGCTCGGGCTGCCGTGGAAAAGTCGTCTCAAATCAGCCCTAAAACCTCCGTATATATAGCTGGGAGGGAGGGTGCCTTGCCTTGGGGTCCAAGGACCCTCAAGGGGGTCGGCCAAGCCAAGGGGGAGGACTCTCCCCCCCAAACCGAGTTGGACTAGGTTTGGTGGCAGGGAGTCCCCCTCCCTTCCCACCTCCTCCCTTTTTTTTCTTTCTATCTTGATTTTCTTCTCCTTGGCGCATAGGGCACTTGTGGGCTGTCCCACCAGCCCACTAAGGGCTGGTGTGTCTCCCCCAAGGCCTATGGGCTTCCCCGGGGTGGGTTGCCCCCCCGGTGAACTCCCGGAACCCATTCGTCATTCCCGGTACATTCCCGGTAACTCCGAAAACCTTCCGGTAATCAAATGAGGTCATCCTATATATCAATCTTCGTTTCCGGACCATTCCGGAAACCCTCGTGACGTCCGTGATCTCATCCGAGACTCCGAACAACATTCGGTAACCAACCATATAACTCAAATACACATAAAACAACGTCGAACCTTAAGTGTGCAGACCCTGCGGGTTCGGGAACTATGTAGACATGACCCGAGAGACTCCTCGGTCAATATCCAATAGCGGGACCTGGATGCCCATATTGGATCCTACATATTCTACGAAGATCTTATCGTTTGAACCTCAGTGCCAAGGATTCGTATAATCCTGTATGTCATTCCCTGTGTCCTTGGGTATGTTACTTGCCCGAGATTCGATCGTCAGTATCCGCATACCTATTTCAATCTCGTTTACCGGCAAGTCTCTTTACTCGTTCTGTAATACAAGATCCCGCAACTTACACTAAGTTACATTGCTTGCAAGGCTTGTGTGTGATGTTGTATTACCGAGTGGGCCCCGAGATACCTCTCCGTCACACGGAGTGACAAATCCCAGTCTTGATCCATACTAACTCAACTAACACCTTCGGAGATACCTGTAGAGCATCTTTATAGTCACCCAGTTACGTTGCGACGTTTGATACACACAAAGCATTCCTCCGGTGTCAGTGCATTATATGATCTCATGGTCATAGGAATAAATACTTGACACGCAGAAAACAGTAGCAACAAAATGACACGATCAACATGCTACGTCTATTATTTTGGGTCTAGTCCATCACGTGATTCTCCCAATGACGTGATCCAGTTATCAAGCAACAACACCTTGTTCATAATCTGAAGACACTGACTATCATTGACCAACTGGCTAGCCAACTAGAGGCATGCTAGGGACAGTGTTTTGTCTATGTATCCACACATGTAAATGAGTCTTCATTCAATACAATTATAGCATGGATAATAAACTATTATCTTGATACAGGAATTATAATAATAACTCTATTTATTATTGCCTCTAGGGCATAATTCCAACAGTCTCCCACTTGCACTAGAGTCAATAATCTAGCCCTCACATCACCATGTGAATTACATTGTAATAAATCTAACACCCATACAGTTCTGGTGTCGATCATGTTTTGGCCGTGGAAGAGGTTTAGTCAGCGGGTCTGCTACATTCAGATCCGTGTGCACTTTGATATATTTACGTCCTCTTCCTCGACGTAGTCACGGATGAGGTTGAAGCGTCGTTTGATGTGTCTGTTCTTCTTGTGAAACCGTGGTTCCTTTGCTAAGGCAATGGCACCCGTGTTGTCACAGAACAAGGTTATTGGATCCAGTGCACTTGGCACCACTCCAAGATCCGTCATGAACTGCTTCATCCAGACACCTTCCTTAGCCGCCTCCGAGGCAGCCATGTACTCCGCTTCACATGTAGAATCTGCTACGACGCTTTTCTTGGAACTGCACCAGCTTACTGCACCCCCTTTAAGAATAAATACGTATCCGGTTTGCGACTTAGAGTCTTCCGGATCTGTGTCAAAACATGCATCGACGTAACCTTTTACGGCGAGCTCTTCGTCACCTCCATATACGAGAAACATCTCCTTAGTCCTTTTCAAGTACTTCAGGATATTCTTGACCGCTGTCCAGTGATCCACTCCTGGATTACTCTGGAACCTACCTGCCATACTTATGGCTAGGCTAACATCCGGTCTAGTGCACAGCATCGCATACATGATAGAACCTATTGCTGAAGCATAGGGGACGGAGCGCATATGCTCTCTATCTTCATCAGTTGCTGGGCACTGAGTCTTACTCAATCTCGTACCTTGTAAAAATGGCAAGAACCCTTTCTTGGACTGTTCCATTTTGAACCTCTTCAAAACTTTATCAAGGTATGTGCTTTGTGAAAGTCCTATCAGGCGTTTTGATCTATCCCTATAGATCTTAATGCCTAGAATGTAAGCAGCTTCTCCTAGGTCCTTCATAGAGAAACTTTTATTCAAGTAACCTTTTATGCTCTCCAAAAACTCTACGTTGTTTCCAATCAGTAATATGTCATCCACATATAATATTAGAAACGCCACAGAGCTCCCACTCACTTTCTTGTAAATACAAGATTCTCCAACCACTTGTATAAACCCAAATGCCTTGATCACCTCATCAAAGCGTTTGTTCCAACTCCGAGATGCTTGCACCAGTCCATAAATGGATCGCTGGAGCTTGCACACCTTGTTAGCATTCTTAGGATCGACAAAACCTTCGGGTTGCATCATATACAACTCTTCCTTAAGGAAACCGTTAAGGAACGCTGTTTTGACATCCATCTGCCAGATTTCATAATCGAAAAACGCGGCTATTGCTAACATGATTCTGACACACTTAAGCATCGCCACGGGTGAGAAAGTCTCATCGTAGTCAATTCCTGGAACTTGTGAAAAACCCTTTGCCACAAGTCGAGCTTTATAAACGGTCACATTACCATCAGCGTCCGTCTTCTTTTTAAAGATCCATTTGTTCTGAATAGCCTTGCGGCCCTCAGGTAGTATCTCCAAAGTCCACACTTTGTTCTCATACATGGATCCTATCTCGGATTTCATGGCTTCTAGCCATTTGTTGGAATCTGGGCCCACCATTGCTTCTTCATAACTTGCAGGTTCATTGTTGTCTAACAACATGATTGATAAGACGGGATTACCGTACCACTCTGGAGCAGCACGTGATCTCGTCGACCTGCGTGGTTCAACATAAACTTGAACTGGAGTTTCATGATCATCATCATTAACTTCCTCCTCAACCGGCGTCGCAATGACAGAGGTTTCCCCTTGCCCTGCGCCACCATCCAGAGGGATGAGAGGTTCGACAACCTCGTCAAGTTCTATCTTCCTCGCACTCAATTCTCTCGAGAGAAACTCCTTCTCGAGAAAAGCTCCTTTCTTAGCAACAAACACTTTGCCCTCGGATTTGAGATAGAAGGTGTACCCAACTGTCTCTTTTGGGTAACCTATGAAGACGCACTTTCCCGCTTTGGGTTCCAGCTTTTCAGGCTGAAGCTTTTTGACATAAGCATCACATCCCCAAACTTTAAGAAACGACAACTTTGGCCTCTTGCCATACCCTAGTTCGTATGGTGTCGTCTCAACGGATTTTGATGGAGCCCTATTTAAAGTGAATGCAGCTGTTTCTAATGCATAACCCCAAAATGATAACGGCAAATCAGTAAGAGACATCATAGATCGTACCATCTTTAACAAAGTACGATTACGACGTTCGGACACACCATTACGCTGTGGTGTTCCAGGCGGTGTTAACTGTGAAACAATTCCACATTGTCCTAAGTGAGCACCAAACTCGAAACTCAGATATTCACCCCCACGATCAGACCGTAGGAACTTGATCTTCTTGTTATGATGATTTTCCACTTCACTCTGAAATTGCTTGAACTTCTCAAATGTTTCAGACTTGTGCTTCATCAAGTAGACATAACCATATCTACTTAAATCGTCAGTGAAGGTGAGAAAATAACGATATCCACCACGTGCCTCCACGCTCATTGGACCACACACATCGGTATGTATGATTTCCAATAAGTCACTTGCACGCTCCATTGTTCCGGAGAACGGAGTCTTAGTCATCTTGCCCATGAGGCATGGTTTGCACGTGTCAAGTGAATCAAAGTCAAGTGACTCCAAAAGTCCATCAGCATGGAGTTTCTTCATGCGCTTTACACCAATATGACCCAAGCGGCAGTGCCACAAAAATATGGCGCTATGATTGTTTACTCTAACTCTTTCGGTCTCAATGTTATGTATATGCGTATTGCTATCAAGATTCAATATGAACAATCCTCTCACATTCGGTGCATGACCATAAAAGATGTTACTCATAGAAATAGAACAACCATTATTCTCAGACTTAAAAGAGTAACCGTCTCGCAATAAACAAGATGCAGATATAATGTTCATGCTCAACGCAGGCACTAAATAACAATGATTTAAGTTCATCACTAATCCCGATGGTAGCTGAAGTGACACTGTGCCGACGGCGATTGCATCAACCTTGGAACCATTTCCTACGCGCATCGTCACTTCGTTTTTCGCCAGCCTTCGTCTATTCCGCAGTTCCTGCTTCGAGTTGCAAATATGAGCAACAGAACCGGTATCGAATACCCAGGCACTACTACGAGAGCCGGTTAAGTACACATAAATAACATGTATATCAAATATACCTGATTTTTCTTTGCCCGCCTTCTTATCTGCCAGATACTTGGGGCAATTGCGCTTCCAGTGACCCATACCCTTGCAATAGAAACACTCCGTTTCAGGCTTAGGTCCAGCTTTGGGTTTCTTCGGCGGATTGGCAACAGGCTTGCCGCTCTTCTTTGAATTTCCCTTCTTGCCTTTGCCGTTTCTCTTGAAACTAGTGGTCTTATTCACCATCAACACTTGATGCTCTTTACGGAGTTCAGACTCTGCGACTTTCAACATCGCAAACAACTCGCCGGGAGACTTGTTCATCCCTTGCATGTTGTAGTTCAACACCAAGCCTTTGTAGCTTGGCGGCAGTGATTGAAGGATTCTGTCAGTGATAGCTTCTTGCGGGAGTTCAATCCCCAGTTCAGCTAGACGGTTTGAGTACCCAGACATTTTGAGCACATGTTCACTGACAGACGAGTTTTCCTCCATCTTGCAAGCATAGAATTTATCGGAGGTCTCATACCTCTCGATCCGGGCATTCTTCTGAAAGATAAACTCCAACTCCTGGAACATCTTAAATGCTCCATGACGCTCAAAGCGATGTTGAAGTCCCGCTTCTAAGCCATACAAGACTGCACATTGAACTATTGAGTAGTCCTCCTTACGTGCTAACCAAGTGTTCTTAACATCCTGATCAGCCGTAGCGGGTGGTTCATCTCCTAGCGCAGCATTAAGGACATAATCCTTCTTCCCAGCTTGTAAGATTAGCTTAAGATTACGAGCCCAGTCTACAAAGTTGCTTCCATCATCTTTCAACTTAGCTTTCTCTAGGAACGTATTAAAATTCAGGATGACTGTCGCGTGAGCCATGATCTACAACACAAATATATTCAAAGTGGACTTAGACTATGTTCAAGATAATTAGAGTTCAACTTAATCAAATTATTTGCTAAACTCCCACTCAAAAAGTACATCTCTCTAGTCATTTGAGTGGTTCATGATCCACTTACACTATCCCAAGTCCGATCATCACGTGAGTTGAGTATAGTTTCAGTGGTAAGCATCCCTATGCTAATCATATCAACTATATGATTCATGATCGAACTTTCGGTCTCATGTGTTCCGAGGCCATGTCTGCACATGCTAGGCTCGTCAAGCTTAACCCGAGTGTTCCGCGTGCGCAACTGTTTTGCACCCGTTGTATGTGAACATTGAGTCTATCACACCCGATCATCACGTGGTGTCTCGAAACGACAAACTGTAGCAACGGTGCACAGTCGGGGAGAACACAATTTCGTCTTGAAATTTTAGTGAGAGATCACCTCATAATGCTACCGTCGTTCTAAGCAAAATAAGGTGCATAAAAGGATTAACATCACATGCAATTCATAAGTGACATGATATGGCCATCATCACGTGCTTCTTGATCTCCATCACCAAAGCACCGGCACGATCTTCTTGTCACCGGCGCCACACCATGATCATCCATCAACGTGTCGCCATCGGGGTTGTTGTGCTACTTATGCTATTACTACTAAAGCTACATCCTAGCAAAATAGTAAACGCATCTGCAAGCACAAACGTTAGTATAAAGACAACCCTATGGCTCCTGTCGGTTGCCGTACCATCGACGTGCAAGTCGATATTTCTATTACAACATGATCATCTCATACATCCAATATATCACATCACATCGTTGGCCATATCACATCACAATCATACCCTACAAAAACAAGTTAGACGTCCTCTAATTTTGTTGTTGCATGTTTTACGTGGTGACCAAGGGTATCTAGTAGGATCGCATCTTACTTACGCAAACACCACAACGGAGATATATGAGTTGCTATTTTAACCTCATCCAAGGACATCCTCGGTAAAATCCGATTCAACTAAAGTTGGAGAAACCGACACTTGCCAGTCATCTTTGAGCAAAGGGGGGTACTCGTAACGATGAAACCAGTCTCTCGTAAGCGTATGAGTAATGTCGGTCCAAGCCGCTTCAATCCAACAATACCGCGGAATCAAGAAAAGACTAAGGAGGGCAGCAAAACGCACATCACCGCCCACAAAAACTTTTGTGTTCTACTAGAGAAGACATCTACGCATGAACCTAGCTCATGATGCCACTGTTGGGGAACGTCGCATGGGAAACAAAAAATTTCCTACGCGCACGAAGACCTATCATGGTGATGTCCATCTACGGGAGGGGATGAGTGATCTACATACCCTTGTAGAACGTACAGCAGAAGCGTTAGAGAACGCGGTTGATGTAGTGGAACGTCCTCACGTCCCTCGATCCGCCCCGCGAACAATCCCGCGATCAGTCCCACGATCTAGTACCGAACGGACGGCACCTCCGCGTTCAGCACACGTACAGCTCGACGATGATCTCGGCCTTCTTGATCCAGCAAGAGAGACAGAGAGGTAGAAGAGTTCTCCGACAGCGCGACGGCGCTCCGGAGGTTGGTGATGACCTTGTCTCAGCAGGGCTCCGCCCGAGCTCCGCAGAAACGCAATCTAGAGGAAAAACCGTGGAGGTATGTGGTCGGGCTGCCGTGGAAAAGTCGTCTCAAATCAGACCTAAAACCTCCGTATATATAGGTGGGAGGGAGGGGGCCTTGCCTTGGGGTCCAAGGACCCTCAAGGGGGTCGGCCGAGCCAAGGGGGAGGACTCTCCCCCCCAAACCGAGTTGGACTAGGTTTGGTGGGAGGGAGTCCCCCTCCCTTCCCACCTCCTCCCTTTTTTTTCTTTCTCTCTTGATTTTCTTCTCCTTGGCGCATAGGGCACTTGTGGGCTGTCCCACCAGCCCACTAAGGGCTGGTGTGTCTCCCCCAAGGCCTATGGGCTTCCCCGGGGTGGGTTGCCCCCCCCGGTGAACTCCCGGAACCCATTCGTCATTCCCGGTACATTCCCGGTAACTCCGAAAACCTTCCGGTAATCAAATGAGGTCATCCTATATATCAATCTTCGTTTCTGGACCAATCCGGAAACCCTCGTGACGTCCGTGATCTCATCCGGGACTCCGAACAACATTCCGTAACCAACCATATAACTCAAATACACATAAAACAACGTCGAACCTTAAGTGTGCAGACCCTGCGGGTTCGAGAACTATGTAGACATGACCCGAGAGACTCCTCGGTCAATATCCAATAGCGGGACCTGGATGCCCATATTGGATCCTACATATTCTACGAAGATCTTATCGTTTGAACCTCAGTGCCAAGGATTCGTATAATCCCGTATGTCATTCCCTTTGTCCTTGGGTATGTTACTTGCCCGAGATTCGATCGTCAGTATCCGCATACGTATTTCAATTTCGTTTACCGGCAAGTCTCTTTACTCGTTCCGTAATACAAGATCCCGCAACTTACACTAAGTTACATTGCTTGCAAGGCTTGTGTCTGATGTTGTATTACCGAGTGGGCCCCGAGATACCTCTCCGTCACACGGAGTGACAAATCCCAGTCTTGATCCATACTAACTCAACTAACACCTTCGGAGATACCTGTAGAGCATCTTTATAGTCACCCAGTTACGTTGCGACGTTTGATACACACAAAGCATTCCTCCTTTGTCAGTGAGTTATATGATCTCATGGTCATAGGAATAAATACTTGACACGCAGAAAACAGTAGCAACAAAATGACACGATCAACATGCTACGTCTATTAGTTTGGGTCTAGTCCATCACGTGATTCTCCCAATGACGTGATCCAGTTATCAAGCAACAACACCTTGTTCATAATCAGAAGACACTGACTATCATTGACCAACTGGCTAGCCAACTAGAGGCATGCTAGGGACAGTGTTTTGTCTATGTATCCACACATGTAAATGAGTCTTCATTCAATACAATTATAGCATGGATAATAAACTATTATCTTGATACAGGAATTATAATAATAACTCTATTTATTATTGCCTCTAGGGCATAATTCCAACATATCTAGGGTACTAAGTACCAAAGGTAATAAGCTTCTCAAACTTCACTTCCACGAATCACCGTGGAAAACACAAACCGGTGCAACTAATGCAATGGCAAGAACACACGAAGTGGACAAGTCCCTCACACTCAAATCTCTCCACAACAACAAAATCTATGGAGAAATATGAGAGGAAGAACAAGGATCTCACAAAGAACTCCAAGATCAAGATCCAAGTGGTTCCCCTCACATAGAGGAGAAAGTGATTGCTGGAGATGTGGATCTAGATCTCCTCTCTCTTTTCCCTCAAGAACAAGAAAGAATCATTGGAGGGATTGAGAATTAGCAAGCTCGAAGAATCTCAACAATGGGGGAAGAACACGAGCTAAAGAGATAAGGTTCAATGGGGAAGAAGATCCCCTTTTATAGGTTGGGAAAAATCCAATCGTCAAGCCTCACAGCCCGCACAGAGCGGTACAACCGCTCGGTAGGTTCACCAACCATGCTGAGGCCAAAAAGGATGCAAAAAACAGTCCGTCGGAGCGATACTACCGCTCCGGGGGCGGTACTACCTCTCCGGGGGTGGTACTACCGCTCGCACCAGGAGCGGTACTACCGTTGGATACTGAAACTGCTGTAACTTTCGCATACGGACTCCGAATTCAACGAAACCAAGTTTTTTGGAAAGCTAACGACATGGGATAACAAAATCTAGATAGAAATATCAATAAGAAGCAAGTGCGAAAAGACCCATAAGAAAATGGTGAGAACCCTTCTTGGAATAAGACCGGTAAAAACTCCCAACATCGAAAACATCATAGAAGATGCATATGGACTCCGTTTTCGATGAACTGGAGCTTGTCATGAAGATGAACATAAGCTCTAAAACTCACAAAGAGAAACACCAAACAAGAACAAATAAGTATGATGCAAGGATGCAAATGGTTTGAGCTCTCAACGAACGATACGATCAAGCTACTCACTTGAGAGCCCCCCTTGACAGTACGAGAATCTATCCTAAAACAGAAAACCTATCAAGGGAAAACCTATACCTTGCACCTCGTGCTCTTGAGCTAGATGACGATGATCTTGGCTTCCTCAAGATGGACCACCTTTCTTGATTGTGTTGGCTTGATGAAGACTAGTTGATTGCTCCCATACACACTATGGGCGAGCCGCTCTTCAGCTTATCTTCACAAGTCCATTGCCACCACAATGGACGGCAAGCATCAAGCATGATATATTCGTGCTGATCCACTTGAACTTGCACACCACATACTTGATGACGATCACCACTTGACGTCATCCTTCATGGGTTGTATGAGATCTTCCTTTTGACGCAAGCCCATGGAAGCACACCTAACCCCCACATAGAACTCTCACAAAGATCATAGGTTAGTACACAAACACGTAATGGACAATGCTTACCATACCATGGGATCACTTGATCCCTCTCGGTACATCTTGTAGGCTTTGTGTGTTGATCATCTTGATTTACTCTTTGTCTGAGATCTTGATCAACCTTGTGTCTCTATGAGCATTTTTTGGATAATACCTTGAATACCATCTTGGTCATCGTAACCTTGAATACCATCTTGGTCACCATATAAACTCCTTGAACCCAACAGATGGACTTCAAGAAGTGCCTATGGACAAATCCTATAAATATAACTTAAGGCAACCATTAGTCCATAGGAATTGTCATCAATTACCAAAACCACATATGGAGATATATGCTCTAACATCGAGCCACTGACCAGTGGGCCCTTGTGGTCAGGTTTGACCTGGCCAACCCTAGTTGACCATGATGATGTCATAATGATGCAATAAATACTATTTCTGATTTAATAAAATTCCAGAATAAGTGCAAAACTTTGGAAATTCATAGAAAATTGATTATAACTCCAAATTTGACAAATAATATATGCATATTGATCAAAAAAATTCAATGAACACAATGGTGCTACTGTCATGCATGAAAAACAAGGTTATGAAACAGCATCAGGTCAAATCAATTAAATGATTATGATAAATATGTTGATTCAATTAATATTTGAATTTGAATTCAAATCAGCATCATCCTGTAAGTTTGATAGCCACTTTAAACATACCACATTTCATTTCATGCCATGATCATGCATCATGATTGTGGCATATGATTGCTATTAATTGATGTTGTTATTCCGGTAGGCCCCGCCCCTCTGGATACGACTGAATATCCGACAGACGGATATTACCCCTGTGTTGAGCAACAAGGCAAGCAACCTTTTGATCATCCCGATATAATCCCATGTTCTTGCTCCTGCTCCCACTTATTGCATTAGGACATACTATTTCAAATGCTTTACTTCGGTAGTTGAACCTATTCCTTTGCATGACATGTCATTGTCACAGTAAATAGCCAAACCATGCAACCTAGCATACCTGGTAGATGCTTGAGTTGTGATGTGTTATTCCTGCTATGCTTGCCATGCCTAGAGTTGAGTCAGGTCTGTTTCATCTGGTCGATGAACAGGAATGGATGAATGTGTTCTAGTGACAAGGAATAAGTGTGGAACCTAATTTGGTAAAGGTACCGATGAAAGGCTATGTAGGAGTACATGGCGGGTTCTTTCATTGGAACCGTCCTTAGGAACTGAGTTCCATGTATGTAATCCAAGACTAGATACTACCACACGTTGGGATACTTAATTGACCCTCTCGACTTATTAATCTCCTAGTACTCGGTCCAGGAGTTGCAAGTAGTTTCTGGTGTTTGTAGTTATGCTGGAGGCCGTGCATAGTGCTGACCTTAGAGGTGGACTACGATGCGGTAGGCAGTGGCACGGTGTACCAAGTGGCACCCGGATGGTGGGCTTGGGAACCCTGCGCACATCATTTGGGGCCGTGGCGGAAACCTCGGCCACACTTCCGTGCGGGTTACTCTCAAATAGGCGATAAACCTGGACTAGGTATTAACGTGGTTAATGGTCGTGGCCGACTCCCTCGTAGGGCTTCCGCTTGAAGGTTGCCGAGGTGTATGACGTGCACATGGCGATAAGTGGCGAGAGCATGTGTGAAGAAGTACACCCCTACAGGGTTATGATCTATTCGAATAGCCACGTCCGCGGATATGGACTACTTGGAGGCATATGTTGTTCATAGATAACTTGGCTACTCATAAAATATCAAGGTAAGAGTGAGTGTCATGGATGGCATTTTCGTAGGAAGACGGGAATGATTCCATGATGGTGTATTTGTTGGAAATATGCCCTAGAGGCAATAATAATTAGTTATTATTATATTTCTTTGTTCATGATAATCGTTTATTATCCATGCTATAATTGTATTGATTGGAAACACAATACTTGTGTGGATACATAGACAAAACACTGTCCCTAGTAAGCCTCTAGTTGACTAGCTCGTTGATCAAAGATGGTCAAGGTTTCCTGGCCATAGGCAAGTGTTGTTACTTGATAACGGGATCACATCATTAGGAGAATCATGTGATGGACTAGACCCAAACTAATATACGTAGCATGTTGATCGTGTCATTTTGTTGCTACTATTTTCTGCGTGTCAAGTATTTGTTCCTATGACCATGAGAACATATGACTCACTGACACTGGAGGAATGCTTTATGTGTATCAAACGTCGCAACGTAACTGGGTGACTATAAAGATGCTCTACAGGTATCTCCGAAGGTGTTCGTTGAGTTAGTATGGATCGAGACTGGGATTTGTCACTCCGTGTGACGGAGAGGTATCTCGGGGCCCACTCGGTAATACAACATCACACACAAGCCTTGCAAGCAATGTGACTTAGTGTAAGTTGCGGGATCTTGTATTATGAAACGAGTAAAGAGACTTGCCGGTAAACGAGATTTAAATAGGTATGCGGATACTGACGATTGAATCTCGGGCAAGTAACATACCAAAGGACAAAGGGAATGACATACGGGATTATATGAATCCTTGGCACTGAGGTTCAAACGATAAGATCTTCGTAGAATATGTAGGATCCAATATGGGCATCTAGGTCCCGCTATTGGATATTGACCGAGGAGTCACTCCGGTCATGTCTGCATAGTTCTCGAACCTGCAGGGTCTGCACACTTAAGGTTCGACGTTGTTTTATGTGTATTTGAGTTATATGGTTGGTTATCGAATGTTGTTCAGAGTCCTGGATGAGATCACGGACGTCACGAGGGTTTCCGGAATGGTCCGTAAACGAAGATTGATATATAGGATGACCTCATTTGATTACCGGAAGGTTTTCGGAGTTACCGGGAATGACGAATGGGTTCCGGGTGTTCACCGGGGGAGGGCAGCCCACCCCGGGGAAGCCCATAGGCCTTGGGGGTGGCGCACCAGCCCTTGGTGGGCTTGTGGGACAGCCCAAGAAGGTCCTATGCGCCATAGATAGAAAATCAAAGAGAAAATAAAAAAAAGGAGGTGGGAAAAGAGAGAAGGACTCCACCTTCCAATCCTAGTTGGACTAGGATTGGAAGAGGACTCCTCCTCCCTTGGTGGCGCAGCCCTTGGGGCTCCTTGAGCCTCAAGGCAAGCCTCCCCTCCCCTCCTCCTATATATATGGAGCTATTAGGGCTGATTTGAGACAACTTTGCCACGGCAGCCCGACCACATACCTCCACGGTTTTACCTCTAGATCGCGTTTCTGCGAAGCTCGGGCGGAGCCCTGCTGAGATTAGATCGCCACCAACCTCCGGAGCGCCATAACGCTGTCGGAGAACTCATCTACCTCTCTGTCTCTCTTGCTGGATAAAGAAGGCCGAGATCATCGTCGAGCTGTACGTGTGCTGAATGCGGAGGTGCCGTCCGTTCGGCACTAGATCGGAGCGGATCATGGGTCAGATCGCGGGACGGTTCGTGGGACGGTTCGCGGGGCAGATCGAGGGACGTGAGGACGTTCCACTACATCAACCGCGTCCAATAACGCTTCTGTTGTGTGATCTACAAGGGTACGTAGATTGTAAATCCCCTCTCGTAGATGGACATCACCATGATAGGTCTTCGTGCGCGTAGGAAATTTTTTGTTTCCCATGCGACGTTCCCCAACAGTGGTATCAGAGCTAGGTTCATGCGTAGATGTAATCTCGAGTAGAACACAAAAGTTTTTGTGGGCGGTGACATGCGTTTTGCTGCCCTCCTTAGTCTTTTCTTGATTCCGCGGTATTGTTGGATCGAAGCTTCTCGGACCGACATTACTCGTACGCTTACAAGAGACTGGTTTCATCGCTACGAGTAACTCCGTTGCTCAAAGATGACTGGCGGGTGTCGGTTTCTCCAACTTTAGTTGAATCGGATTTGACTGAGGAGGTCCTTGGATGAGGTTAAATAGCAATTCATATATCTCCGTTGTGGTGTTTGTGTAAGTAAGATGCGATCCTACTAGATACCCATGGTCACCACGTAAAAACATGCAACAACAATTAGAGGACGTCTAACTTGTTTTTGCAGGGTATGCTTGTGATGTGATATGGCCAACGATGTGATGTGATATATTGGATGTATGAGATGATCATGTTGTAATAGTTAATATCGACTTGCACGTCGATGGTACGGCAACCGACAGGAGCCATAGGGTTGTCTTTAAACTAACATTTGTGCTTGCAGATGCGTTTACTATATTGCTAGGACGTAGCTTTAGTAGTAATAGCATGAGTAGCACAACAACCCCGATGGCGGCACGTTGATGGAGATCATGATGATGGAGATCATGGTGTGACGCCGGTGACAAGAAGATCGTGCCGGTGCTTTGGTGATGGAGATCAAGAAGCACATGATGATGGCCATATCATGTCACTTATGAATTGCATGTGATGTTAATCCTTTATGCACCTTATCTCGCTTAGAACGACGGTAGCATTATGAGGTGATCTCTCACTAAAATTTCAAGATGAAATTGTGTTCTCCCCGACTGTGCACCGTTGCGACAGTTCTTCGTTTCGAGACACCACGTGATGATCGGGTGTGATAGACTCAACGTTCACATACAACGGGTGCAAAACAGTTGCACACGCGGAACACTCGGGTTAAGCTTGAAGAGCCTAGCATGTGCAGACGTGGCCTCGGAACACATGAGACCGAAAGGTCGAGCATGAATCGTATAGTTGATATGATTAGCATAGAGATGCTTACCACTAAAACTATTCTCGACTCACGTGATGATCGGACTTGAGATAGTGGATTTGGATCATGTACCACTCAAATGACTAGAGAGATGTACTTTTTGAGTGGGAGTTCTTAAGTAATATGATTAATTGAACTAATTGTCATGAACATAGTCTAATGGTCTTTGCGAATTATGATGTAGCTTGCGCTATAGCTCTACTGTTTTTATATGTTCCTAGAGAATATTTAGTTGAAAGTTGATAGTAGCAAACTTTGCAGACTGAGTCTTTAAAACCGAGGATTGTCCTCGTTGCTGCGCAGAAGGCTTATGTCCATAATGCACCACTCGGTGTGCTGCACCTCGAGCATCGTCTGTAGATGTTGTGAACATCTGACATACACGTTTCTGATGACTACACAATAGTTCAGTAGAAAATACTTAATGGCTTAGAAGCAAGGCACTGAAGACGTTTTTGAAACGTCACGGAACATAAGAGATGTTCTAAAAGGTGAAATTGTGATTTCATGCTTGTGTCCTTGTTAAGAGGTATGAGACCTCCGACAAGATTCTTTGTCCATGAAGTAGAGGAGAAAATCTCAATCATTGAGCGTGCGCTCAGATTATCTAAGTACAACAGTCGCTTGAATCAAGTGGGAGTTGATCTTCTAGATAAGATAGTGATGGTTCTCCAAAATCACCACCACCAAGCTGTGAGAGCTTCGTGATGAACTATAACATGTCAAGGATAGATACAATGATCCTTGAGCGATTCGCGATGTTTGACACTGCAAAAGTAGAAATCAAGAAGGAGCATCAATAGTTGATGGTTAGTAAAACCACTAAGTTTCGAGAAAGGCAAGGGCTAGAAGGGATACTTATTGAAATGACAAAGCAGTTGCTGCACTAATGAACAGACCCCAGATTAAACCCAAGCCCGGGACTAAGTGCTTCTGTTATGAGGGGAACGGTCACTGAGGCGGAGCAACTCTAGATACTTGGTAGATAAGAAGGCTGGCAAAAGTCGAAAGAAGTATATTTGATATACATGATGTTGATGTGTACTTTACTAGTACTCCTAGTAGCACGAGGGTATTGGATACCGGTTCGGTTGCTAAGTGATTAGTAACACGAAATGAAAGCTACGGCATAAACGGAGACTAGCTAAAGGCGAGGTGACGATACGTGTTGGAAGTGTTTCCAGGGTTGATATGATCAAACGTCGCACGCTCCCTCTACCATCGGGATTGGTGTTAAACCTAAATAATTGTTATTTGGTGCTTGCGTTAAGCATGAACATGATTGGATCTTGTTTATGGCAAAATGATTATTCATTTAAAGAGAATAATGGTTACTCTATTTGCTTGAATAATCACCTTCAATGGTTTATTGAATCTCGATCGTAGTGTTACACATGTTCATGATATTGGTGCCAAAAGATACGAGGTAATGATGATAGTACCACTTACTTGTGGCACTGCCGCTTGAGTCATGTTGGTATAAATTGCATGAAGAGGCTCCATGCTGATGGATATTTATACTCACTTGATTTTGAATCACTAGTGACATGCAAATCATACCACATGAGCAAGGCCTTGTTTTCATTGAGATGAAACAAGATAGTAACTTGTTGGAAGTGATACATTTTGATGTATGCAGTCCAATGGGTGCTGAGGCACGCAGTGGATATCATTACGTTCTTACTTCAATGACGATTTGAGTAGATACAAGAGTATTTAATTAATGAATCACAAGTCTGAAATATTGAAAAGTTCAATTCTGTTTCGGAGTGAAGTTCGTCGTAACAAGAGGATAAACTGTCTACGATATGATCATAGAAATGAATATCTGAGTTACGAGTTTTGGTACGCAGTTAAGACAATGTGGAAATTGTTTCGCAGTTCATGCCACCTGGAATATCATAGTGTGATGATGTGTCTGAACGTCATAGCCATGCACTATTTGGTATGGTGCATGCTATGATGTCTCTTATCAAATTACCACTATCGTTTATGAGTTATGCATTAGAGACAACTGCATTCACTTTAAAATAGGGCACCGCTTATTTCCGTTGAGATGACACAATATATACTGAGGTTTAGAGAAATCTAAACTGTCGTTTCTTGAAAGTTTGGGGCTTCGACACTTATGTGAAAAAGTTTCAGTCTGATAAGCTCTCACCCAAATTGCATAAATCCATCTTCATAGGATATCCAAAACAGTTGGGTACATCTCCTATCTCAGACCCGAAAGCAAAGTGTTTGTTTCTAGAAACAGATCCTTTCTCGAGGAAAGGTTTCTCTCGAAAGAATTGAGTGGGAGGGTGGTAGAACTTGATGAGGTTATTGAACCATCACTTCAACCAGTGTGTACCAAGGCGCATGAAGTTGTTCGTGTGGCGCCTACACCAATTGAAGTGAAAGCTGATGATGGTGATCATCGAGCATCGGATCAAGTTACTACAAGCCTCGTAGGTTGACAAGGTCGCGTACTACTGTAGAGTGGTATGGTAACCCTGTCTTGGAGGTCATGTTGTTAAGCAACAGTGAACCTACGAGTTATGGAGAAAGCAATGGTGGGCCCGGATTCGGACAAATGGCTCGAAGCCATGAAATCCGAGAGAGTATCCATGTATGAAAACAAAGTGTAGACTTTGGAAGAACTACTTGATGGTCATAGGACTATTGAGTAAAGATGGATCTTTAAAAGGAAGACAGACGATGATGGTGATAAGTCACTATTAAGAAAAGCTCGACTTGTCGCAAAGATATTTCCGACAAGATCAAACAGTTGACTATGATGAGACTTTCTCACTCGTAGCGATGCTAAAAGTCTGTTAGAATTATGTTAGTAGTTGCTGCATTATTTATGAAATATTGCACATAGGATGTCAAAACATTGTTTCCTCGACGGTTTCCTTGAGCAAACATTGTATGTGATAAAACCAGGAGGTTTTGTCGATCCTAAAGAAACTAGCAAGTATGCAAGCTCCAGCGATCCTTCAATGGCCTGGTGCAAGCATCTCCGAGTTGGAATATACACTTTGATGAGATGATCAAAGATTTTGGGTTTGTACAAGGTTTATGAGAAACTTGTATTTCCAAAGAAGTGAGTGGGAGCACTATAGAATTTCTGATAAGAATATGTGGTTGACATATTGTGGATCAGAAGTAATGTAGAATTTCTGTAAAGCATACAAGGTTGTTTGAAAGGAGTTTTTCAAAGGAATACCTGGATTGCGCTACTTGAACGTTGAGCATCAAAGATCTATGGAGATAGATTGAAAGCGCTTAATGGAAGTTTCAACAAGATGCATGCCTTGACAAGTTTTTGAATGAGTTCAAAATAGATCAGCAAAGAAGGAGTTCTTGGTTCCGTTGTAAGGTGTGAATTTGAGTAAGACTAAAAACCCGACCCCGGAAGAATAAAGACAATAGACGAAGGTCGTCTTCTATGCCTTGGCCGTAGAATCTGAAGTATGCCATGCTGGGTACCGCACCTGATGTGTGCCTTGACTCAAAGTCTATTGAGAGGTACAGAGAGTGATCCATGATTGAATCACTAGTAGCGGTCAAAATTTATTCTTAGTAACTGATAGACTAAGGCATTTTTTATCGATTATGGAGGTGGTTAAAGAGTTCGTCGTAAAGGGTTACGTCGATGCAAGCTTTGACACTAATCCGAATAACTATGAGTAGTGAAATTGATTCGTATAGTAGAGTAGATATTTGGAGTATTTCCGAATAACACATAGTAGCAGCATCTATAAGATGACATAAAGATTTGTAAAGAACACACGCATCTGAAAGTTTCAGAACCGTTGACTAAAACCTCTCTCACGAGCAAGACGTGATTACACCCCATAACTATATGGGTGTTGGATTCGTTGAAATCACATGGTGATGTGAACTAGATTATTGACTGTAGTGCAAGTGGGAGACTGTTGGAAATATGCCCTAGAGGCAATAATAATTAGTTATTATTTTATTTCTTTGTTCATGATAATCGTTTATTATCCATTCTATAATTGTATTGATTGGAAACACAATACTTGTGTGGATACATAGACAAAACACTATCCCTAGTAAGCCTCTAGTTGACTAGCTCGTTGATCAAAGATGGTCAAGGTTTCCTGGCCATAGGTAAGTGTTGTTACTTGATAACAGTATCACATCATTAGGAGAATCATGTGATGGACTAGACCCAAACTAATAGACGTAGCATGTTGATCGTGTCATTTTGTTACTACTGTTTTCTCCATGTCAAGTATTTGTTCCTATGACCATGAGATCATATGACTCACTGACACCAGAGGAATGCTTTGTGTGTATCAAACGTCGCAACGTAACTGGGTGACTATAAAGATGCTCTACAGGTATCTCCGAAGGTGTTCGTTGAGTTAGTATGGATCGAGACTGGGATTTGTCACTCCGTGTGACAGAGAGGTATCTTGGGGCCCACTCGGTAATACAACATCACACACAAGCCTTGCAAGTAATGTGACTTAGTGTAAGTTGCGGGATCTTGTATTACGGAACGAGTAAAGAGACTTGCCGGTAAACGAGATTGAAACAGGTATGCGGATACTAACGATCGAATCTTGGGCAAGTAACATACCAAAGGACAAAGGGAATGACATACGGGATTATATGAATCCTTGGCACTGAGGTTCAACCGATAAGATCTTCGTAGAATATGTAGGATCCAATATGGGAATCTAGGTCCCGCTATTGGATATTGACCGAGGAGTCACTCGGGTCATGTCTACATAGTTCTCGAACCCGCAGGGTCTGCACACTTAAGGTTCGACGTTGTTTTATGCGTATTTAAGTTATATGGTTGGTTACCGAATGTTGTTCGGAGTCCCAGATGAGATCACGGACGTTACGAGGGTTTCTGGAATGGTCCGGAAACGAAGATTGATATATGGGATGACCTCATTTGATTACCGGAAGGTTTTCGGAGTTACCGGGAATGTACCGGGAATGACGAATGGGTTCCGGGTGTTCACCGGGGGAGGGCAGCCCACCCCGGGGAAGCCCATAGGCCTTGGGGGTGGCGCACCAGCCCTTGGTGGGCTGGTGGGACAGCCCAAGAAGGTCCTATGCGCCATAGATAGAAAATAAAAGAGAAAAGAAAAAAAGGAGGTGGGAAAGGAGAGAAGGTCTCCACCTTCCAATCATAGTTGGACTAGGATTGGAGGAGGACTCCTCCTCCCTTGGTGGCGCAGCCCTTGGGGCTCCTTGAGCCTCAAGGCAAGCCTCCCCTCCTCTCCTCCTATATATATGGAGCTATTAGGGCTGATTTGAGACAACTTTGCCACGGCAGCCCGAGCACATACCTCCACGGTTTTACCTCTAGATCGCGTTTCTCCGGAGCTCGGACGGAGCCCTGCTGAGATTAGATCACCACCAACCTCCGGAGCGCCGTCACGCTGCCGGAGAACTCATCTAACTCTCTCTCTCTCTCTTGTTGGATCAAGAAGGCCCAGATCATCGTCGAGCTGTACGTGTGCTGAATGCGGAGGTGACGTCCGTTTGGCACTAGATCGGAGCGGATCATGGGTCAAATCGCGTGACGGTTCGTGGGACGGTTCGCGGGGCGGATCAAGGGACGTGAGGACGTTCCACTACATCAACCGCATTCACTAATGCTTCTGCTGTGCGATCTACAAGGGTACGTAGATCAGAAATCCCCTCTCGTAGATGGACATCACCATGATAGGTCTTCGTGCGCGTAGGAAATTTTTTGTTTCCCATGCGACGTTCCCCAACAGTATTGTTGTGGAGTTAGTGGACTCATGTGCGAGAAATCAAAGTTGTTAAAACCATTTAAAAACATAGTTTAGTCTAGCCAAGAGTCAAAGCTGGCTTGCTGCATGAAACACCACAACCCCTTTGTTGATACCTGAGCATGAGTAGATAGATCTGTTCTAAAGTCTTGCTGAATACTCTTGTACTCATGTTTGCTTAATAATTCTTGCAGAGGATACCCACGAGCCAATATGTGGGTTCTTTCTAGACATCGATGATGATGAGTAGTTGGTGTCCCAGCTACGACCTGGCCCCTTTCACAAGGGATCTGTAGATAGTCAGGGTTTATGCTTATCCTTTCATCTGTCTGTACTTAGACAGCTTTTATGCTTTCGTTGTTTTGTATGACTTGATTGTATGACTTTGAGTGTTGGGTCGTGTGACCCCTGCTTGTATGAACTTATTATGCAAGACTCTTCTGATTCTTTTAAATAAATGTCGTGATGTTGTATGGTCATGTTGTGATGCCATTGTTGTATCTATGCATATTTAGTATGTCATGCTTACGTGTGATGCACTGTCATATGTATGGGATTCGACACCTAGTCGTATGCCTTAGTAGCTCTCTATACAGAGAAATGCCCCTTTGTGATTCCACCGAGCCTTGGTAGTCCGCTACTGCTCCGGACACATTGGTTGACCGGCATGTATCCTTCTTAGCTGTTGTGTCTGTCCCTTCGGGGAAATGTCACGCGGTGTAATGGGGTCCTTGTAGCTTGCTACGACTCGTCTACACTCGTTGTTGACCGACACCTGCTTTGCTGGGTTATGTATGCCTGTCTTTGTACAGTCGAGCCACTAGAGTTCATGACTAGATATGTCGACCCGGGTTCTTTGACATTGGAATGCTAGCTACACTAATGCATACGTGAGTCAAAAGGTGCAAACGGTCCCGGCTAAGGTAAGGTGGCAGCCGTGGGGATAACCGTGTGTGAGACCGCAAAGGGATGCAATGTGTTACACGCTGGATTCCTATGTCTTAGGATCAGGGTCCTGATACGTCTCCAACATATCTATAATTTTTTATGGTTCGTGCTATTATCTTATCAAACTTTGGATGTTTTGCATGCTTTTTATATATTTTTTGGGACTAACTTATTAACTTAGTGCCAAGTGCCAGTTCCTGTTTTTTCCATGTTTTTGACCCCTTTCAGAAGAGATTTTGGAACGGAGTCCAAATGGAAGAAAATCCCCGAAAAGATTTTTTCTGGAACGGAAGAAGATCGGGGAGCTTGGGAGCCAAGTCAGGGGAGCCCGAGGGGCCCCACAAGCCCCCAACCCGCGGCCAGGGGGGAGGCCGCGCCATTCAGGCTTGTGGGCCCCCTGAGCGTCCCTTGACCTAGGGGTTGCGCGCATAAATTCCCTAAAAATCCCAAAAAAAAAATCAGGAGATCATCGAAAGTACTTTTCCGCCACCGCAAGCTTGTGTCTCCGCAAGATCCCATCTGGGGCACATTCTGGTGCCCTGCCGGAGGGGGGATTCGGACACGGAGGGCTTCTTCATCAACACGATGACCTCTCCAATGATGCGTGAGTAGTTCACCATAGACCTACGGGTCCGTAGCTAGTAACTAGATGGCTTCTTCTCTCTCTTGGATCTTCAATACAAAGTTCTCCATTATCTTCATGGAGATCTATCCGATGTAGTCTTCTTTTGCGGTGTATTTGTCCTCATACGGTGAATTGTGGATTTATTATCAGATTATCTATGAATCTTATTTGAGTTTTTTCTGATCCCTCTTATGCATGATTTCATATCCTTGTAATTCTCTTCGAGTTGTGGGTTTTGTTTGGCCAACTAGATCTATCCTTGTAATTCTCTTCGAGTTGTGGATTTTGTCTGCCACTTATCAAACACCTTGTGTGCATTCATTTTATTGGCTACTTTGGCCCCTTCCACTTTAACCCTTGAGCTCAACTTTCTACCATAGCTTCATATAGTTACATTTTACCTCCAGTAGCATTTCCATGGCCACTGGTCAATTATTGGAGAGAGGCTCTATGTAACTACTCCCATTTTACCCTTGGAATCACTATTTTTACCCCTCATGCCCCACTTCCGCTTAAGCCAAGGACCCCACCTCTTGCCAGAGGGTCCCTGGCAACCCAAAGCATTGTTTAAAGCCAATAGATGGCATGCTCATGTGGAGAAAATGAGCAGCACATCCTCAAGTGGAATTGTGGCTGAAATATAGCTTTGTATAGCAAGTGCTAGCTACACTTCCTTGCTTGAGGTGAAACTTTGCAGAAATGTAGTCCTTCCATGCCTAAGGCTGCTAGACATGATCTTTCCCCATTGTCTCCCCTGTTAGTGCCCTCATTAGTAGCCTTAAGTTTGCTGCTGCAAACTTAACACCAGTCAAAACCTATTCAAACCAGCTCCACTTGGGGCCAAACTTCACGAGTGCCTTGTGGCCTGCATGCCTTGCATGTTTGACACCTTGACCTGGCCAAAGGGTGGCCCAGGAAACCAATTGGGGTGGTCACCACCTCCCTAGATTGCAGAAATGGTGCTCTGCACCTTGTCTGTTTCTTCCAGGCCGCTTCTAGCCGTTGTAACCTGTCTAAGCATGTCATGGGACCTCCCCTTGACTGGTCCAAGCCATCCCCATCATCAGCTTGATTCCAAGCCATTCCTGGGGCGTGTGGCATTCATGCGCAGAGAGCATCCGAAGCTCTCTCGAGCTCTCTCTACCATTTCCCTTCCTTTTGAAGCAAGCCCTGAGCCCCCTTGTGCTCTGTCTCGCCCCCTCTGCCCTTAGAAGCCTCCTGGGCTAGCCACGGCTCGCCCCGTGCCCATCCTCTTTCCCCTACCGCTCGCACTGCAGCCTCGGCCTCCTCTCAGATTCGAGCTCCTCCGAGTTTCCCCTCTCCCCTGAACCCCTTCGGCGCCATAGAACCTCCGTGTGGAACCTTCGGTCGCCTTCATTTCCTTCTCGGGGGCGCCAAGAGCTGGAGGCCGCGAGTCCCGATGGCCACCTCTACGATCGTCTGAGGCGCCGCCACCTTAGCCCTTCCCAGCTCGCGCACGGCATGGGAACGGGTGCGTCTCGCCTCCCTGAGCCCTCTAGTGGTCGGAGCGCTCGTAGCCGTGCCCTGTAGCTCCGGCAGCCACCGCTGAATTCCCCTGCTCTCTCCCATGGCGGGAGGTTGAACAAGGCCGCGGGCCCGCTCGTCAGGTGGGCCGAGCCACTTAAATGACTCGCCTCGGTGGGAGGTCGTCTTCCCGCGCGGGAAGCGCATTTCACGCAAGGCGTCTCCTGCATGGCCGCGGCTGGCCAAGCCGAGCCAGTGGGCCGGCCCGAAGGCCTATCTATCGCTCGGGCGCAAGATAACCCCCGAGGCTGAGCTCTTTTCTCTTTTTCCTATTTTGCTTAAATCTTCAAATATCCATTATAAATCCATTTTAGCTCCGATTCTAATGATTCAAATTTCTAAAGGGTCCTAAAATCAAGGCCTGTCCAAATATGTACCTTGAACATTTTTCCAAGCAATATTTCTGTGGTGTTTTTATTTAAATCCAATTCTGGATGATTTAAACCCCACTTTGTGAAATTCCTAGCAGACTCAAATCAGCTCCAAATGGAGTGGTTCCAAATTCCAGAGCCTTCTAATATCATGCCCTATTTTTAGAACCTTGGTTAACATTTTTGTCAGGCTTGTTCTATTGCATTAAATAAATAGCTCCCTATTGCTATTTATTCCATATTAGGAAATTCCTAGAATATTCATTTCAACTCCAAATCCAGTGAAACAACTTCCTAAATATTTCTAAGATTTTTCTCTGTTAAATGAGTGCCTCCACTCATTTTTATCATAATATCTTCTGTGGGATTCATAAAGAATCCCCTACTCCTCCTTTCCTCCATTCAGAAATCCCTGATGATCCAAACCTCCAATGGTAAGCTTCATGTATTTTTCTTATGACCAGAGGGGTCCAAAAAAATATAACTTCTGTTTTATGTAGCACTTTTATTTATGCCTGCTGTGTGGCTTACCGTGGTTGTCTCCGACGATAGTTGATGGGTAGACGGAGTACTCGGAGTTGGAGCAGAAGACCTCGAAGACCCGAGGACGTATGTGAGCAAAGGCAAGCAACCCTTTGACCACGATTGGGCATATATTATATTGCATGTTAAGATAGCAAGTATTTCCGTTGCATATGATCATAAGTGCCGGTAAATCATTTGATGTGATGTTACTGATGGCTCCTCCGGAGCACATGCATTGAGCTTGATCCTACCTCTTTTGAGGATCACGGTATTATCATGATGACAAGTAATATTAGGGTGCATAACATGAGCATGTTGTTGGTTCAAACAAAGATTTATGAAAACCCCGTCGGGTGCCACTAATGCCCGAGTGTGATGATGAGTTAGGTGGCCACTTTTGGTGAAGTGGTGCACCCGGTATTTTGAGTGAGTATGGTTTCGGAAATGGGATAAGATTTATGATGTGTCGACCATCCCAACCTTACCAGTACGACAACGTTACCCCTTACGGGATGGGTCTATGTTGATTACTCTGGTCGGTGCTAGCAAAGAGCCACCTTACTAATGGCGGGAGTGATGTGTGGTCACTCTCGTGATGGGGTCGTGCCAGGTAGGACGACTATGCCATTTTTATGAGTTCCAGGCACACCGTTGGTCTCCGCATGGTTGATACTGTCCAGAGTCCGTGCTCGTAAGACGTACAACATGTGGGCTGGGTATCAATCGAGTGGACCTCTTTGTCTAGTATCGTTAGGGGAAAGGCATTGATTGGGTACTTACCTCGGGTATGTTATATACCGCGAGTCATGGATGACACAGAAGTTTCCCGGATCTCATGGGTCCAGCGTACTACCTCTGCAGAGTGTAAAACTATTCGAATAGCCGTGTCCACCGTCAAGGAAAGTTGGGTAATCCTGCTTAAACTACGTCCAGTCGTTTTCGTATAAACCAAGTGTGTGTGAGTGGTGATAAAAAGGTGTTATTATGGAAGTAATGATATGACCAAGTTTATTGACTTCGCATATAGGGTGAGCCCGGATGGTTCAGCCCTCGACAGATATATTGATATCTGTAACATGTTCTTCAAAAGTAATTCTTTAACTTGATGCATATTCATGATCATTCCACCAAGATGTGTTCCACCAAAGATGCATGTTATTGTTACCCTTCACTTTCATTCTTCATATCATGGGATGTTTGCGAGGACAATCAAAAGTACTCATTGGCTTGCCACTGGTTATTTCATTGACCAAGTATGAGAGAACAGGAATTGGTGGAGAGTAACCCGGTGACGTTCTTGCGAGCTAGGACGCTTCCTAGTCAGAATGCATGTAGGTTAAGGCTGATGGCATGGGTTCACGCTTTCGACCGATATTTCCGCTATTGGTCCAATGTCGTGTGTTGGCCCTCGAGGCGTATATATTTGTAAGACTTGACCGCAAAGGTCATTTGTTGTATCAAACGATATGTATGGATGTAAGACTCTTAATATTTAGTATATGTGTGTTCGGTGAGCATTGATCTCTAGGATCACTGAGCACGTTCATTCTGTGGTCTCGACTCATAAGTCGGGGTCCCCACAGAGAGCTATGTCAACTTTCCAACTTACTTCCTCAAGGGCCCCATACCGCAATGGTGGGATAGTCATAGGCACTCTCAGCCTACTGGAACTGTCATCACTTGGATGGAGTTCCAAGCTGCTTCCCGTGCCCGCTACATTCCTTAGGGAATCATGGATCGTAAGAAGCATGAGTTCCGCAACCTCGTCCAGGGCAACAAGAATGTGGATGCTTATAAGCGGGAATTTCTGGACTTATCCCGCTATGCTAAAGAAGACATTGCAACTGATGCTCGCAGACACGAGAAGTTTCGTGATGGCCTCCACCCTGACATCAAGCCGACACTCCTTGTTTAGGACAATGCTATTTTTTCACCTTGGTGAACAAGGCCATTCAGGTTGACACTGGTGTGGAGGAATACAAGGATAGGAGCAAGTGCAACCTTGACATGGGCTCATCTACACAGAAGCGGAAGATCTGGATTCCCCACAACATGTACCATGCACTTGCTCCGGCAACAAGGTCATCATATGTTGTAACTCGTCTGCCTCCTTCATCGGCTAGGCAGCCGAGGCTTCCAGCTCCACCACCACGAGCTCCTCCTTCCCATCCTAAGGACATGATGTGCTTCAAGCGTGGCTGTCTAGGTCACCGTGTTAGAGACTCCAGATAGAATCAGAATCAGCTAGCACTTCCCTCAACTTGCAATGGCAACAATTAGAATCACAGCAACAATGCCAAGCCTACTTATGTTCGTGGTCACGCCAACAACATTGAGATGGGTCAAGAACAAGACCAACCTGCTACCATGATGGGTACACTTCTCGTTAACTCAGTACCAGCTTATGTATTGTTTGATACAGGAGCATCGTATTCCTTCATGTCAGAAAATTTTGCATTTATGCATGGCATTAAATACAAAGAGATGGGCGTCCCAATAGTGGTAAACACCCCCGCGGACCAATGTCGAACCTCCATGGTTTACTCGCAATGTTGCCACTAAAATTTGAAAGGACATGGATGTCGCCTAGAGGTGGGGGGTGAATAGGCGCTTTAATATAATTAAGGTTTAGGCTTGAACAAATGCGGAATAAAACTTACGTTTAATATGTCAAGCACAAAACCTCAAACAACTAGGCTCACCTATGTGCATCAACAACTTATGCTAAGCAAGATAAACAACTAAGTGATAGCAAGATATATGACAAGAGACAATATGGCTATCACAAAGTAACGTGCATAAGTAAAGGGTTCGGGTAAGAGATAACCGAGGTACGCGGAGACGATGATGTATCCCGAAGTTCACACCCTTGCGGATGCTAATCTCCGTTGGAGCGGTGTGGAGGCACAATGCTCCCCAAGATGCCACTAAAGCCACCGTAATCTCCTCACGCCCTTGCACAATGCAAGATGCCGTGATTCCACTAAGGGACCCTTGAGGGCGGTCACCAAACCCGTACAAATGGCAAACCTCGGGGGCGGTTACCGATCCCGTACACGTGGCAACCCTTGGGGGCGGTTACCGGTACCCGTACAAATTGCTCGGGGCAATCTCCACAACCTAATTGGAGACCCCGACGCTTTCCCAGAGCTTCACACCACAATGATTGAGCTCCGAGACAGCACCAAGCTTCTAGGACGCCAAAGCATCCACGAAGAACAATATCTAGGGTACTAAGTACCAAAGGTAATAAGCTTCTCAACCTTCACTTCCACGTATCACCGTGGAGAACTCAAATAGATGCAACCAATGCAATGGCAAGATCACACGAAGTGGTCAAGTCCCTCACACTCAAATCCCTCCACAACAACGAAAGCTATGGAGAAATATGAGAGGAAGAACAAGGAGCTCACAAAGAACTCCAAGATCAAGATCCAAGGGGTTCCCCTCACATAGAGGAGAAAGTGATTGGTGGAGATGTGGATCTAGATCTCCTCTCTCTTTTCCCTCAAGAACAAGCAAGAATCATTGGAGGGATTGAGAGTAAGCAAGCTCTAAGAATGTCAACAATGGAGGTAGAACAAGAGCTCAACGAATATATGAGGCCAAGGGGGAAGAAGACCCCCTTTATATAGTGGGGGAAGGAATCACACCGTTACCCCCACTTACAGCCCGAGCCCAGCGGTACTACCGCTGGCTGCAACGGTACTACCGCTGGCACTCCCAGCGGTACTACCGCTGACCAGGGTGGTACTACCGCCAGCTAGCGGTACTACCGCTGGCTGCAGCGGTACCACCGCTGGCACTCCAGCGGTACTACCGCTCGTCCCAGCGGTACTACCGCTAGGCCCCTGGTAATGCAAAGGCACTACCACCGCCAAGAAAGTCTTTGCAAAAAGGTCTGACGCAGTACAACCGCAAAGATGACGGTACTAAAAACTTGGAGCGGTACTACCGCTGGCCAGGGGCGGTACTACCGCTGGACAGCGGTACTACCGCCAGCTCTAGCGGTACTACCGCTAGGGCCAGCGGTACTACCGCCAACTCTAGCGGTACTACCGCTAGGTCCAGCGGTACTACCGCTCGCCACTGAAACAGCCATAACTTTCGCATATGAGCTCCGAATCGAGCAAACCCAAGCTTGTTGGATTCAGGACGGCAAGAGCTATCCAATGATATAGAGATGTGAATCATCTATGAATGAAGAACCGACAAAAACTCCAACATCGAAAACATCATAGTATATGCATATGGACTCCGTTTTCGATGAACTCGAGCTTGTCACGAAGATGACCATAAGCTCTTAAACTCACAAAGAGAAACACCAAACAAGAACAAAGAAGTATGATGCAAGGATGCAAATGGTTTGAGCTCTCAACGAACGATATGATCAAGCTACTCACTTGAGAGCCCCCCTTGATAGTACAACAATCTATCCTAAACGGAAAACCTATCAAGGGCAAACCTATACCTTGCACCTCGTCCTCTTGAGGTAGATGATGATGATCTTGGCTTCCTCAAGATGGACCACCTTTCTTGATTGCGTTGGCTTGATGAAGACTAGTTGATTGCTCCCCCATACTCCCTATGGGTGAGCCACTCTTTAGCATATCTTCACAAGTCCATTGCCACCACAATGGACGGCAAGCTTCAAGCATGATATCTTCGTGCTGATCCACTTGAACTTGCACATCGCAATCTTGATGACGATCACAACTTGACATCATACTTCATGGGTTGTATGAGATCTTCTCTTTGACGCAAGCCCATGGAACTCCCACATAGAACTCTCACGAAGACCATGAGTTAGTACACAAACACGTAATGGACAATGCTTACCATACCATGGGATCACTTGATCCCTCTCGGTACATCTTGTACGCTTTGTGTGTTGATCATCTTGATTTACTCTTTGTCTGAGATCTTGATCAACCTTGTGTCTCTATGACCATTCTTTGGATAATACCTTGAATACCACCTTGGTCATCATATAAACTCCTTGAACCCAACAGATGGACTTCAAGAAGTACCTATGGACAAATCCTATAAATATAACTTAAGGCAACCATTAGTCCATAGGAATTGTCATCAATTACCAAAATCACATATGGAGATATATGCTCTAACAAAATTGAAAGATTGGAATCCCTTGCCGCTCCCATATTACAGAAGTCTTCCAACATTGACCTCATATTGGGAATGGACTAGTTGAAGGCTCATACGACTTCAATTGTTTGTGCTACCTAAACCGTACACGTCCTACATCCTTCAAATGAATTAATAAGCTATCAAGCTCATCTCATTCAAGAAGTTGAAGCGCGGCTATATGCCCTGAACGCGTTAAATGTGTAACCTCTTGAAGAGGTCGAAAACATTCCAATTGTCTGGGAATTCCAAGATGTCTTTCCAGAAGAACTTCCAGGGATTCCCCTGCTCGAGCCGTCGAGTTTTTCATCGAGTTGGTACCCGGTACCACTCCTATCACCAAGCGTCCTTATAAGATGCCACCACATGAACTCATTGAACTTAAGGAAGAAATTGACAATTCACTTTGCCTGGGTTACATTCATCCAAGTTACCATGCTTGGCGAGCACCTTCTCTCTTTGTTAAAAATAAGGATGGAACAAATCGTTTGGTTCAAGACTACCGTCCTATCATTGAGGCCACTATGCAAAATAAATATCATCTTCCTCGGATAAATGATATGTATGATCAACTTGTTGGTTCCTCGGTATTCTCTAAGCTCGACTTGATGTTGGGATACCACCATATCCGTGTTCGCGAAGAGGATATCCCAAAAACCATCTTCGTTACTCCATATGGTTCATACGAGTACACCGTCATGTCCTTCGGCTTAACCAATGCTCCGATAACATTCTCTCACTTGATGAATTATATATTCATGGACAGCCTTAACAAATTAGTCATGGTTTATTCGGATGCTATTCTGGTATATTCAAAGAACAAAGAAGAGTGTGTCGAACATCTTCATCTCGTACTGAAAGAGCTTCGGGAGCATAAACTTTATGCAAAGTATTCCAAGTGTGAATTCTAGCTGGACGAAGTGACTTACCTTAGTCATGTGATCTCCAAGGATGGTATCGCATTCAACCGTGAATGAGTTCAATCTATTCTTGAATGGACTCCCCCGAAGAATGTCAAGCAAGTCAGAAGTTTTCTCGGACTTGGCAGCTTCTCTCATCGATTCATCGAGAACTTCTCCAAGATTGCAAATCCCTTAACCAATGTTTTTCACAAAGGTGTTAAGTATGAGTGGACAAATAAGTGTTATGAAAGCTTCTAGGCACTCAAGGACAAACTGACATCTGCTCCAGTACTTGCTCCTCCGGATACTAAAAAGGATTTCATCATATATTGTGATTCTTCTCGTCAAGGAATAGGCCATGTCCTAATGCAAGAGTGCAAAGTGATTGCTTATGCCTCTCCTGAGTTGCGTGCTCATGAAGAGAATTATCTAGTTCATGACGTCGAACTTGTTGCAGTAGTGCATTCACTGAAAGAGTGGAGGCATTACCTTCTTTATAATCGTTGTGAGATCTACATAGATCATCACAATATAAAGTACTTGTTTACTCGTCCAGATCTGAATCTCCGCCAATAGAGATGGATGGAACCATAGCAGATTTTAACTTGGGTATTTCTTATACACCTGGCAAGGCTAATGTAATGGCTGATGCCTTGAGCCGCAAGTCGTACTGCAACCACCTCCAAGTTCATAAGGTTTACAACCGTCTTCAAGAGGAATTCAGTAAGCTGAACCTCCATATTGTTCCTCAGGGTTATCTTGTCCCCCCTCCTAAAGAGTCTCGCAGGATGAACCTTTGTGTTGTTAATCAGGGTGCCCTCGGTAAATTGGTTGTTGAACCAGATCTCGTCGGCAGCATTAAAACTATTCAATTCGATGATAATGATGTTGAAAGAATTAAACGCTATCCGGCAGAAGGTAAATCATCTTGCTTCAGTGTTACTCATGATGGTGCCTTGTACTTCAAAGGTCGTCTATTCATTCCAAGCAAGAAGGATAACCTGAGAATGACTGGAAGGGTGATCAAAGAAGCTCATGATCCACTGCTATCTATTCATCTGAGTAGTACCAAGATGTACCAACACATACGTAAAATATTCTGATGGCCAATTATGAAAAAAGACATTGCCAACTATGTTACATAATGTGATATTTTCCGGCGAATCAAAGGAGAACATCAAAAGCCTACTAGAACTCTACAACCTGTCACTATTCCTGAATGGAAATGGGACCATGTTGACATGGACTTTGTCACTGGTTTTCCCAGATTGCAGAAAGGTAATGATTCTATTCTTGTCGTCATAGGCCGACTGTCCAAAGTTGCACATTTTCTGGCCATCAAAGGAACAATCACTGCTAGTCAACTTGTAGATCTTTATATGTCTAGAATTGTTTGAGTTCACGGTATTCCGTTGGTAATGATCTCGGACCATGGCAGCTTGTTCACTTCAAAATTCTGGGAAAGTTTTCAAAAGGCTACGGGAACTCATTTGACCTTTAGCATCGCATTTCACCCTCAATCCGAAGGACAAGTTGAACGAGTCAACCAAATTCTTGAAGACATGCTTCGAGCTTGTGTCATTTCTTTCAGTAATAAATGGGAGGAATCTCTCCTGTATGCCGAGTTCTCCTACAACAATAGCTATCTAGCTAGTCTAAAGATGACCTCCCTTTGAAGTGTTGTTTGGACAAAGGTGTCGAACTCCTCTGAATTGGTCAGAAACTAGGGAACAATCACTCTTCAGTCTGGATATTATTCAACAGGCGGAAGATCAAGTCCGCATTATTCATGAGAATCTGAGGGCTGCTCGATCTCGTCAGAAAAGTCAGTATGACTGTCATCGTCAAGATATGGTCTATCAACCTGGCAAAAAGGCTTATCTTCGAGTCACACCAATGAGAGGTGCACACCGTTTCGGGATCAAGGGCGAGCTAGCTCCTTGCTATATTGGTCCATTCACTGTTCTTGAAAGACGTGGAAAAGTGTCTTATCAATTGGAGCTACCACCGAACCTTTCTCAGGTTCACGATGTCTTCCATGTGTCTGAGATCCACCGCTGCTTCAAGGATCCTGTTCGAGGAGTGGATCGTGATATGCTTAAGCTGCAACAAGACCTCTCTTATAAAGAGCATCTGGTTTGCATTCTCGATCAGACTTAACATCGGACTCGTCGCAAGGTCACCAAGATCCTTAAAGTGGAGTGATCAAATCATTCTGAAGATGAAGCCACTTGGGAACGTGAGGGTCATCTTCCTCATGAACACCTCGATCTTTTTACTTCAACCTCTTAATTCTTGAAACGAGAATTTCTTGTAGTAGGGGAGAGTTGTGACATCCCCAGATTATGCTACAGAGATCTTTGTAATCAAGCTATAGTAACATTGGGATTAAGCTAATGCTTTTGCAAATCCATGTGTGATCACTTTTGGAATCAAGGCTCAATTCAAATTCCTTTGCAATTCCAATTAATTTGAAAATTGGAATTAAAAGTTTTGCAAACCAATAAATAAAAAACATTAATGGATTGAAAATATTCCCTAAGCTGTTATTAAATTATAACCGACATTTTTTGAATAATTTTGATGCCTCAAAATAAATAAAACAAAGGCCAAATCATTTAATTAAATGCCTTTTGAATTATGTGGATTTAAGATATTTTCAAAAGCCTCCCAAACATTTTAGGGCAATACCAAACATTGTATTGCAATTATTGGGCTAAGTCACCTATTTTACAAAATTATTTTAGCTACTAATGTCGGGACCCCGATCTTAAGTCATAAAAACCCAGCCTGTAAGACATCACATCACTTTGCGGCCTCACGCACGGTAAACTCCACGGCTGCCACCTTACCTTGGCCGGGACCGTTTGCGTCTTTTGGCTCACGTATATGAATATGTTGCTGGCGTTCAAACGACAAAGAACCCGGGTCAACATGACTAGTTATAAACCCAAGCGGTACATCCGTATAGGGACAGGCATACATAACCCAGCAAAGCAGGTGTCGGTCATCAGCGTGTGTAGACGAGTCGTAGCAAGCTACAAGGACTCCATTACACCGCGTGACATTTCCCCGAGGGGACAGACACAACAGCAAAGAAGGATACATGCCGGTCAATAATGTGTTCCGAGCAGTAGCAAGCTACCAAGGCCCGATGGAATCACAAAGAGGCATTTCCCTGTAAAGAGTACTACTAAAGGCAAACAACTAGGTGTCGAATCCCACACATATAATGCATTTCAAACATACACACATTATGCACGATATGTGTAGATACAACATGGCATCACAACATAACTCTATGACTCAAGGATTTATTAAAGACTCATAAGAATCAACATAGTATGATATTACAAACAGGGGTCTCGTGACCCGACACTCAAGTCATACAAACCACAAGCGGAAGCAAATCATGTCTGGGTACAGACATCTGCTAAAAGTGGCTTGAAGAGCCTGAAAAGCAACTACGACCCTACCAAAGGAGCCAGACCACTATCTGGGATCCCCAAGTTATTCCGGTCAACATCAAACACATCGCATAGAACCTTTAATGAGTCTAAGTCTTCTCTGCAAAAACATAAATAAAGCAACCGTGAGTACAAAGGTACTCAGCAAGTCTTACATCAGAACTATCTACATATGCATCATGTTTCAATGAAAGGATTGTGTCGTTCGATTGCAGCAAGCCAGCTTTGACTCTTGGCTAACCTGTACTACGACTACAAGTTCTTTCTTTGAGGTTGGATAACGCACACGAGTCCACATATTCACCAATGCAATACACCACTATGGATCCACTCTCGTCTCCCAACGAGAAGGCCTTCCATAGCACTCACACTTATCTTGCATGTTTTAGAGTATCCATTTAAATTGTCTACGTACCACGTAATGTTTCCAAGTAGTCCATATCCGAGGACGCGGCTATTCGAACAGATTGAATCACCCTGCAGGGGTATACTTCTTCACACATGCTCTCACCATTTAGCACCATATGCACTTCATGCATCTCGGCAACCTTCAAGCGGAAGCACTGGCGTGGGTGTCGGCCACGACCGTTAACCACACAAGACCCTAGTCCAGGTTTATCGCCTATTTGAGACTGAACCCGCAAGGAAGTCCGACCGAGGTTTCCTCTACGGCCCCAAATGATGTGCGCAGGGTTCCCAAGCCCACCATCCGGGTTCCACTTGGTACACCATGCCACTGTGTATCTACCGTAGTGAAGCCTACCCCGTCGGGCAGAGCTAAACACGGCCGCCAACACTTTTCCTACATACACCAGAAACTAATTGCAACTCCTGGACAGAGATCTAGGCGATTAATAAGACGAGAGGGTCAATTAAGTATCCCAATGTGTGGTAGTATCTTGTCTTGGATAACACACACAGAACTCAGTTCTTAAGGACGGTCCCAATGAGACAACCCACCATGTACTCCTACATGGCCTCTCATCGCTACCTTTACCAAATCAGATTCACACCTTTACTCTCACACTGTAGGATATGAACACAACCATTCTGATTCATCATCCAGACGGATCAGACCCGACACGACTCTAAGCATAGCAGGCATTGTAAACAAGCATGGATGAGTAAGCACATCAAGGCTCAAGCAGTTGCTACTTATGCTAAATGGTTTCAACTATTTACTGTGACAAAATCAGGTCATGCAAAGGAATGGGTTCAACTACCGATAACATGTACAGCTGAATCGTGTTTGTCATAATGCAGTAAAAGGGAGCAGGAGCGAGAGAGTGGGTTTATATCGATATGCTCAAGGGGGTTTGCTTGCGTGACACGTCTGAAGATAGCAATGAGTCTTCATCAATGTCAACGATCATATCGTCGGAAACATCGTTTAGCGAGGGGGAACAACACCGACAAACAAGAAAGAACAACAATTACTTCACAGAAATGCAACACTATGATGCATGCTCAAGACACGAAATGAAAGGTGGCAGGGCTAATGTGGCTATCATTTCTTAAGTTGAAGTTGGTTTGAATTAGGGTCCAAACATCACTTAAAGCCGGGTATCTTTCCAAGTACCCTTATAATTGAATCGACCTGATGCTCATAACAAATTGTTCCAACATGCATGGGGTTAGTATTTTGAGGTACTGTTTTGCATTGACCAATGTTTGGTCATATCAATTGAAGTGGAATTCAAATAAGTATCAATTTCCAACTCCAAACTATTTATTAAATTTACCCTATTCATCATTTTGCCTATTTGGTGATGTTAACTTTTTCAAACATGCATGAAAATGCCATAATCAGATTCCTTGGATTTTTCTGATACTTTTTCATATATAAATTATTTTTATCCGAGATATATTTTAATTTCTATGATGTTTACAAGTTTTAGCAATTTCCTGGATTTATTTTATAATAGGAAATAATTACTGTGTCAGCACTGCATCAGCATTGGGTCAGCAGTCAACTACGCCTGGGCCAGGTCAAACCTGACCAGTGGGGTCCACTGGTCAGTGACCCAGGTATTAATCCCGCACTGACCCGTACTAAGTGGGGTTTGACCCACGCATGGGGCCGTGTGTCAGTGGCTCTGGGGGGGGGGGTTAGTACTGGCTAATGGCTGGCCACGTCAATGCTACCGGAGCCTGGCCGGCGGCGACCATGGCGCGGCGGAGGCTCGCTGGAGATGCTCTAAAACGGCCTATGGGGCTCGGTTAGATGTGTTGAAGGCACTGGGTGAAGCCCAGGCTCGACCGCATCGTGCAGGGGGCTCGAAGGGGGGGCTAGGTCGCCGGAGTAGCCCCGGCGACGAGCCACGGCGGCTGCCGAAGCTCGGCCACGGTGAGGCTAGTGCTAGGAGGCACGGGAGGAAGAGATTGGGTTGGCTACGGCTTCAGGAGAGCTCACTGAGCACACCGGGGTGCTCGGCAGTGGCTCTCGGGGTTGCTAACCACGACGACACCATGGCCGGCGGCAGGGGCTTCGACTCCGGAAGCTAGCATGGTGGGAGGAAGGGGAGATCGACAAGGGGAGGGGGAATGCGTCCGGCGGCTCACAGGGATTCGATTGGAGCAGACGGCGAGCTCGGGGACAGCCTGAGTCGAGCGAATCGACGGCGAGGTCGTCCGGTGGCCGGCGGTGAGGATGACGATGGCAGCGTCGATACAAGGGGCTTCGGCTCGGATCGTTCGACGGGGAGGGGCGGCACGTCATGCCGAAGGGGATGGGCTGGTCGAGGAGGCCTAGCAGGGGTCAGGGAGGCGCCAGTGAGCTCGAGCCGAGCTCGGCCATGGCGGAAGGAGAAGAGCAGAGGGGGAGATAAGGAAGAGAGAGAGAGGCTCGGGGGAGGAAGGAAAACAAGGCACGGGGGAGGCATCGCGCTGGCTAGGAGGTACAGGCAGGCAGGGAGGAGGTGGCGCCCCTAGCCTCGGCGTCGTGCTCATCTTCTCCCCTGCCTTCTGGCAGGAGGAGGGAGACGACAGGGGAAAACCCCCTTGGTGGGCTGGGCCAGCAGGTGAGCACAGGTTAGTTTCTCTCTCTCTCCTTTTTTTTCTATTTTTGTTTTATTTTCTTTCTGGCATTTAGATTCAGGATTTTAATAAAACATTTAATCATTTTATAAAATCCTAAAATAGTATTATGTGACAGTAATAAAAATAATCAATGGCACAAAATAGTTTCAACATTTTTGAAACTTTTATTTTAAAAGAAAACAAAATAACTCCATTCCAAACAGTTATTTAATCCAATCAAAAATCATATTCATAAGTTCCTGTGACTTAGAAATTTGGTTTGACAAATTTATTCCCTGTCACTATTTTCCCAAATATTTCGAACATTTTTCTGGTTCCTTTTAAGGTAATATTTTTATTGCCTTTTTGTCAATTTCAACTCATTTGGCTTGATCACTTCCATTTCCAGATTCAATGCAAGTTGAATGCATGCATGAAATGCAATGGCAAGCAAGGCAAACTTGGGCTGTGACAACTAAAATTAAATAAAATATAAATGTAAAAAAATAAAAAATAAATGAAAAAAACAAAAACACACCCCGTAGCTGGAATTCAGCCCAATGGACGGCCGAGTCGTGCCACGCACAAACACAACCCCACCGTGGGGTATAGAATCGAGCCCCCGACACCTGGCACCCCACCTCTCCCTCAATTCCTCCCCCACCCCGAGACCCCCTCCCCTAGCGCCTAAACGCGCTCCTCTCACTCGACCTGGCTGCCTGACCATCCCCCACGCGTCGCTGGGACTCATCGCCACCCAGCCGACACCCTTCCCAGCTGGCAACCACCTCGCCCCGCCGGCCTCCTTGTCTCGCCACCGCGCACACTACCACAAATCCCCACGCCGCTGTGAGCTCCCCCTCCCATTTCCACTCACCTCTCACTCCCTCCAGCACCACTCCAGCGAGTCCTCATTGCCGCTATCCCTCCCCCCGTGCCGTAGCTACACCCCCCATGCCACATCTTCCCCTTGCAGCTCCCGTGCCCCGCTGGCCTCTCCTGCTGCCATCTCATGCCCCCTCCCAGTGCATGCCCGTGCTCTCCGGCTCACACCACCGTCGCAACCACTCCGGCCATCGCTGCACCGGCCGCACCCACCTTGCGCTCGCGCCCCATTCCCGCTCCATTCCCCGTGCGCACAACACACGCCGCCGCAGCCGCTCTGGTGCCCGCTCGCCATCGCACCACCCCGTGACGCTCCGGCATGCCGGCCCGCTCGCACTCCTTCGACCGCCACGGCCGACTGCGACCATCGCTAGCCGCCACCACCACCGACCATGGCCATCACTATTCCGGACACCGAGCCGTGGCCCCGACGGCGGCTCCCCTCGGCCTCGATATGGCCGACCCTCTCATAATACTCGTGATAGACCCCCCCCCCCCCGTGTTAGATGTTTTGGGGCAGTCCCCCCCCCAGTGGATGAAAACACGGGCCCACGGCACTACTAAATAAAAAAATTAAAACAAAATTTAAAATAATATATATATATAATAAAATAAGTAAGTAAGTAATCTCTTAATTAACTTAATTAAACTAATTATGTTAGTTAATTGCTCTCCTAATTTAATATGTGAATGACATGTGGGTCCAGCTCAATTAGGGCTAAATAAAACTATTTAATTAAATCTTCTAATTAATTTGACCTAATAGTCTATGACACGTGGGACCCCGTGTTAATTAAATATTTTTATTATTTATTAAACCTCGATTAAAATGTGACTAATGATGTTAGGATGACATCATGCTGATGTCATAATTGGATTTTTGAATTTAATTAATTCTATTTAATTTCACATTATTAATAAAACTTCGAAACTAATATAAGATACTCCGTAATCCGGATGAATATAATTTATACATGAAAGTTGATGAGAAAAACAAGACGAACCCGGATAAGCTGTCTGTTCGTGTGTCGCGCGTTCCTAGCATAGCGAACATGGAACTTTTCCATCGTTCTCGCGTGTGTGGTAGTAGCCACAAACCCCGGGAATTATCGTCACATATTTTCCCGACCCGTCTATGACGTTTAGTTTTTTACATGCCATGCATCATGATGCATCTATCTGCTTTATATTTATTCTTTCTTCCCCTTTTATCTGCGATAGACCCCGAGACTGACGCTGCTGTCGGGTACGACTACCCTCCTGACGACCAACCCTTTGCCGCAGAGCAACAAGGCCAGCAACCCCCCTTGATCATTCCTATATCGCACATTCTCTCTCCCTCATTCTTGCATTAGATTTTACTACTGTTTTAGGTAGCTCCTATTCTCATGCATAGCCTATTTTTGATACACTCTTATTATACTCTACTGCATATTAAATGTTTAGTATTAGTGGCTCAATGATTCCCATTGACCTCTTAGTCCCAGTTGCCCCCGCTTTTTCATCAAAGCCTCGATCTTGTGATCGACGAGCCAAGACCCGTCACATCACTTCACGCCCCCTTGATGTACGACACTACAGAGCTACTATCGAGTACCGAGGATGAAACCTTGGTACGTACTCGTGATGTTAGCTTCGTAGTGTAGTTAACCAGTGGTGGTTCATGGAGGGTGATTCCTCCTGCACCACATCCGATAACGAATCTGTCGTACAACCCCTCAAGTGTGGACCATCGATGGTGATTCCTCCCTGGTCACCTTGCAGTTACTTGACATTGCCACTGGGTACATGAGGTGTGTTGTGCGTGGTTGTCACGAGGCGTGGTCGGGCATTCTTGGCCCTTGCCACACATCCTCGAGACGTGGCGACGGGACCACATATCGTGGATTGCTGATCATCATTGTAGTGTTAATTAAAATGCTAATGGGATTTGGGTATTTGATCTGAGTTGGTTGTAAACCTTTTCGCACTAACCTTCACGTGGGAGAAGTTACGTGTACTCGACGTCATGGTATCGTCCAAAGCTCTTCAGACGTCAACAATGGAGTCATGCACGACCAAGTGGTCCGCATAAGCATCATTCTTGTATAAGAGGTGCGAGGACTGACCTCGACCGCGCTCGCATCATGCAGGAGTGCATAGGATGATGGGCCCACGATCCCTGTGCACTGAGGATTTAGACCGGCGGGTTGGCCTCTTTGTTGAGCCTAGGTAGGGCTGCGACATGTTGATGTTCCGATGTCGGGCATGACCCTCGAAAGTGTGCCCGGTCAGAGTTTATCAAGCGGGACGGGTAAGTTGGTGCACCCCTATAGGGATGAAAATTAGCTATTCGAATAGTCGTGACCACTTTTACAGGACGACTTGGTATTGTATCCTTATCTAATACAACTACAACTGTACCTAACTGGAATGATTTCTCTGAGATTGCTTTCTCGCAAGGAGTCGAGGAAGAATCTCTGGGCATGACTTAATTAAATTTTTTTCAACAATATGACTATATATTTGTGTTACTAGCTCTAATCTCTTCTAATGCTGCAAGACACCTGAAGATGCTAGTCTCCGATAAGACTAGTCCCTCCTCTCTATTCTCGCATTGCTGCAGTCAGTCCACATATAACCCTTTTCCTTTGATACTGATGCATAAATTAGCATAGTTCTGATGTCAGTCTTGCAAGTACTTTGGACGGGTACTCACCGTTGCTTTGCTCCCCTTTTTCCCCTTGATTTAATTGTCGCGGCCAGATGATGGAACCCAGGAGCTAGCGTATCCCGCTGACGATGTCTACTACCCCAACATTGCCTACTACTACGTGGAGGCTGATGACGACCATGAGTAGTTCACGAGGTTCCCAGGCAGGAGGCCTCACCTCTTTCAATCTATGTATCTTTTGTGCTAGCCTTCTCTAAGGCATTACCTTGTTTTATGTATGTACTCGGATATTATTGATTCTGCTCACTCGTGTGTTCTCGAGCTTCTATATTCGAGCCCTCCAAGCCCCTGGCTTGTAATGTGAAGCTTGTATGACTTTTATTTGTGTCTAGAGTTGTGTTGTGATATCTTCACGTGAGCCCTAATCTTGGTCGTACACATTGCGTGTATGTTTAGCGTATAGTCAAAATCAAGGGCGTCACAAGTTGGTATTAGAGACAGCTTCCTATAGGTAGCCCCTTTACAACTCCTTGGCCGAAGTTGAGTCTAGTACTTGAAAAACTTTACTAACTTTGTTGTATGTCTTACGGGCCCACATCTCAATCGGGCGGTATTAGTATCTTTTACTCCTCTTCTATACTCTGGGCTCCGATCTCTCTTCTCTTTCAGGTTAAAGGTTTTTGCTGACTCTAACATTAGGTTCTCGTAATCACATCAACCCAGAGAGCTGGATTATCTATTGTTGTTCTTCTGATAAAATATTACACACACTATCATTTGACATCCTTGAACCTTATTTTCACATGCGCCCGCAAGATAGGTCGTACGCCTAACTATGGTTGTCAATGAGACTGGGTTCCCGGCCATTCTGGCCAACCTCTTGACCAGGGTGGGATATCGATGGTACCCCGAGTACACTATGTATGAGGACTTCCACGAGTTCGAAAAAGAGAAGTACCAGGCTGAGGTTTGCATCTTCGATCGGGAGGACATCTCCACCAGTGAGTTGCACACCTTGTGTGGACTTGGGGTGACGATCGATATGGCCACCCATGATGCTGCCTATATTGCTATCACATGCCTCGGTGGAGAGCACCCTTCCCTGGAGGAGACTGCATTCAAATACATCATGTATGCACATGCTGGGGACGAGACTGGATCAGATCTCACTGCGTACACAACCTCCATTCGGGAGCGCAACGACCAATCCTACGTCGTTGTCTGTACACCCTACATGAGTCGTCACTACGACCCACAGGTTCTAGTGTAGTACACTGTGATGCTGGATCATGCCATCCGAGCTCAAATTGTTGAGCTATACGTCACGCGTACCCGTCTTTACGACACGGTGACACACGTGCTGTTGATACATCCATTTTGCATCATGCTTTTATTTTGATATTTATCGCTTTTTGGGCTGTTATTACACTTCATGGTACAATACATATGCCTTTTCTCTCTTATTTTATAAGGTTGACATGACGAGGGAGGATGTCGGCAGCTGGAATTCTGGTCTGAAAAGGGAGCAAGTTTGAGACACCTATTCTGCGCAACTCCAAAAGCCGTGAAAATCAACGAGGAATTATTTTGGATTTTATAAAAAATACTGGGCGGAAGAAGTACCGGAGGGAGCCACAAACATGCCAGGCCAGGTCTACCCCCCTGGCCGGGCCTGGGTAGCTTGTGGGCCCCCTGTTGCCCCACCGGCGCTCATCTTTTGCTATATGGAGGGTTTCGTCCCAGAAAAATCATAAATAAGCTTTCGGGAGGAGCCGCCGCCGCCACGAGGCGGAACTTGAGCAGAACCAATCTAGAGCTCCGGCAGGGTCGTCCTGCCGGGGAAATTTCCCTCCCGGAGGGGGAAAACGTCGCCATCGTCATCACCAACACTCCTCTCGTTAGAGGGGACTCATCTCCATCAACATGTTCATCAGCACCATCATCTCCAAACCCTAGTTCATCTCTTATAACCAATCTCCGTCTCGCGACTCCGATTGGTACTTGTAAGGTTTCTAGTAGTGTTAATTACTCTTTGTAGTTGATGCTAGTTGCATTACTTGGTGGAAGATTATATGTTCAGATCTTTGATGCTACTCATTACCTCTCTGGTCATGAATATAATTATGCTTTGTGAGTAGTCACTTTTGTTCCAGAGGACATGGGATAAGTCTTGCTATAAGTAGTCATGTGAATTTGGTATTCGTTCGATATTTTGATGTGTTGTATGTTGTTTTTCCTCTAGTGGTGTTATGTGAATGTCGACTACATAACACTTCACCATTGTTTGGGCCTAGAGGAAGGCATTGGGAAGTAATAAGTAGATGCTGGGTTGCTAGAGTGACAGAAGCTTAAACCCTAGTTTATGGTTTGCTTCGTAAGGGGCTGATTTGGATCCACTAGTTTAATGCTATGGTTAGACTTGTCTTAATTCTTCTTTCGTAGTTGCGGATGCTTGCGAGAGGGGTTAATCATAAGTGGGAGTTTTTCCAAGTAAGGGCAGCACCCAAGCATTGGTCCACCCACATATCGAAATATCAAAGTAGCGAACGCGAATCATATGAGAATGATGAAAACTAGCTTGACAGAAATTCCCATGTGTCCTCGGGAGCGCTTTACCTCCTATAAGTGTTTGTCCAGGCTTGTACCTTGCTACAAAAGGGATTGGGCCATCTTTCTGCACCTTTGTTACTATTGTTACTTGCTACTCGCTACGAATCATCTTATCACACTACTATTTGTTACCGATAATTTCAGTGCTTGCAGAGAATACCTTGCTGAAAACCGCTTGTCAGATCCTTCTGCTCCTCGTTGGGTTCGACACTCTTACTTATCGGAAGGACTACGATAGATCCCATACACTTGTGGGTCATCAAGAGTCTCTTCTAGCGCCGTTGCCGGGGAGTGAAGGGCCTTTGGTAAGTGGAATTTGGTAAGGAAACATCTATATAGTGTGCTGAAATTTATTGTCACTTGTCACTATGGAAACTGATCCTTTGAGGAGCTTGTTGGGGGTATCTTCACCTCGAACGGAAGCACAAGGAGTTGCTCCTCAACCTGCTACACCTACTGAAAATATTTGTTATGAAATTCCTTCGGGTATGGTAGAGAAACTGTTGGCTAATCCTTTTACACGAGATGGAACATCACATCCCGACTTGCATCTAATCTATGTAGATGAAGTTTGTGGTTTATTTAAGCTTGCAGGTTTGCCCGAGGATGATGTCAATAAGAAGGTCTTTCCCTTATATTTGGGGGATAAGGCATTGACATGGTATAATCTATGTGATGATACCGGATCATGGAACTACAACCGGTTGAAATTGGAATTTCGTCAAAAGTTTTATCCTATGCATCTAGTACATCGTGATCGGAATTATATTTATAATTTTTGGCCTCGTGACAGAGAAAGCATTTCTCAAGCTTGGGCGAGGCTTAAGTCAATGTTATATTCAAGCCCCAGCCATGAGCTCTCGAGAGAAATTATTATTCAGAACTTCTTTGCTCGACTTTCTCTTGATAATCGTACCATGCTGGACACTTCTTGTACCAGTTCTTTTATGAAGAGAGATATTGACTTCAAATGGAATTTATTGGAAAGAATTAAACGCAACTATGAAGATTGGGAGTTTGATGAAGGTAAGGAGTCATGTATGAATCTCAAGTTTGATTGCGTTAAATCCTTTGTTGAAACAAATACTTTTTGTGATTTTAGCGCCAAATATGGACTTGACGCTGAGATAGTAGCTTCATTGTGTGAATCATTTGCTGCTCATATTGATCTCCCTAAAGAGAAGTGGTTTAAATATCATCCTCCCTTAGAAGTCAATGTAGTTAAACCCAATCCAGTTGAAGAGAAAGTCATTGCTTATAATGATCCTATTGTTCCTAGTGCTTACATTGAGAGACAACCTTTCCCTGTTAGAATAAAGGATCATTCTAAAGCTTTAGCTGTGATACGTAGGGGCTACATTAGAACACCTACACCCCCTGAGCAAATTAGAGTTGAACCTAGCATTGCTTTTATCAAAGATCTCTTGTCCGACAATGTTGATGGGCATGATATTCACTTATGTGAAGATGCTGCTAGAATTGCTAAACCTCATACTAGAGACAAACATAGGCATATTGTCGGCATGCCTATTGTTTCTGTTAAGATAGGAGATCATTGTTATCATGGTTTATGTGACGTCGGTGCTAGTGTTAGTGCAATACCTCAATCTTTATATGATGAAATTAAAGATGAGATTGCACCTGTCGAGATGGAACCTATTGATGTCACTATTCAGCTGGCCAATAGAGATACTATCTGCCCTGTGGGAACTGTTAGAGACGTTGAAGTCTTGTGTGGTAAAACTAAGTATCCTGTTGATTTCCTCGTCCTTGCTACCACACAAGATAGCTTTTGTCCCATCATATTTGGCAGACCTTTCCTCAACACTGTCAATTCTCATATTGACTGTGAGAAGCAAATTGTCATTGTTGGCTTTGAAGGTGTGTCACATGAATTCAACTTCTCCAAGTTTGGTAGACAACCTCATGAAAAAGAATCGTCTAGTAAGGATGAAACTATTGCCCTAGCATCTATTGTTGTGCCTCCTACTGATCCTTTAGAGTAATACTTGCTTGAGCATGAAAATGATATGCATATGGATGAAAGGAATGACATAGATAGAGTTATCTTTGAACAACATCCTATCCTTCAGAATAATTTGATGACAGGAAAATGGCGAGCGTGTAGAACACGCGTCCACGTCATTGATACATAGTGAATATATATATTTAAAGCGCATACAATGCATAAAATAAAATGAAGATCAAACATTGTAGGTACATATTTCCAGAACTCTTATATTTATATAAAAGATCTGTTAATTACATCTCCGTGGAGAAAACCCCTGATTAAGAATTCCAACATATCTATTACATGAGATTGCAACACATTCCTATTACAATATGCTACAAGAAAAATCCTCCTCGTGGTCGACATTGAACTCCGGCCTGGGAACTTGAAGTTTATCTGCGTAGATTATCTTCGACACCGTTATGTTTGATGGTTTGCCATATATCTCTTTATCTTTCAGGCATAGGATACATCCATGCATTTTTAATATTTAACGCTCATATCATGGAATTCATTTCAGAGAACCCCTGCTTGGAGCATAATTGTTGTTTCTATTTGGTTGATGGTTTATGCCATAATTGTGTACTTGTTATATGGATGTTGTATGCCATGGAATTCGTATGACAGAACCCATGTCATAGCGTAACTTTATTATTTTATGGCTCATGCCACGGAATTCGTATGGAAGAATCCATGCCATAAGATTTTTTTATATATTTTTTCTATCAACTTGTGACTTATGCCGTGGAATTGTATGAAGGAACCCACGACGTAGGATACTATGTATTTTTTTATTTTACAACTTATGTCATGGAATTCATATGAAAAGAACCCATAACATAGCATAATTTGTATTTCCTTTGGTTTTATTACTTATGCCATGGAATCCATATGAGAAGAACCCATGACATAGCGTAATAGTCATTTAATGGCTCGCGTCATGGAATTCGTGAGAAAGAACCCATGCACGAAACTTATTTTCATGTCATGGAATTCAAATGTAAGGAACCCATGCATAGAGCATCTTATGATTTTTTCCACACATGGCATGTCCACGTGAAGAAACAAAAAAATATGTTCCTTGATCCGAACCAAAAGGCCAAAACTAAGGACATGATGGTGAATTTTATGTTCTTTGATCCGAACCAAGCGGCTGAACCTAAGGACATGGTTTGGTAGATTTTATGTTCCTTGATCCGAACCGAACGGCCGAACCTAAGGACATGATTTGGTGGATTTTATGTTCCTTGATCCGAACCAAGCGGCCGAACCTAAGGACATGATTTGGTGGATTTTATGTTCCTTGATCCGAACCAAGCGGCCGAACCTAAGGACATGGTTTGGTAGATTTTATGTTCCTTGATCCGAACCAAGCGGCCGATCCTAAGGACATGATTTGGTAGATTTTATGTTCCTTGATCAGAACGGAACGGCCGAACCTAAGGACATGATTTGGTGGATTTCATGTTCCTTGATCCGAACAAAGAGGCCGAACGTAAGGACATGATTTCATACGTGAGAAGAGAGAGTTCCTTGATCCGAACCAAGCGGCCGAAACTAAGGACAATATTTCATATGTGAGAAGAGACAGTTCCTTGATCCGAACCAAGCGGCCGAAACTAAGGACAATATTTCATATGTGAGAAGAAAGAACTCCTTGATCCGAACCAAACGGCCGAAACTAAGGACAATATTTCATATGTGAGAAGAGAGAGCTCCTTGATCCGAACCAAGCGGCCGAAACTAAGGAGATGAGACCATCATCATATCTCACCTTCTCACCTCCGGCAAGCACCACACCTACCTTCTTGCTCCTTCTTCTCTGTGTTTCTGTATAGTGTATGCGTGTGTGGTGCGATTTTTCAGTGATGGAAGAAATGAATGAAGTGCCGACGGGTTGAATGAATGAGCGAACCAACCCCGGAGCACCCAAGACAGCAGCTGTTTATAGGGTGGACAGGCGCGGCGCGCAGAGACGTGCGCGGAAGGCACTCAACCTGCACGTCGTATCGTGCACGACGTGGGAGTTTGGGAGATCGTGGCAGCGTGACTGCTTTTCCTTTCTTTATAATATTTCTTTAATCATGAGGTAATTCTCCCAGGATATTTTGTTGATCAATTCCATTACACACACGTAGTGACCAGGGTGGGCGAGCTAACGTACGAGCCTTGGCACCATCCCCATCCATGTGCATGCATGCAGCCTAGCCATATTTTGATGGACTAGTCCTTAATCCACTATTCTCATTAAGGCTTGTGGTGTGGATGTACACTTAATTAATACTTTGCATGAAATTTAAGGTGTAGCACCACATGTGATATGAAATGTACATTTGATAAAGTACACTTCACATATTTTATTAGTGTGATAAATTTTTATGTATTGCTTTAATATTTCACCTTGTCGATGCAATAAGGTCAAACATTTATTATATAATCGATAATTTGAACATAATAGCGTTATTCATGACAATTTTATGTTGGCATTGTCGTCGTTGGTGACGGCATGCATACGTGCGAGCCATGTGACCCTTTTTTCTTTAGGGGAGAAGACTTGATGAATGTTTATTCGTTTCATCATTTTTTATAATTATTAGTTTAACGCGTGCATTTTCGATAGTCGACAATATATCATGTGCCTATTTTTGTCAATCCACAATTTGAACGGTTGATTACATATTCCTCTTAATTTCTTATTTTCATTGTAAATGGAATTTGGCCGATTTGCATTTATATTTTATGTGTTTTATTTTATCTTGGTCAAAATTCATGTCAACACATGCCCCTCGAGGTCTGGAAGCGAATATTTTTTACGATTCGGTTTCGGTACTCGAAAATATATACTTCAATATATTCCATCACATATGTATGTCCCAAATATTTATATTAGCGTGGGTGACACACTTATTTTGCTCACACGTCCAGCTTGAGATTTTCTAGCCATGCTTGTGTTTTTTTTTGAAAGTTTGTTATTCCCTTCATTGGATAAGCACTCAACCTTGAAAGTCGGTTATATGTTGTGGTCTAACAAAGACACATATCCTTCTTCATGTTGTTTCACAGGGGTACTTTATTTGCCTATTTGTGAACTTCAGATATCAAGCTTCAAGAGATTTGGTGTTAAAGCATCTTATTTATTTACACTATCATTGTGTATGGCCTGAAGTCATATTTATTTTATTCCATTTTGCATTTTACATATGAATGTACATACTTTTTCTTTACTACGCTTTTGTACCATAGATTAAGCTCATGAGAATTTGGAGACTTTACTTTTTTATGCCATACTTTATACTCATAAGTCATTGGAGTTTTTTTGCGTCACAGTTTATACTCGTAAGTAATTGGAGTAATATTTCTCTATATGACACAATTTATACTGATTAGGGTTTGGAGTATGTTTGATTTTTTTTAAAATCACACAGTTTAGACTCATAATATTTTGGAGTATATATTTGTGTATATATGTGCACTAATTTATAGTCATAAGGGTGCTGGGATTGTTTTTTTAGTCACAGTTTAGACTCGTAAGTTTATTGGAGTAAATATTCTTTTGTGCCCCAGTTTATCCTCATGAAGTTGTGGAGTATATTTTGTATTTTTGGATACCCAGTTTATCCTCCTGAAGTGGTGGAATATATTTTGCATTTTGGGTGCCCCAGTTTATACTCGTAAGGGTGTGGAGTATATTTTCTTTGAGTGCCTCAGTTTAGACTCGTGAGGGCATGGAGTACATTTGCTTTTATTTTCGCATCATAGTTTAGACTCGTAAGCTATTGGAGTATTTTTTTGGGGGGTACCCTAATTTATACTCGTGAGGGTATGGAGCATAAATTTCTTTTTTGGTTTCCCAGTTTAGACTCATGAGGGTATGGAGTATTTTTATTTTTATTTTCGCATCACAGTTTAGACTCGTAAGTTATAGGACTAAACTTGTTTTTATTGTCCCAGTTTATACTCGTGGGGTTTTGGAGTGTATGTGTTTATATCACAGTTTATACTCATAAGTTTATTGGAGTAAACTTTGTTTTTTTATTGCCCCAGTTTACACTCGTGGGTTTTGGAATGTATGTGTTTATATCACAGTTTATACTCATAAGTTTATTGGAGTGTCATTTTAGGTCACCTAGTTTATACTCATAATGGTATGGAGTATGTTTTATTTTTCACTCTTCTCTTTGTCGTATCAAAATTTATACTCGTAAGTCGTTAAAGTAACATTTATGTGCCCCAGTTTATGCTCGTGGGAACGTGGGTACATCTTTTTTGGAGCCCCAGTTTAGACTAATGAGGGTATGGAGTGTTTTTCCTTTGCTTCACAATTTATACTCTTAAGTTTATTGGAGTAGCATTTTATGTGCCCTAGTTTATACTCGTGTCGGACAAGGTGTGAATATTTTTTGATGGCCTAGTTTAGACTCGTGAGGGTATGGAGTGCATAATGTTTTTTGGTGCCTCAATTTAGACTCGTGAGGGCATGGAGTATATTTGCTTTTCTTTTCGCATCAAAGTTTAGACTCGTAAGTTATTGGAGTAATGCCCTACTTTATACTCGTGCGGACAAGGAGTAAAAATAATTTAGTGCCCTAGTTTAGACTCGTGAGGCTATGGAGTTTTTTCTTTTGCTTCACAGTTTATACTCTTAAGTTTATTGGAGTAGCATTTTATGTGCCCCAGTTTATACTCGTGGGGGTATGGAGTATTTTTGTTTGCTTTACTGTTTATACTCATAAGTTTATTGGAGTATATTTTATTTGCCTCAGTTTATACTCATGAGGGTATGGAGTATTTTTTGTTTGCTCCGTAGTTTATACTCATAAGTTTATTGGAGTATTTTTTTGAGTGCCCCAGTTTAGACTCATGAGGGTATGAAGTATTTTTGTTTGCTTCACAGTTTATACTCATAAGTTTATTGAAGTATTTTTTTGAGTGCCCCAGTTTAGACTCAGGAGGGTATGGAGTATTTTTGTTTGCTTCACAGTTTATACTCATAAGTTTATTGAAGTATTTTTTTGAGTGCCCCAGTTTAGACTCATGAGGGTATGGAGTATTTTTGTTTGCTTCACAGTTTATACTCATAAGTTTATTGGAGTATATTTTTGAGTGCCCCAGTTTAGACTCATGAGGGTATGGAGTATTTTTGTTTGCTTCACAGTTTATACTCATAAGTTTATTGGAGTATTTTTTTTGAGTGCCCCAGTTTAGACTCATGAGGGTATGGAGTATTTTTGTTTGCTTCACAGTTTATACTCATAAGTTTATTGGAGTAGTTTTTTGAGTGCCCCAGTTTAGACTCATGAGGGTATGGAGTATTTTTGTTTGCTTCACAGTTTATACTCATAAGTTTATTGGAGTATTTTTTTTTGAGTGCCCCAGTTTAGACTCATGAGGGTATGGAGTATTTTTGTTTGCTTCACAGTTTATACTCATAAGTTTATTGGAGTATTTTTTTGAGTGCCCCAGTTTAGACTCATGAGGGTATGGAGTATTTGTGTTTGCTTCACAGTTTATACTCATAAGTTTATTGGAGTTTTTTTTTTGAGTGCCCCAGTTTAGACTCATGAGGGTATGGAGTATTTTTGTTTGCTTCATAGTTTATACTCATAAGTTTATTGGAGTAGCATTTTATGTGCCTCAGTTTATACTCATGAGGGTATGGAGTATTTTTGTTGTTTTTAAGCATAGTAATGCTTCAGGAATCTCCCATTTATCGGTGGCGGACAGTACTCGCCGTTTGGGGAAATTATCTTGTAAGCACCACTAGAGTAGACTTCTTTTACGATGTAGGGATCCTCCCATTTTGGCTCAAACTTTCCTCCCATGCGTCTTGTAACATTCATGGGACGGATCACGACGAGCACTAGGTCTCCTTGCTTGAATGATCTCCTTTTAATGCTCTTGTCGAAAGCGCGGGACATCCTAGCCTCATATGCTTCCAAATTTTGCAATGCTTGAAGGCGTTTCCCTTGAAGCATTTCGAGCTCATCGAGGCATAATTTTACAGCCTCTTCTTCAGAAAGTTTCTCTTGAACAGCCACCCTATGTGAAGTAATCTGTACTTCTAATGGTAGGACGGCTTCTCCTCCAAAAACAAGGGAGTATGGTGTCATTCCAGTTGGTGTACATGTTGTGGTTCTATAAGCCCACAAGGCCTCAAGAAGTTTTTCATGCCACTCACGCTTATTTTTCGACACGACTTTCTTCAACAGTTTGCATAAGGTTTTGTTAAAAGCTTCTGCTTGTCCATTAGCTGTCGGGTTATAAGCCGTAGAATATTGATGATTTATTTTAAATTTCAAACATAACCTATCAACTTGTTTATTTTTGAACGGGCCTCCGTTGTCAGACATGATACGAGAAGGAACACCGAAGCGATATATAACTTGCGTTCTTACAAAGTGCTCCACGTGCTCTCCCTTATCCTCTTTTAATGGTATAAGCTCGGGCCATTTAGAGAAGTAATCGGTGGCAGCCAGAATAAATTTATGACCCTTTGATGACGACGGATTAATAGGTCCTACTATATCCATCCCCCACATTTCGAATGGCCATGTGATATTTGTGGGATGCAATGACTCATGGGGTTGATATCTGAAATTACCATGTACCTGGCACTCGTGACACCTTTTTGCAAACTTCATGGCGTCATCAAACATGGTAGGCCAATAGTAACCAAGATGTCGCAATTGATAACATAACTTAGGGCCAGATTGATGCGCCCCGCACACCCCAGCGTGTACTTCATTTAAGGCTTCCAAAATTTCATTCCCCGCCAGACAATGAAGGAGGATGCCGTCAAAAGAACGCCTATACAGGGTGTCATTTATACATGTATAGTGGACTGACCTTTTTCGAACTCTAGATCTTTCTGCAGAGTCTAAAGGTAAATATCCCTGGAGCAAGTATTCCAGGAAGGGGCTTCGCCAATCTCCGACTTGAATCTCGTAGATGTCTGTAGTCATTGCAAGTGATGTCGTTGTCTCTTCCTCTTCGGAGAGTATAGGTAGGCTTCTGCATTCTTCAACACGAACGTCCATCATTTGATGTGAACTTAATGACATACTAGGAGCTAAACCTGCTAATGTATCGGCCTTTTCATTTTGACTTCTTATAACATGCTGAATATTTAGATCAACAAACATGGACATGAGCATTTTGGCTCGTTGGAAGTAAGGCATTAATTCCTCTTTCTTTACCATGTAAATTCCCATTAATTGGTTGATCACTAACTGAGAGTCACCGTATACCGTGAGTGAGTCTAACCCCATTTTTAGAGCCGATTCCAGCCCAATTATCAAAGCCTCATATTCAGCTGAATTATTTGAAACTACTGAAGTTAGGGTAAAGGAGTATGGGATTATTCCTTCACTTGGTGTGACAAACACAATCCCGCACCTGCCCCGGATCGCCGACATGCTCCATCAAAGTACATTTGCCATGACAAACAAGCAACTGATGTAGCGAACACCTCTTCATCAGGCAAGTCATCATCTATTGGGAAATCATCGGGTATTGGATGTGTGGCTAGGAAGTTAGCTAATGTTTGTCCCTTCATAGCCTTTTGTGGCACAAATTTTATATCAAATTGTGACAAAAACATCGCCCACTTAGCTAATCTACCTGAAAGCACCATTTTGTTTAAGATATATCTAAGAGGGTCTGCTCTTGACACAAGGTGTACAGTGTGTTCTAGCATGTAATGATGTAATTTTTGTGCTACAAACACCAATGCCAGACATATTTTTTCCATGTCGGGATAATTGCACTCAGCCCCCACAAGGGTGCGACTAAGATAATATAGGGACATTTCTTTTCCGGACTCATTATTTTGTGCCAAAAGAGCACCCCAACGACATAGGCATGGCCGCTGTATATAGGATCAAAGGGTGTTCCCTAACTGGTGCACCCAAGATGGGTGGGTGTATTAAGTATTTTTTAATGTCCAAGAATGCATTTTGGCATGCTTGATCCCACTCAAATGGGACACCCTTTTTCATGAGATGCGAGAAAGGTTTGCACCTCTCTGAGAAATTTGAAATAAACCTCCTAATATATGCTAGGTGGCCTTCACAATTTTTAGTTCGTGTAAGTTTTTGAGTTGTGGCATCTTGACAATCGCCTTTGTTTTAGTTGGGTCGATCTGAATACCGTTCTTTGTAACCACAAAGCTGAGAAATTTTCCGGAGGAAATTCTGAAGGCGCATTTCATGGGGTTCATTTTCAGATTGTGTTGTCTGAGACGCTCGAAAACCATTTCAAGGTGTTTCAAGTGGTCTCGTTCATGCCTTTATTTCACAACTGTGTTGTCTATATAACATTCAACAATCACCTATAACAAACCGTCTAAGATGATCGTCATCGCTCGCTGATATGTCGCCCCGACATTTTTTAATCCGAAAGGCATTACCTTATAACAATATATGCCTTGAGGTGTGAGGAATGTTCTTAACTCTTCATCTTCGCGCGCCATTTTAATTTGATTATAGCTAGAATAACCATTCATAAAAGAAAATATTCCATGCCCCATAGTGGCGCCGACTAGCACTTCCGATATAGGTATTGGAAAATCATGTTTGGGACATGCTTTATTCATATCTCTGAAATCTACACGTATATGTGTGTTTGACAATTTTTGTTTTTAACGGGTACAATACTAGACCTATGTGAGATATGTCACTTCTCTAATGAAACGTGTGGCTATGAGTTTGTCGACTTCGACTTCTATTTGTGGAAGTATTTCAGGCCGGTACTTTCTTTGGTCTTGTTTCACCGGTGCGGCATCATCTCGCACGGCAAGGCCATGCACAACTATGTTTGAGTGATATTCTTTTTTTATCATATTTTTCTTTTTGAAGTGCACATAATGTAGTAACATTCATATTGCAGGCATTAATGCAAAATATGTCATTTCTATTCATATTTTAAAAATGCACCTAGTGAAATAGGCATAACCATAAGATAAAGAAGCAATGGTCGAGTACATATTTTTCTTTGATACACACTACTTCATTTAGGAACGGACATTTCAACGTGCTCTAAAATAACCAGCTACATAATCCACTCAAGAACAAACATTTCAATGGGTTCTAAGACAACCAGTTATGTTGGAATATCGCCTATAAACCTCGAAGCTCGCATAGGCATCTAGACATGCATACTTGATCTGGTCATGGTCCAGGTTTGACTTCTCCCACTGACTGTAAGTGATGCTTTTGTCCTTGTTAAGATTTATCTTTTCCACCTTCTTTGCTACCTTTTCCAACGAAACCAAGTCACCTTCTTTTTGACTAGGAACCTTGATACCCAGTCCCTACACATCAACAGGTTTTCTGATACCCAAGTTATAGAACTTGAGTTTTTTATGTCGTTACCAACGGCGGCACCCGCAAATTCGACTGTGTCATTTTCAAGGAAGCTGCGGAGAAGTGGAGGAATAAAACTCCGACCATGGGCTTGGTATAGCTGGTAAATTAGGCAATGTTTGCCCACACAAAGTTGTAAGACAGCAGCCCGTTGTGGCTCTTGATTTGAGAGTGCGACCTGTTGCTCAATTGGAAGCTTCTTACGCTCTTTGCTATTGACATATCTAGTGTATTCACAGTCAAGGCCGACAACACGCCACTTGGCATGATTAAGATACTTTTTCCAGATGAACCGTATGAAGGCAACAACTGTTGAAGGGTTGCTAGTCACCGTAGTATGGATTCTTATACCACCCTTGTTGATATGAAAAAGGCGGTCTGGTTGATTGTTGTCCACACTCTTGGGAAACTAGACACGGACTTTGCCGACCCTAATATTGTGAAGCTTGACATGGTGAACATTTCTTTGCCGATGTTGATGACATACCGACTCAAGCAAAGCTTTAGAGGAATCACATGCAATAGGTGGTGACGACACGGGGTATGACAATTCTGATTCTAGGTTCACATGACGTGCTTCATAGCCATGGGAATTGGGATAAACTTCCTTGCATTCAAAGGGAAACTTGAGAACCGTCTCAGAGTATCCATCACTGGATTTATCCGCCAGCGTAATAATAGGCTCTGGAACATCAACTTGGTCTTTATTCTGAACCTCTGATGTCCTCCTATGCAGAAACAATGAGGAGGGCAATATAACCCTGGCATTGCCCCCATTCATAGGTTGTTCATAGTGGAGTTGGTCCATTATCTTGTCTTTTCCCTTTCTCTCTACTCGCATACCTCCCTCAAACTTGAGTGTAGAGACTTCTACGCACGGGTCATGCTCAGTTGGTGATGCAGTCATAGTACTCAGATGCTGATTTGTTGAAGTCACACATGGACTAGCTGGCACATTAAGCCAAATATCTCCGATGCGGAGTTTCACTGAATGCGGCACCTGACCCTCCATACCTTTGAATAAAGAGAACTATATATTAGTTACCTTTGAGTATATTTTGCGTACACGATGTACATGAGAAATTGACATGTTGCAATCCTATGCTGGAATTCAAAGATGAGGGGAGAAATATGTCCCACCGGGCGTGCCAGAATCTGATGACGGGAAAATGGCGAGCGTGTAGAACACGCGTCCACGTCATTGATACAGAGTGAATATATATATATTTAAAGCGCATACAATGCATAAAATAAAATGATGATCAAACATTGTAGGTACATATTTCCAGAACTCTTACATTGATATAAAAGATCTGTTAATTACATCTCCGTGGAAAAACCCCTGATTAAGAATTCCAACATATCTATTACATGAGATTGCAACACATTCCTATTACAATATGCTAAAAGAAAAATCCTCCTCGTGGTCGACATTGAACTTCGGCCTGGGAACTTGAAGTTTATCTGCGTAGATTATCTTCGACACCGTTATGTTTGATGGTTTGCCATATATCTCTTTATCTTTCAGGCATAGGATACATCCATGCATTTTTAATATTTAACGCTCATATCATGGAATTCATTTCAGAGAACCCCTGCTTGGAGCATAATTGTTGTTTCTATTTGGTTGATGGTTTATGCCATAATTGTGTACTTGTTATATGGATGTTGTATGCCATGGAATTCTTATGAGAGAACCCATGTCATAGCGTAACTTTATTATTTTATGGCTCATGCCACGGAATTCGTATGGAAGAATCCATGCCATAAGATTTTTTTATATATTTTTTTATCAACTTGTGACTTATGCCGTGGAATTCGTATGAAGGAACCCACGATGTAAAATACTATGTATTTTTTTATTTTACGACTTATGTCATGGAATTCTTATGAAAAGAACCCATTGCATAGCATAATTTGTATTTCCTTGGGTTTTATGACTTATGCCATGGAATTCATATGAGAAGAACCCATGACATAGCGTAATAGTCATTTAATGGCTCGCGTCATGGAATTCGTGAGAAAGAACCCATGCACGAAACTTATTTTCATGTCATGGAATTCAAATGTAAGGAACCCATGCGTAGAGCATCTTATGATTTTTTCCACACATGGCATGTCCACGTGAAGAAAGAAAAAATATGTTCCTTGATCCGAACCAACAGGCCAAACCTAAGGACATGATGGTGAATTTTATGTTCCTTGATCCGAACCAAGCGGCTGAACCTAAGGACATGGTTTGGTAGATTTTATGTTCCTTGATCCGAACCGAACGGCCGAACCTAAGGACATGATTTGGTGGATTTTATGTTCCTTGATCCGAACCAAGCGGCCGAACCTAAGGACATGATTTGGTGGATTTTATGTTCCTTGATCCGAACCAAGCGGCCGAACCTAAGGACATGGTTTGGTAGATTTTATGTTCCTTGATCCGAACCAAGCGGCCGATCCTAAGGACATGATTTGGTAGATTTTATGTTCCTTGATCAGAACGGAACGGCCGAACCTAAGGACATGATTTGGTGGATTTTATGTTCCTTGATCCGAACAAAGAGGCCGAACGTAAGAACTCCTTGATCCGAACCAAACGGCCGAAACTAAGGACAATATTTCATATGTGAGAAGAGAGAGCTCCTTGATCCGAACCAAGCGGCCGAAACTAAGGAGATGAGACCATCATCATATCTCACCTTCTCACCTCCGGCAAGCACCACACCTACCTTCTTGCTCCTTCTTCTCTGTGTTTCTGTATAGTCTATGCGTGTGTGGTGTGGTTTTCCAGCGATGGGAAAAATGAATGAAGTGCCGATGGGTTGAATGAATGAGCGAACCAACCCCGGAGCACCCAAGACAGCAGCTATTTATAGGGTGGACAGGCGCGGAGCGCAGAGACGTGCGCGGAAGGCACTCAACCTGCACGTCGTATCGTGCACGACGTGGGAGTTTGGGAGATCGTGGCAGCGTGACTGCTTTTCGTTTCTTTATAATATTTCTTTAATCATGAGCTAATTCTCCCAGGATATTTTGCTGATCAATTCCATTACACACACGTAGTGACCAGGGTGGGCTAGCTAACGTACGAGCCTTGGCACCATCCCCATCCATGTGCATGCATGCAGCCTAGCCATATTTTGATGGACTAGGCCTTAATCCACTATTCTCATTAAGGCTTGTGGTGTGGGTGTACACTTAATTAATTCTTTGCTTGAAATTCAAGGTGTAGCACCACATGTGATATGAAATGTACATTTGATAAAGTACACTTCACATATTTTATTAGTGTGATATATTTTTTATGTATTGCTTTAATATTTCACCTTGTCGATGCAATAAGGTCAAACATTTATTATATAATCGATAGTTTGAACATAATAGCGTTATTCATGACAATTTTATGTTGGCATTGCCGTCGTTGGTGACGGCATGCATACGTGCGAGCCATGTGACCCTTTTTTCTTTAGGGGAGAAGACTTGATGAATGTTTATTCGTTTCATCATTTTTTATAATTATTAGTTTAACGCGTGCATTTTCGATAGTCGACAATATGTCACGTGCCTATTTTTGTCAATCCACAATTTGAACGGTTGATTACATATTCCTCTTAATTTCTTATTTTCATTGTAAATGGATTTTGGCCAATTTGCATTTATATTTTATGTGTTTTATTTTATCTTGGTCAAAATTCATGTCAACATAATTTCCCTGTTGAAGTGCTTGGAGATCCACCCCCACGAAAAGGTTATCCTGTGTTCGAGCTTAAACAGTTACCTGATACTCTTAAGTATGCTTATCTGGATGAAAAAGAGATATATCCTGTTATTATTAGTGCTAGCCTTTCAGAACATGAAGAAAACAAATTATTGAAAACTCTGAGGAAGCATCGTGCTACTATTGGATATACTCTTGACGATCTTAAGGCCATTAGTCCCACTCTATGCCACCACAAAATTAAAACCGATCCAACCAGTTACTGATCATCAACGGAGATTAAATCCTAAGATGAAAGAGGTAGTAAGAAAAGAAATACTAGAGCTCCTGGAAGCAGGTATTATCTATCAAGTTGCTCATAGTGATTGGGTAAGTCCGGTGCATTGCGTCCCTAAGAAGGGAGGTATCACCGTTGTCCCTAATGATAAAGATGAATTGATCCCACAGAGGATTATTACTGGCTATAGGATGGTGATCAGTTTTAGGAAATTGAATAAGGCCACTAGGAAAAATCATTACCCTTTCCCTTTTATTGACCAAATGCTAGAAAGATTGTCCAAACACACACACTTCTGCTTTCTAGACGGTTATTCTGGTTTCTCCCAATTACCTGCTGCACAATCTCATCACGAGAAAACCACTTTTACCTGCCCTTTCGGTACCTTTGCTTACAGACGTATGCCTTTTGGCTTATGTAATGCACCTGCTACCTTCCAAAGATGTATGATGGCTATATTCTCTGACTTTTGTGAAAAGATTGTTGAGGTTTTCATGGATAACTTTTCCGTTTACGAGTCTTCTTTTGATGATTGCCTCAGCAACCTTGCTCGAGTTTTGCAGAGATGTAAAGATACCAACCTTGTCTTGAATTGGGTGAAGTGCCACTTTATGGTTAATGAAGGCATCGTCTTAGGACATAAAATTTCTGAAAGAGGTATTGAAGTCGATAAGGCTAAGGTTGATGCGATCGAGAAAATGCCATGTCCCACACACATTAAAGGTATAAGAAGTTTCCTTGGTCATGCTGGTTTCCATAGAAGGTTCATTAAAGACTTCTCTAAGATTTCTAGGCCTCTTACCAATATCTTGCAAAAGTATATTCCTTTTTTTTTGACAATTATTGTGAGGAAGCCTTCGAAATACTTAAGAAGGCCTTGATAACTGCACCTATCGTTGAACCACCTGATTGGAACTTACCTTTTGAAATTATGTGTGATGCTAGTGATTATGATGTTGGTGTTGTTCTAGGACAAAGAGTTGATAAGACGTTGAATGTTACTCACTATGCTAGTAAAACTCTAGATAGTGCCCAAAGAAACTATGCTACTACTGAAAAGTAATTTTTAGGAGTCGTGTTTGCATGTGAAAAGTTGAGGTCATACATTGTTGATTCCAAGATGACTATTCACACTAATCATGTTGCTATTAAGTATCTTATGGAAAATAAAGATGCTAAACCTAGACTTATCAGATGGGTTCTCTTGCTACAAGAATTTGATTTGCATGTTGTTGATAGGAAGGGTGCTGAGAACCCTGAAGCACATAACTTGTCTAGGTTGGAGAATGTTCTTGATGACCCACAACCTATTGATGATAGATTTCCTGATGAGCAACTGAATGTCATCAATACTTCACGTAGTACACCGTGGTATGTTGATTATGCAAATTATATCGTTGCCAAATATATACCACCCAGTTTCACATACCAGCAAAAGAATAAATTCTTCTTTGATTTGAGACATTACTTTTGGGATGATCCTCACCTTTATAAAGAAGGAGTAGATGGTGTTATTAGACGTTGTGTACCTGAGCATGAACAGGGACAAATCCTACATAAGTGCCACTCCGAGGCTTACGAAGGACACCATGCGGGAGATACAACTGCACACAAGGTATTGCAATCATGTTTCTATTGGCCCACTCTCTTCAAGAATGCCCGTAAGTTTGTCTTGTCTTGTGACAAATGTCAAATAATAGGTAATATTAGTAAACGTCAGGAAATGCCTATGAATTACTCACTTGTAATTGAACCATTTGATGTTTGGGGTTTTGATTATATGGACCTTTTCCAAAATCCAACGGGTATACTCATATCCTAGTTGTTGTTGATTACGTTACTAAGTGGGTAGTAGCTATCCCAACTAGTAGTGCTGATCACAACACCTCTATCAGGATGCTTAAAGAAGTTATTTTCCCTAGATTCGGAGTCCCTAGATATCTAATGACCGATGGTGGTTCACATTTCATTCATGGTGCTTTCCGTAAAACGCTTGCTAAGTATGATGTCAACCATAGAATTGCATCAACCTATCATCCTCAGTCGAGTGGTCAAGTAGAGCTAAGCAATAGAGAGATTAAACTAATTCTGCAAAAGACTGCTAATAGGTCTAGAAAGAATTGGTCTAAGAAGCTTGATGATGCACTGTGGGCTTATAGAACCGCTTATAACAATCCCACGGGCATGTCCCCGTACAAAATGGTTTATGGTAAAGCATGTCATTTACCTCTTGAGCTAGAGCACAAGGCTTATAGGGCAATCAAAGAGCTCAACTTTTATTTCAAACTTGCTGGTGAGAAGAGGTTATTTGACATTAGCTCACTCGATGAATGGAGAACTCAGGCATATGAAAATGCCAAGTTGTTCAAAGAAAAACTTAAGAGGTGGCATCATAAAAGGATACACAAACGTGAGTTCAATGTAGCTGATTATGTCTTGCTATACAATTCTCGTTTAAGATTTTTTCCAGGCAAGCTTATCTCTGAATGGGAAGGTCCTTACATTGTTGAGGAAGTATACCGTTCTGGTGCCATCAAGATCAACAACACGAACGGTAAATTTCTGAGAGTTGTAAATGGGCAAAGAATCAAGCATTATATCTCAGGTACTCCCGTAAATGTTGAAAGCAATATCATTAATACTATATCTCCGGAGGAGTACATAAGGGATATTTATCAGCCTGTTTCAGACTCCGAAAACGAAGAGGTATGTGATTCGGTAAGTAAACCGACTCCAAAACATTTCCCGTAGCAATTTTCCTCCGTTTTGGAATTTTTATAAAATTAGAAAAAATTAAAGTAGTCTGGAAAGCGCACGAGGAGGCGACAAGCCTGCCAGACCCGGCCTACCCCCCCTGGTCGGGCCTGGGTGGCTTGTTGGCACCTCGTGTGCCTCACGGACTCCGTTTTCTTGCGGAGTACTCCTTTTGGTTGGGAAAAATTCATTATATATTCTCGAGAAAGATATGACCCTCGTATCACGCAATTATCCCCTGTTTTTGTTTCGAGCCTGTTTCTGCCGCAGATTTAGGGCAAGGATGTCGTTTGAGGAATCTATCAGGGAGAACGATCTCCCTCAAGTCTATGAAGAAGTGAATGCTGATCTGAAAAGAATTGAGGTCATGGAGGCCAAGGAAAGGCTGCATGAAGAAACTAAGGGCAAAACTAAGAAGGAGAATTCGGCGTTGGACGAAGGGCAGTTTGTGCTCAACAAGGAAGAAGTTGAGGAAGAGGATTTTCTTCAACCCTACCTTCACCTTTTACCTCCTTCCTTGATTGAACTCTTGAGGTTATGTGAAATAACTCGTGTTCGTAATACTTATCTCACCGATGAATTTGTTTTGCTGGAGAAACATATCACAGAACTCCAAGGTATAAATCAAAGATTGATGGCCCTCTTGGAATCAAAAGACAGGACAACTCCACCACCATCACCTTCGAAGGAAGACAACTGAGCACGGGTATGGGCAATCCCCTGGGCTTGTGCCAAGCTTGGGGGAGTTGCCCCGGTATCGTATCACCATCACATCTTTTACTTTTACCTTTTTCTTAGTTCGATCCTTTTTGGTTTTATCTTTTTCTAGTAGAATAAAGCTCTCAGTATGTTCTAGGCTTGAGTTTTGCTTTGTGTCACCCCTGATGTAATCGACTTCGTGAGTCATATAATAAAGAGTGTTTTAGTTAAGGGCCTTGCCTCATGCCATGATCTGAAGAAGAACAAAAGAACAAAAGCATGAAAGATCATGTACTGATCTTATGGGAAGTGATGGCTTCACATATAAAAAGAATGTTGATTGAAACTTGTTGTGGGTGGACAAACATAGACCTTGGTCATTGTTGCAATTAATAGGAAGTAATAAAGAAAGAGAGGGTCACATATAAATATATCATCTTTGACACCGTCTATGATTGTGAACACTCACTAAACTATTACATGCTTAGAAGTAGATGTTGGACAAGGAAGACAACATAATGAATTATGTTTGCTTGGTTCCGAACAATGTTATATGACTAGAGATCCCTTAGCATGTGACGCTTGCTTCCACCTCATATCAGCCAAAACTTCCGCACTAAGTAGAGATACCACTTTTGCATCCATAAACCTTCAACCCAGTTTTGCCATGAGAGTCCACCATACCTACCTATGGATTGAGTAAGATCCTTCAAGTAAGTTGTCATCGGTGCAAGCAATAAAAATTGCTCCCTAAATATGTATGATCTATTAGTGTGTGGAAAATAAGCTTTGTATGAACCTGTGATGAGGAAGACATAAAAGCAACGGACTGCATAATAAAGTTCTTTATCACAGGAGGCAATATAAAGTGACGTTCCTTCACACTAAGAGGCCACACATCCAAACCTTAAAAGCGCATGACAACCTCTGCTTCCCTCTACGAAGGGCCTATCTTGTACCTTTACTTTTTTTCCCTAAAAGAGTCATGGTGATCGACACCAATTCCTTATTTTGCCTTTACCTTGGCTAACGTCATGTGATAGGGAAAGATCTATATTTATATGTTAACTTGGAAGTAAGTACTCATGAATTATTGTTGTTGACATAGCCCTTGAGGTAAGTTGTTGGGAGGCGAAACTATAAGCCCTATCTTTCTATGTGTCCAGCTGAAGCTTTGATCTCATGAGTAACACGTGAGTTTAGCAATTGTAGAAGACGAAAGGATGATTGAGTATGTGGATTTGCTTTACAAGCTCTTATTTGACTCTTTCCGATGTTATGATAAATTGCAATTGCTTCAATGATTAAAGGCTATTGGTTGGTAATTCTCAATAAGTATCTTGATCCATACTTTACTTTGTGACGGAATTATCACTTTAGCATAAGAGAATATATCATGATATTGTTGTTCTAATTATGATCATGATGCGTGCATGTCCGTACTTTGTTTTGTCGACACCTCTATCTCCAAACATGTGAGCATATTTGTTGATCTCGGCTTCCGCTTGAGGACAAGCGAGGTCTAAGCTTGGGTGAGTTGATACGTCCATTCTGCATCATGCTTTTATGTTGATATTTATCGCTTTTTGGGTTGTTATTACACTTCACAATACAATACTTTTGCATTTTCTCTCTTATTTTATAAGGTTTACATGAAGAGGGAGGATGCCGGCAACTGGAATTCTGGTCTGAAAAGGGAGCAACTTTGAGACACCTATCCCACGCAACTCCAAAAGCCGTGAAAAATACTTTGGATTTTATGCAAAATACTGGGCGGAAGAAGTACCAGAGGGGAGCCACCAGGAGGCCACAAGCCTGCCAGGCCCGGCCTACCCCCTTGGCTGGGCTTGGGTGGCTTGTGGGCCCCCTATTGCCCCTCCGGCGCTCATCTTTTGCTTTACGGAGGGTTTCATCCCAGAAAAAATCATAAGGAAGCTTTCGGGAGGAGCCGCCACCGCCACGAGGCGGAACTTGAGCAGAACCAATCTAGAGTTTCGGCAGGGCCGTCCTGCCGGGGAAATTTCCCTCCCGGAAGGGGAAAACGTCGCCATCGTCATCACCAACACTCCTCTTGTTGGAGGGGACTCATCTCCATCAACATATTCATCAACACCATCTCATCTCCAAACCCTAGTTCATCTCTTGTAACCAATCTCCGTCTCGCGACTCCGATTGGTACTTGTAAGGTTGCTAGTAGTGTTAATTACTCTTTGTAGTTGATGCTAGTTGGATTACTTCGTGGAAGATTATATGTTCAGATATTTGATGCTACTCATTACCTCTCTGGTCATGAATATAATTATGCTTTGTGAGTAGTCACTTTTGATCCTGAGGACATGGGATAAGTCTTGCTATAAGTAGTCATGTGAATTTGGTATTCGTTCGATATTTTGATGTGTTGTATGTTGTTTTTCCTCTAGTGGTGTTATGTGAAAGTAGACTACATAACACTTCACCATTATTTGGGCCCAGAGGAAGGCATTGGGAAGTAATAAGTAGATGATGGGTTGCTACAGTGACAGAAGCTTAAACCCTAGTTTATGTGTTGCTTCGTAAGGGGCTGATTTGGATCCACTAGTTTAATGCTATGGTTAGACTTGACTTAATTCTTCTTTCGTAGTTGCGGATGCTTGCGAGAAGGGTTAATCATAAGTGGGATGTTTGTGCAAGTAAGGGCAGCACCCAAGCACTGGTCCACTCACATATCAAACAATCAAAGTAGCGAACGTGAATCGTATGAGCATGATGAAAACTAGCTTGACAGAAATTCCCATGTGTCCTCGGGAGCGCTTTACCTCCTATAAGAGTTTGTCTAGGCTTGCCCCTTGCTACAAAAGGGATTGGGCCATCTTGCTGCACCTTTGTTACTATTGTTACTTGCTACTCACTACGAATCATCTTATCACACTACTATCTGTTACCGATAATTTCAGTGCTTGCAGCGAATACCTTGCTGAAAACCGCTTGTCAGATCCTTCTGCTCCTCGTTGGGTTCAACACTCTTACTTATCGAAAGGACTACGATAGATCCCCTACACTTGTGGGTCATCAGCTGTGAGCAGTCACTGCAAGGAACGTTGCTTCTGATTCTTCTTGTTCTTTTTCTGAGCGAAACATTGTAGCTGATGCTCATATCACCCATGTGACCCTTGCACGGCCGGAGGATGAGTTGAATGAGGAGGAGGCAAGGGGACGTGGTCTGCAGAATCACCCCGAGGAGCAGGAGACAGACAAGACCTGCAACGGTTACCTCACGAGTCCCAACCCCTACCGTGTGAGCCATCAAGCCACCCACGCGACGAGGCGCCTCATATGTCTCCAACGTATCTATAATTTTTTATTGTTCCATGCTATTATATTATCTGTTTTGGATGTTTTATATGCATTAATATGTTGTTTTATGTTATTTTTGGGACTAACCTATTAATCTAGAGCCTAGTGCCAGTTTCTGTTTTTTCCATGTTTTTGAGTATTGCGGATAAGGAATATTAAATGGAGTCTAAATGGACCAAAGTGTCCGAAAAGATTTTTCTTGCACCAGAAGACACCCAGTAGACTTGGAGTTGGCGCAGGGCATTAGCCGGGAGGCCACAAGCCTGCAGGGCGCTCCCTAGGGGGGTGGTCGCGCCCCCTGGCTTGTCGCCCCCCTGCAGGTCTCCTACCCATATTCTTTGGCCTATAAATCCCCAAATATTCCCATATCGCCAAAGAGAGCCACGAAAATACTTTTATGCCGCCGGGAGCCTCTGTTCCCATTAGATCCAATCTGGGAGCCTTTTCCGGTAATCCGCCGGAGAGGGAATTGATCATGGAGGGCATCTACATCATCACCATTGCCCCTTCGATGATGTGTGAGTAGTTCACCACAAACCTACGGGTCCATAGCTAGTAGCTAGATGCCTTCTTCTCTCTCTTTGATCTTCAATACCATGTTCTTCATGATCTTCATGGAGATCTATCCGATGTAATACTCTTTTGCGGTGTGTTTGTCGAGATCTGATGAATTGTGAGTTTATGTTTATATTATCTATGAATATTATTTGAGTCTCGTTGAGTTATTGGTTTGGTTTGGCTAACTAGATTGGTAATTCTTGCAATGGGACAGGTGGTTAGTTTTGGGTTCAATCTTCTGGTGCCATCAAGGATAAAAAGATGTGGGTTTAATAATATTTCATGAGTTTATCCATCTACATCATCTCATGTTACTTAATGTGTTACTCTATTCTTCATGAACTTAATACTCTAGATGCAGGCAGGAGTCGGTCGATGTGTGGAGTAATAGTAGTAGATACAGAATCGTTTCGGTCTACTTGACACGAACGTGATGCCTGTATGCATAATCATTGCCTTGAGTATCTTCATAATTATTCCATTTTCTATCAATTGCTCGACAGTAATTTGTTCACCCACCGTATTATTTTCCTTTATGAGAGAAGACTCTAGTGAAACCTATGGCCCCTGGATCTATTTTCCATATTATACTTTCAGATCTATAAACCAAAATTACCAAAAAGTACTTTGCTGCAATTTATTGACTTTTGTTTCCGCAATTTTTATATCTATCTCTGTCTGATCTCATCCTTGCAAATAACTTTGAAGGGATTTAAAACCCCTTTGTAGCGTTGGCCGCAAGTGTTTGATTGTTTGTGTAGGTACTACTATTGGGGCCTTGCTTGTTCCTCCTACTAGACTGATACATTGGTTCTCAACAAACTGAGGGAAATAATTATCTACTTCACTACATCACCCTTTCCTCTTCAAGGGAAAACCAACGCAAGCTCAACAGGTAGCAGCGCCTTAGCCATGTCAGATCAGAGAGTTGTCGTGGTAGCCGCAGCCGTGGCCGCCCAACTGCTGCGAGGATCCCCTACTGTCCTGGCCTTGCGCACCATAGCCCATGCTACTATGCCCCTATTGGGTGTAGTCACCACCGCCACCATCGCTACTAGAAGCCACCACCATCGTCGTGCCTGGTGTCGCGTACTTGAGACGGTTGATCGCGAAACTCACGATCACGTTGTTCGCCCTCTAACGACCAGTGACAACCTCCACCCTAACGATCTTCTCCTTGGCGTGCACCAACAGGGTTGCTATGCTTCGACCTTGGAGCCTCATCATGAGCGTCGTCACAAAATACTTGAGCAGGGGAGGAGCGTAAATGCACCTGAGAGCCCTAACTGAGTGCCCTAGCAAGCTAACCTCCTCATAAGTGGCCTCTGATCCCAATCATGGATCATTGGATTCCCTCGGATCCGTGGATAGAGGAGGTCTAAAAAGGCCCAGGGTTTTGGGCGAGACTCTAGAGCAAGGCCCACGGCCCAATTAGTTGAGCCCAGACCTTCCATCCCAGCCACCATCCCGGCTCGTTTCGCAGGAATAGCACAGGCCTCCTCGGCCTCCCCTTCCATGGCGTCCGACAACGGCAGCACCCCTAAGCCTTGCCGACAAAGATCAGACCACGATTGTGGTAGCCCCCGAAGACCTAGGAAGATCGGGATCGAGCGTGTGGCAGTGGGTCGTGAGACCTAACGGGGAAAGCCTGGTCAGCCGCACCCTTCGCACCGCCAAGGTGCTTCCTTTATAGACCCCCAGGGCCGGCTCTGCCCTAGGCGAACATGGGCGATGCCCAAGGGCCCATATTTGTTTTGGGGGGAGGGGGCATCACCGCATATGTGTATGTATACCTCCGCGTGATATTCTTCAATTTGTTACAGTTGTAGATTGATATCCACATGTGTCAATTGCTTATCGAATCCTCTTGACTATACGAGTGACGATAGCCTCGGCTAAAAGGAGTTTCTCTAAACTAAAATTACTGAAAAATTGTTTAAGGTCAACTATGTTATAAGAGAGATTGAATGGCTTGGCTACATGTTGTATTGAGAAGGATATCTTGGACAAAATTGATCTTGATACTCTCAACAATGATTTTGCATCCAAAAATACCCGAAGAAGATTTTTTGTGAAAAACTAAACTATTATTGTCGATGAACTCATAAAAACTTGGTTCTTATTTGAGATAATCAAACTAGCACGGAATATTCTTTATTATATTTTGCTACTCTTTTATTCCTTTTCTCGTGATATGCCATAACTTAAATGCTTATTATTATTTATAGATGTCTCTAAATAAGAATGTGTCTTTAGATGTAAACTTTAATATTTTGCTCCTCTATATCAATAGATGAGTCTATATTTATTATCGTAGGGGCCTATCTTTCAACTTTGTCCTAGGGCTCCGCAAAATATAGAGTCGTCGATGTAGACCTCGTGCATCCTACACCGCTACCAGAGAGCCCTCCACTCCCTAGGAGCACAGAAGCGACCCGACGACGTCAGTCCACCGTCGTGCCGAGGAGTCAACCACTGAGACCCCCCCCCCAAACACCGCTTCCCCACGGGAGAAGAAAATCTACCCACGTCCCTAGATCTTGGCCCGGAGATGGCGTCCGATAGCGTTAGAGTAGGGAGGGAGGGGAGGTCATCGACCGGGAAGGACCACCATGCCCCGAGGAGTGAGGCCCCCGCCCCATTGTCGCCGACTGCGACATCACTAGGGTCGTCGCCACTATCGCCCCCATAGTCGCCTCTCACACGCAGTGACCATGTCCAATATGGAGAGCTTGAAAACATCATGTTAGGTTGACTTTTCTTGACCATGCAAGATGGTTGAACATGCTTTGACAACTACTGTTTGCACGAATCTCAAAACATGCAATCTCATATATTCTCAGATTTTTTTGTTTCATAAATCTTAATTGTATAATTATTAATCTCGTTGATGTATATATATTTACCGTTGCTTCTAACAAGGAGGCACAATGACAAAAGTAAATATGTCATGTCCCTTTTTTGTATATTCTCTTCCCATGAACTCTTAAAGAGCATTTGTTTAAGTACACATCAATTGTGTCCATGCATTAACCTCAGTACTATTTGTAAGTACATACACCTGGTTTGAGACATTAACTTGGGGATAATTTTGGTGAAAAAATCTCATCCAAAGTTGAGAAATCCAATGAAAGGCAATGTGTGCAGGTTTTTTTACTAGAAATCTTACTTTATTATTCAAAGGATAGATACATCATCAGCCAACTGAATTACAATAAAATCAAGCGGGGCGTCAACCCAGCGAGATGGATTATTAGCACGACCCCCTCTAGCCAGCTCATGAGCTACATAATTTGACTCCCTAATACAATGCTCAATAGTAAACTTCTAGAAGTCTTCTAAGAAACTATGAAATTCATCAAAGATTGGCATTGCTACCATGAAGTAGCCTTCATTCCGCTAGATTGCATCCACCACGGTAATGTTATCTGATCTCACCACAAAGTTTTGAGATCATGTATCTCCTGCCAGCTTCAGGCCTTCAAGCAGAGCTGCCGCTTATGTCGAGAAGATGTCTGCAACATGTTCTAATATTGTTGTGGACACTGACATAAAAGATCCCTGGTGATCACGGATGCCAACACCACAAGACCCAGTATAATCTCCTTTTGTGAATGAAGCATCAACATTTAGGACTAGCTGACCTGCCAAGTATGCCGGTCATGTATTGGTCTTGGGTGTGGTTTTTTACTTGTGCACCGCGCACAAGTTGATCGTTAGAGCAACCACCTCCATCGTCTTGTGTTTTACAGATAGAATCACTTCGCCTCGAACATATTGTATACGTTGCCACCATATGAACCAACAGCATGTAGAAATGAGCTCCGGCAGCTCGACCACTCTAGAGTAGTGGCGTCGGTAGGACTCAACACACAGAATGAAATCTAGGACCGTTGAACCTGCATGATCTGTTACAGACCCAAAGTTGGTATCAGCAGCAAACCCGAGCGCTTCCCACACTGCTCGTGATCTCGCACATTGGAATAGAATATGGATTGAATCCTCTGCTCCGTATGTGTAATATGGGCATTGGGATAGAATTCCCACATGGTGATTCATTCGGATACTCTCGTAGGGGACAACATTATGCAAGCATCTCTAGATGAATGTTTTCACCTTTGCTGAAACTTTCATACTCCAAAGCTTCTTCCAAACTGGGTGGGCCGCAGTGGAGTAGCGCGCTAGGCCACCATACTCTATATAATAGTTCACTTCTCATTGCTTATAATAGGCAGAGTGGACAGAAAAGACTCCACTCTTCGTGAGATGCCAAGCCACATAGTCCTCTGTATTTGCCTGGTATAATGGAATTTGCAGTATACGTCCAACATCTATGGGCCAAAAATTCTGCCGGATTAGTGTCTCATCCTATTCTCCTATGATTGGATCAATCAAGTCATTCACTTTGGTAAGTACTTGGTTCCCTCGTACAGTTATGATTTCTTTGATCCATTATTCGGGATCCAGCAATTGGTCCATACATTTATCTTTTGTCCATTGCCTACCCACCAGATACAACCCTTCTTAAAAGTTTGGACTCCCTCCAAGGTACTCTGCCACACATAGGACACCCCCTTCTTTAGTTAACAGTTGAGAATTTCTAATGTAGGGTGGTACTTGGCTCTTGCGACTCCGACACATAGGGATCCAAAATTTTCAATCAGCCTCCAACACTGCTTTACTAGAATTGCCAAATTAAAACTACATATGTCCCGCAAATCCATTCCTCCTCTCTCCTTTGGTATACACATTTTCCACCATGCGAACCAATGCATCCTTTGTGGGTTATCCTCATCACGCCACCAATACTGCGGCATTGCATCAGTGATCCCCTTACAAATTTTCTTCAGGAATTTAAATACACTCATCGCATATGTTGGAATAGCCTGGGCCACCACTTTCAGCAAAACTTATTTACCTCCAAATGAGAGAGTCCTCTCCTTCCAACCATTTACCATGGCTTTAATTCTTTATATAATGTGTTTAAAGCAATCCAGATGGTCATTTTGGGGAACATCGCATGGGAAACAAAAAAATCCTACGCTCGCCAAGATCAATATATGGAGACTAACATCTACAAGAGGGTGAGTGCATCTACATACCCTTGTAGATCACTAAGCGAAAGTGTATATAACGCGGTTGATGTAGTCAAATGTCTTTGCGATCCAAATCGCAATTTGTCCCACGATCCCATCACGATCCGTCCCGCGAGCCCATCACGATCCGTCCCGATCTAGAGCCGAATGGATGGCACTTCCCGTTCAGCACACTTACAACTTGATGACCTATCCGCCTCGTTGATCCAGCAAGCGAGGGAGGAGTTGTAGATGAGTTCCACATCGGCGCGACGGTGTGACGGTGGTGGTGGTGTAGCTGTCCCGGCAAGGCTTCGCCAAGTACTACCGGAATATCTAGAATAGGAGACGATCTAGAGGGAGAGGGCGAGGTTGCGCCATGGCATTGTCTCGCTGCAGCCCTCCCTCCCCTCACACATATATATAGGAGGAGAGGAGGAGGGAGGCGTCCTAGGGTTTCCCCTAGGGGTGGGGCGGCGGACAAGGGGGTTCCATGGCCCCCAAGGCAAGTGGGGCGACTCCCCCTTGGCCCAACCCTTTCCCTAGCCGCATGGGACTTAGGTGGGAGGGGCCTCCATCCCACCAGGGACTAGTGCGCCCCTCTCACAGCCCATGGGGCCCTCGGGGGCAGGTGGACCCTTCGGGTTGACACCCCGAACACTTTTGGAACTCCCGTCAGAAAATCGATAAGTCCCAGAACTTTTTTGCAACTCGAATACCAACTTCCCATATGTCAATCTTTGCCTCCAGACCATTTTGGAGATCCTCGTGACATCCGGGATCGCATCCGGGACTCTGAACAACTTTCGGTTATCACCACACATAACTCACTAATACACAATCGTCACCGAACCTTAAGTGCGCAGACCCTCCAGGTTCACGAACTATGCAGACATGACCGAGACACTCTCCGGTCAATAACCAATAGTGGGACCTAGATGCCCATATTGTCTCCTACATATTCTACGAAGATATTTATTGGTCGAACCACAATGTCAAGGATTCAATCAATCCCGTATAATATTCCCTTTGTCCATCGGTATGTTACTTGCCCGAGATTCGATCGTCGGTATCTGCATACCTAGTTCAATCTCATTACTAGCAAGTCTCTTTACTCATTCCGTAATACAAGATCACGTGGCTAACTCTTTAGTCACATTGCTTGCAAGCTTGTTGTGATGTTGTATTACCGAGTTGGCCGTGACATACCTCCCCATCACACGGAGTGACAAATCACAATCTTGATTCATGCCAACCCAACACACACCCTCGGAGATACCTATAGAACACCTTTATAGTCACCCATTTACATTGTGGCATTTGATACACACAAGGCATTCCTCCGGTGTCTGGGAGTTGCATGATCTCATGGTCATAGGAACACATACTTGACATGCAGAAAACAATAGAATCAAACTGACACGATCATATGCTACGTTCATAGTTTGGGTCTTGTCCATCACATCATTCTCCTGATGATGTGATCACGTTATCAAATGACAACTCATGTCTATTGTCAGAAAACCTCAAATAGCTTTTGATCAACGAGCAAGTCCATTAGAGGCTCACCAGGGACATTGTGTTTGTCTATGTATCCACAGATGTATGTGAGTTTCCAAGTAATACAATTATAGCTTGGATAATAAACGATTATCATGAACAAGGAACTATAATAATAACCAATTTATCATTGCCTCTAGGGCATATTTCCAACAGTCTCCCACTTACATTAGAGTCAATAATCTAGCTCACATGACTATGTGATTTGCATTGTAATGAATCAAACACCCATACAGTTTTAGGGTTTGATCATGTCTTGCTTGTGAGAGAGGATTTTAGTCAGCAGGTCCGAAACATTCAGATACGTGTGTACTTTACAAATCCCTATGTCATACTGTAGATGCTTCTAGAACGCTCCACTTGGAACAATTCCAAATGATTGCCCCACTATACGAATCCGGTTTGCTACTCGGAGTCATCCGGATTGGCGTCAAAGCTTGCAATTACGTAACCCTTTACGACGAACTCTTTTATCATCTCCATAATCGAGAAATGTTTCCTTAGTCCACTAGTTACTAAGGATAACTTTGACCGATATCCAGTGATCCACTCCTGGATCACTCTTGTACCCCAGACTCATCGCAAGGCACACACTAGGTGTGATGCACAACATGGCGTACTATAGAGTATATGGCTAAGGTATAGGGGACAACATTCGTCCTTTCTCTTTCTTCTGCCATGGTCGGGTTTTGAGTCTTACTCAAGCTCAGACCTTACAATACACTCAAGAACTCCTTCTTTGACTGGTCCATTTTGAACTCTTTCAAAATCTTGTCAAGGTATGTATACACTCAACGACTAGATGAATGTTTCTCATCATGTCTTGAGCTTGAGCTTTTGTCTTTGCCTCTACTCTTGTAGAACTTATTGAATTTTCTCACCATGAGGCTTATCTCTTTGTTGGTAACAAGGTTGTCCTTTGATGTAGCGGGGTTGACTTGTTGTGCAACTCATCTTTGTCCTTGAGTGACATCTTATGAGCAACAATCCTACCAATGACTTCTGTTGGCTTCAGATCTTTTTAGTTTGGCATCATTTGGATCAATGTGCACACGATGTCATACTTCCCATCTAGAGCTCTAAGTATCTTCTTGATGATGAATTTGTTGGTCATCTCTTCGCTTCCTAAGCCAGCAATCTCATTAGTGATGAGAGCTAGCCTAGAGTACATTTCAACGACGCCTTCACCATCCTTCATCTTGAACTTGTCAAGTTGACTTTGAACCACATACAACTTAGATTCTCTGACAGAATTAGTACCTTCGTGCATATCAACCAAGGTATCCCAAATTTCTTTTGCATTCTCAAGGCGGTTGATTTTGTTGAATTCTTCGGGGCATAGGCAGTTGAAGATGATGTCGCACGCTTGTGCATTGAATTGCAACATCTTCAGTTCTTTCGTTGTCGCATCACGATCCGATTCTCTCCCTTCTCTAGAGAAGTCACCTTAGCGACCAACATGAATAACAGCCCATACGAAAGGATTATAACCAAGAATATGTATTTTCATCTTATGCTTCCAACTAGCAAAATTAGTGCCATCAAAATATGGACCTCTACGGTGATAACTCCCTCACTAGATTCCTTACTCTCCTAGGTTGTGAAACCAATGTAATAGAGACCAATACTCTAATACAATTTGTAGGATCGAAAGTATGTCTAGAGGGGGTTAGAATACTTGACCAATAAAACTTATCCTTTTCCCAATTTTAGTTTTCGGCAAGTTTTAGCAATTATGGCAAGTCAAGTACACCCTACACATGCACATCTAAGTGTATAGCAGCGGAATGTAAAACGTGCAAGTGTAAAGTAATGGGAGTAAGGTAGGGAGATCAAACGCAAGAGTTTGACACGACGATTTTTGGCATGGTTCCGATAGGTGGCGCTATCGTACGTCCATGTTAGTGGAGACTTCAACCCATGGAGCGTAATGACTGCGAGAGTCCACGAAGGGCTCCACCCACAAGGGGTCGACGAAGAAGCGGCCTTGTCTATTCCACCATGGCTTCCATCCACGAAGGACTAGCCTCACCCACGGTAGATCTTCACGAAGTAGGCGATCTCCTTGCCCTTACAAACATCTTGGTTCAACTCCACAACATGTAGTAGAAGGATCCCAAGTGACACCTAACAAATCTAGGAGGCACCACCCTCCAAAAGGTAATAGATGTGGTAGAATGATGAATTCCTTGCTCTTGTGCATCTAAAGATAGTTTCCTCAACACTCAATCACTCTCTCACATAACAGGCATGGGTAGGAGAGATTGATTTGGTGGAAAACAACTTTGGGAGGCTAGAGATCAAGTTTCAAATGGATGGATTGGAATATCTTGATCTCAACAGATGAGTAGGTGGCTCTCTCTGAGAAAAATGGTTCTGGCAATGAAGCGTGTGTTCTGAGTGCTTCCTCTACGAATGAGAGGTTGGCGGAGGGGTATATATAGGCAACACCCAAAATCCAACCGTTACACCTAAAGGTACCAACTCGGTGACAGCAAAGTCATAAGCTCGATGGTACCGACTTTCACAAAAGGCAGCAACTGTTGAATCTGGTGAGACCGATATACACAAGTTGGTAGAACTGAAAAGGTGGCTAACGGTCAGATGGCCCAACTCGGTGACACTGATACCCAAACTCGAAAATTCTGATTTTTTGTACCGAGGCAACAGAAGTTTGGTCCCCTGAACTCGGTAGCAGCGATGCAGAATAGGTTGTGCCGAAATGGTAGGTTTGGTTAGGGTTCCGTCAAGGTTGAAATAGGGTCGAATCTGAAAACTTGGTGGCACTGATTTTGAATATCCGGCTTTGGACAGAAGTGTTATATGGGAAAATGATTGAGTATTTTTGGTGTCTATCTCTGAGCACTTGAGCAACCAGTTCATATTAACATCTCACCCCCTTTTATTAGTATTGGCTTTCCTATGGACTCAAAAGGTGATTTCTCACAAATATAAAATGAAGAGTCTTCTTGCTTGAAGCTTGAGCCAATCTTATTCCTTTCGTGCATCAAGGGGCATATCCACATAAACCTTTAGCCAATGCATCTTTTGAACTTTTCTGAAATATACTAGGATAAGATCATTAGTCCAATGATGCATATGTTCTGATAAATTATCAAAACCACCTTAGGGAGGGATTGTGCTTTCAGCAGCAACTGCTAATATAATTCCAACAAATTATTATCATCGCTACGAGTGAGAAGTCTCATCATAGTCAACTCCTTGAACTTGTCGAAAACCTCTTTGCGACAAGTCGAGCTCTCTGAATGGTGACATTTACGATCATCGTATGTCTTCCTTTTGAAGATCCATTTGTACTTAATAAACTTACGACCATCAGGTAGTTCTTCCAAAGTACACATTTTGTTTTCATCCGTGGATCCTATCTCGGATTTCATGGCCTCTAGCCATTTGTCACAAACCGGGCCGACCATCGCTTCTCCATAGCTCGTAGGTTCATTATTGTCCAACAACATGACCTCCAAGACAGTATTACTATACTACCCTCGAGTACTACGTGTCACTGTCGACCTACAAGGTTTGGTAGTAACTTGATCCGAAGCTTCATGATCACCATCATCAGTTTCACTTCAACTTGTGTAGGCTCCACGCGAACAACTTCCTGCGCCCATCTACCATCTGGTTGAAGTGACGGTACGAAAACCTCATCAAATTCTACCATCCTCCCACTTAATTCTTTTGAGAGAAACACTTTCTCGAGAAAGGACCTGTTTTTAGCAACAAACACTTTGCTTTTGGATCTGAGATAGGAGGTATACCCAGCTGTTTGGGGTATCCTATGAAGATGCATTTATCCGCTTTGGATTCGGGCTTATGAGACTAAAGCTTTTTGACATAAGCATCATAGCCCCAACTTTAAGAAATGACATCTTAGTTTTCTTGCCAAACCATAGTTCACACGTGTCATCTCAACGGATTATATAGTGCCCTTTTTAAACTAAATGTGGTTGTCTCTAATGCATAACCCCAAAACGACATTGGTAATTCAATAGGGCACGACTACGATGTTCGGACACACCATCAAACTATGGTGTTCCAGGTGGCATGGGTTGTGAAACAATTTCCACACCGTCTTAAATGTATACCAAACTTGCAACTTAGATATTCACCTCTACGTTCACATCATAGACATTTCAGCGTCTTGTCATGACGATCTTCAACTTCACTCTGAAATTGCTTGAATTTTTAAACGTTTTAGACTTGTGATTCATCAAGTAAATATACCCGTATCTACTCAAATCATCTAGGAAGTAAGAACATAATGATATACACTATGTGCTTCAGCACTCATTGGACTGCATACATCAAAATGTATTATTTCCAATAAGTCACTTGCTCGTTCCTTCTCACTGGAAAATGAGGCCTTCAATCATCTTGCCCATGTGGCATGTTTGCATGTCTCAAGTGGTTCAAAATCAAGTGAGTCCAAAAGATCCATCTACATGGAGTTTCTTCATGTGTTTACATCAATAGGCATGGTTCGCATGTCTCAAATGATTCAAACCCGAGCGAGTCCAAAGATACAACAGTATGGAGCTTTGTCATGTGTTTTATACCAATATGACCTAAGCGGCAGTGCCATAAGTAAGTGGTACTATCATTACTAACTTTGTATCTTTTGGATCCACTACGTGCTTCAGCACTCATTGGACTGCATACATCAAAATGTATTATTTCCAATAAGTCACTTGCTCGTTCCTTCTCACTGGAAAACGAGGCCTTCAGTCATCTTGCTGATGTGGCATGGTTTGCATGTCTCAAGTGATTCAAAATCAAGTGAGTCCAAAAGATCCATCTGCATGGAGTTTCTTCATGCGTTTACACCAATAGGCATGGTTCGCATGTCTCAAACGATTCAAAACCGAGTGAGTCCAAAGATCCATCGGATGGAGCTTCGTCATGTGTTTTATACCAATATGACCTAAGTGGCAGTGCCACAAGTAAGTGGTACTATCATTACTAATTTGCATCTTTTGGCATTCAACGTCTATATCACTACGATCGAGATTCAATAAACCATTCACATTGGGTGCATGACCATTGAAGGTATTATTCATGTAAATAGAATAACCATTGTTCTCTAACTTAAATGAATAACTGCATTGCAATAAACACGATATAATCATGTTCATGCTCAACGCAAACAGCAAATAACATTTATTTAGGGTCAACAATAATCCCGAAGGTACAAGGAGTGTGCAATGGTGATCACATCAACCTTGGAAATACTTCCAACATACATCGTCACCTCGCCTTTAGCTAGTCTCCATTTATTCCGTAGCTTTTTATTTCGAGTTACCAACATTTAGGAACGGAACCGGTATCTAATACCCAGGTGCTACTAGGAGTACTAGTAATCTACACATCCATGACACGTATATCTAATATACTTCTGTTGATGTTGCTAGCCTTCTTATCTACCATGTATCTAGGGCAGCCCCACTTCAATAAACGTTGCCCTCATAACAGAAGCACTTAGTCTCGGGTTTGGGTTCAACCTTGGGTTTCTTCATTGGAGCGACAACTGACTTGTCATTCTCAAAGTTTCCCTTCTTGCCCTTGCCATTCTTGAAACTAGTGGTTTTACTAACCATCAACACTTGATGCTCCTTCTTGATTTCTACCTTCGCGATGTCAAACATCGCGAATAGCTCAGGGATCATCTTCTCCATCCCTGGTATGCTATAGTTCACCATGAAGCTCAGTAGCTTGGTGGCAGTGACTTTGGAGAACTATGCCAGTCACTATCTCATATATAAGATCAACTCCCACTTGATTCAAGCGATTGTAGCACCCACACAATCTGAGTACATGCTCACCGATTGAGCTTTTCTCCTTCATTTTGCAGACAAAGAATCTTGTCGGAGGTCTCACACCTCTCAACACGGGCACGAGCCTAAAATCCTAATTTCAGCTCTTGGAACATCTCATATGTTCCGTGACATTCAAAACATTTTATAGCCTCAATTCTAAGCCGTAAAGCATGACGCATTGAACTATCATGTAGTCACCAAAATGTGTCTGTCAGATGTTCACGACATCCACAGCCAACGTTTGGGGGGTAGCACACTGAGCGGTGCATTAAGGACATAAGCCTTCTATGTCGCAATGAGGACAAACCCCAGTTTACGGACCCAGTCCGCATAATCGCTATTATCATCTTTCAACTTAGTTTTCTCTAGGAACGTATGAAAATATAGGGGAGCTACAATGCAAGCTATTGATCTACAACATAATTTGCAAAGGTATTTTGACTATGTTCATGACAATGAGTTAAATTAGTCATATTACTTAAGAACTCCCACTCAACTCAACATCCCTCGGGTTGTTCGAGTGTGACATGATCCAAATCCACCAACCCATGTCCGATCATCACGTGAGATGAGGTGGTTTCAATGGTGAACATTTCCATGTTGATCATATCTACTATATGACTCATGCTTGACCTTTCGGTCTCCTGTGTACCGAGGCCATGTTGGTACATGCTAGGCTCGTCAAGTTTAACCCGAGTGTTCCGCGAGTGCAAAACTGTCTTGCACCCGTTGTATGTGAACGTAGCGTCTATCACACCCGATCATCACGTGGTGCCTCAAAATGACAAACTTTTGCAACGGCGCACACTCGGGGGGAACACAATTTTATCTTGAAATTTTAGTGAGTGGTCACCTTATAAGAATTAACATCACATGCAAATCATAAGTGACATTATATGCCCATGATCTTGTGCTTTTGATCTCCATCTCCAAAGCACCGGCACGATCTCCGTCGTCACCGACACAACACCATGATCTACATCATCATGATCTCCATCATCATGTTGCCATCAAGGTTGTTGCGCCAACCATGCTTATACTACTATTGCTATCGTTTAGCAAAGTAAAGCATTACATAACACTTAATAATTGACACATAGGTCATACAACAATTAAATTCAACCCTATGGCTCGTGCCAGTTGCAGTAACATCGACATGCAAATCGATATTAACTATTAAAACATGATCATCTCATACATCAAAATCTATGTCATCATGTCTTTGGCCATATCATATCACAACATACCCTACAAAAAAAGTTAGACGTCCTCTAATTTGTTGTTGCATGTTTTAGTGGCTATTATGGGTATCTAGCAAGAACGCTTATTACCTACTCAAAACTACAAAGGTGATATGCAAGTTGTTATTTAACCTTCTAGAAGGACCACCTCGATCGAATCCGATTCAACTAAAATGCGAGAGACAAACACCCGCCAACCATATTTATGCAACAAGTTGCATGTCAGTCGATGGAACCGGACTTTCGTACGTGGACGGGTAAGGTTGGTCTAAGCCGTTTCATCCCACAATATCGCTGAATCAAGAAAAGACTAAGGAGGGAAGCAATCTGAATATCAACGCCCAAAAACTCATTTTTGTTCTACTCATGATATCATCTACGCATAGACCTAGCTCATCATGCCACCGTTGGGGAATGTCGCATGGGAAGCAAACAAGAATCCTATGCTCACCAAGGTCAATCTTTGGAGACTAACATCTAAGAGAGGGTGAGTGCATCTACATACCCTTGTAGATTGTTAAGCGGAAGCGTATATAACGCGGTTGATGTAGTCGAAAGTCTTCGTGATCCAAATCGCAATCCATGCCGCGATCCCCATCGTGATCCATCCCGCGATCCCATCACGACTCGTCTCGATCTAGTGCCAAACGGACGACACCTCCGCATTCAGCACACGTACAGCTTGATGACGTCTCCGCCTCCTTGACCCAGCAAGCGAGGGCGGAGTGGTCGATGATTTCCCCGTCAGCGCGACGGCGTGACGGTGGTGGTGGTATAGCTGTCCCGGTAGGGCTTCGCCAAACACTACCAAAATATCTAGAGGAGGCGACGATCTAGAGGGAGAGGGAAAGGCTACACCATGGCATTGAAAAGCTGCAGCCCTCCCACGCCTCACTTATATATGAGGAGAAGAAGAGGGAGGTGCCCTAGGGTTTCCCCTAGGGGTGGGGCGGCGGCCAATAGGGTGCCTTGGCCCCCAAGGCAAGTGGGTGCCTCCCCTCTTAGCTCAACTCTTGCCCTAGCCACATGAGCCTTAGATGGGAGGGGCAACCAGCCCACCAGGGGCTAGTGCACCCCCTCTCACCGCCCATGGGGCCAGAAATCCTTCTTGCTACCTCTTGAGCTTGTGTTGGTTTTTCCCTTGAAGAGGAAAGGGTGATCCACCTAAGTAGATAAGTATTTCCCTCAGTTTGTTGAGAACCAAGGTATCAATCCAGTAGGAGGAACAAGCAAGGCCCCAATAGTAGTACCTACACAAAGAATCAAACACTTGCACCCAACGCTATAAAGGGGTTGTCAATCCCTTCAAAGTTATTTGCAAGGATGAGATCTGATAGAGATAGATATAAAGATTGCAAAAACAAAAGTACATAAATTGCAGCAAAGTATTTTTCGTATTTTTGGTTTATAGATCTGAAAGTATAATATGGAAAATAGACCCGGGGGACATAGGTTTCACTAGAGGCTTCTCTCATAGAGGAAAATAATACGGTGGGTGAACAAATTATTGTCGAGCAAATGATAGAAAAGCGAATAATTATGAAGATATCTAAGGCAATGATTATGCATATAGGTATCACGTCCGTGTCAAGTAGACCAAAACGATTTTGCATCTACTACTATTACTCCACATATCGACCGACTCTTGTCTGCATCTAAAGTATTAGGTTCATGAAGAACAGAGTAACGCATTAAGTAAGATGACATGATGTAGAGGGATAAACTCAAGCAATATGATGAAAACCCCATCTTTCTATCCTCGATGGCAACAATACAATGTGTGCCTCGCTACCCCTACTTTGTCACTGGGTGAGGACACCGCAAGACTGAACCCAAAACTAAGCACTTCTCCCATTACAAGAATTACTAGTCTAGTTGGCAAAACCAAACCAATAACTCGAAGAGACTTGCAAAGATATAATATTATGCATATAAGAATTCAGAAGAGACTCAAATAATATTCATAGATAATCTGAACACAAACTCACAATTCATCGGATCTCGACAAACACACCGCAAAAGAGTATTACATCGGATAGATCTCCATGAAGATCATGAAGAACATGGTATTGAAGATCAAAGAGAGAGAAGAAGCCATCTAGCTACTAGCTATGGACCCGTAGGTCGGTGGTGATATACTCACGCTTCATCGGAGGGGCAATGGAGTTGATGTAGATGCCCTCGGTGATAAATTCCCTCTCCGGCAGATTACCGGAAAAGGCTCCCAGATTGGATCTCAAGGGGCCCACAAGCCAGGAGGCGCGGCCACCCCCCTAGGGCGCGCCCTGCGGGCTTGTGGCCTCCCGGCAGATGCCCTACACCCTACTGCAAGTTTGTTGGCTGTCTTCTAGTCCAAGAAAAATCTTTTCGGAGATTTTGTTCCGTTTTGACTCCTTTAATATTCCTTATCTGCAATACTCAAAAACATGGAAAAAAAAGAAAATGGCACTAGGCTCTAGATTAATAGGTTAGTCGCAAAAATAATATAAAACAACATATTATTGCATATAAAACATCGAAAATAGATAATATAATAGAATGGAACAATCAAAAATTATAGATACGTTGGAGACGTATCAGCATCCCCAAGCTTAATTCCTACTCGTCGTCGAGTAGGTAAATGATAAAAACAGATTTTTTGATGTGGAATGCTACCTAACATATTTATCCATGTGATATTCTCTATTGTGGCATGAATATTCAGATCCATAAGACTCAAAACAAAAGTATAATATCGACATAAAAACAATAATATTTCAAGCATACTAATAAGGCAATTGCTTCCTTTGAAAATATCATGGTCTTAGAAAGTTATCCCTACAAATTCATATGGTCTGGCTATGCTCCATCTTCACCACACAACGTATCTAAATCATGCACAACCCCGACGAAAATCAAGCAATTCTTTCACACTTTTTATGTTCTCAAACCTTTTCAACTCTCACGCAATACATGAGCATGAGCCATGGATATAATAGGTGGAATAGAGTGTGGTGGAGGTTGCAAAAAAAGGAGAAGATAGTCTCACATCAACTAGGTATATCAAGGCGCTATGGAGATGCCCATCAAAATATATCAATGTGAGAGTAGGGATTGCCATGCAACAAATGCACTAGAGATATAAGTGTATGGAAGCTCAAAAAAGAAAACTAAGTGGTTGTGCAAAAGATGTAATTCCACTAGTTATATGAAAGTGACAAAATAGGAGACTCTCTATGAAGAACATGGTGCTACTTTGGAGCACAAGTGTGGAAAAAGATAGTAACATTGTCCCTTCTCTCTTTCTCTCATTTCTTTTTCTTTTTCTTTCTTTTTATTTTTTTGATGGGCTTGTTTGGCCTCTTCTATTTTTTATGGGCTTCACTGGCCTCTTTTATTTTTTTGTAAAGTCCGGAGACTCATCCCAACTTGTGTGGTAATCATAGCTTCCATCATCCTTTTCTCACACGGGACAATGCTCTAATAATGCAAAATCATCACACTTTTATTTCCTTACAACTCGATATCTAGAACAAAGTATGACTCTGTAAGCAATATGGAAGTGATGGTGCGTGTCATAAAAACAAGACATTGGTGTTTCATGGCAATATATCTCGTAATGGCTATGAAAATGCCATAATAGGTATTTATGGTGGATGTTTTGAGGACAATATACGGTGGCTGTTTTGAGGAAGGTGGGTTTAATGTACCAACGAAAGTAGCGCGGTACTAGAGAGGGTAGCAAAGATGGAAGGGTGAGAGTGTGTATAATCCATGAACTCAACATTAGTCATAAAGAACTCACATACTTATTACAAAAGCCCATAAGTTAACAAAGCAAAGTATTAGATGCATACTTGTGACAGCCTGATGCCGACGTTCCAGAAGATTCCCCTTCTATTCCGTTTTCGTCGTGTGGTTATTTTTATTTGTTGCATCTTCATCACATTATTCGCATCATCTGCATTGCATCGGCATCTCCGTTGCCGCTAGTTTTCATACTTGCATCCGTTGTTAGTTGCTGGTTCTCGTCGTTGTCCGTTCTGAGCCCGACCGCACTCGCACGCGCCCGCGGCATCGTTTAAATCTTGTTTTAAAAAGTGTGTTTAAAACTTTCCCTGATTGGGTTGGAATTTGACGTGCGGTGTTATTTTAATATAGCTAGGCTGTCTGTCAAATTTCACCGTAATCGGAGTCCATCTGGTACCCGAACGGTCGACCGTAGAGGCACCGTAATCGGTCTATCGTCGGACGTTTTTTCGGAGTTTTAAAATAACGTTGCCGGGTGCCCGTTTTCCCTCTCATATCCGCCTAGCCCCTTTGCTCAGTGCATCTACCCTACGCGCAGCCTAGTCCGAAAACCTCCCGGAACCCGAACCCGGCTGTCGTGACCGTTGGATCCGGATCAACCCCGTTTTACCGCAAACACTCATCAGTTTGTCCATTCGACTCCCTAGCCTATTCATTCTTGACTGTCCGATTTATATTAGAGGGTCCAGATAACTCTAGATCTAACCTACCTACTATATTTATAGATGTATCCCTAGCCTAAACCTAAATTCTAGGGATCCTACACTAGCGCCGCAAGCCACATTCCATCGTAGCTGCCACCCGACCAACCTCCTCCTTCCTTGGGATCTAATCCCGATCCAGATCCTCCCCAACCAGCAAGCTCTCTTGTGCGCGAGCAAACCCCCCTTCGCGCAGCCACCCACCCAACCAGCAGCCCGTAGCTGGTCCAACCCAGTGCACCCTCATGCCCGTGGATGGGCTCGTCCCGGAGCTCCAGCAGCCTCATGGCGATCCCGAGCTCCAGATGGAGTTGGCCTCGATCTCGAGCAGCCAGTAGCAGGTGCAGCCGTCGCCATTGTTTGAAGCAATGTGGCCCCGAGCCTCGCCGGAGATGCCCATCGTCCCGGTCCCGAGCTCCCCTACTCTCTCATTCATGTATAGGAGGCAGCCATGGATGACCTCGAGCATGAGCTTCTCCCGTGACCGACCCTGTCGGATCCTGCCGTTTGCCGCCCGGAACGGAAACCCATTGCCCAGGTCTGTTCGTTCCCACCACCGGCTCTACCAAATCCTGCAAGGACCAGCCTAAAATTGCGCTGCTATCTGCTATGCACGTTGCCCTGCTTCCCCTCTTATTTTGTCTCTCTTCTTATTTCTTCAGATAACAGGAGATGGCATGGCGCCATCAGCCATCTCCATGCAGCCGAGTCAATCCGGCAACCGCATGCCTAGATCCGACAGATCCGGCGCCGCCGTGGACCTGCCGGCCCTCAAACCCCCTCCGCTCGCGCCATCCCCGATCGGGTCCCGCACTCCACAGGTCTGTAGCTACCAGATCCGCGTTTGTGGGGAAGAAGGCCCGCGTTTTGTTTTGTATTTGTGGAATTCGGGAAGTAATTTAACACTCAGCCATGCACATCCGTGTTGGTAGCGCAGACATGTTCCAAGCGAGCGATTTGGGGTTCGAATCCCAGGCACCCCTATTTTCTATTTTGTTTTGTATTTGGTTCAGGTTGGCCCTTTATGCTCCTTCATATAGGCTAAAAACCCGTATCTTATCACAGTTGCTTCGTAGCTTGACTAGCTGGTGCCTTTGTCTCCACGAGAGAGGTCTTGGGATCGAATCCCGGGGAAGCCTCGGTTCTTTTTGTCACTGGTATTTTTCCACTTGGGCTGAATCCTCTAATGGCCACTGCAAGCTGCTGCAATTCGGCCCATGTTCATTTTTTCTACTCCTACGAATTTGCTAGATTTCAAAAAATCGCATGTTTTAAAAACGGCTGCAACTTTTAAACCGTGAGATGGATCGGAGTGAGTTATATATGGTTTTCGACTGGAATTTTGCATAGAGTAATATTTTCCAACTCTCATGCATAATTAGAACTGTTTAGTGTGCTATTTGCATCAGTTCGCGTGTCGACGTGTTGAAAACGGTTTAGGTCGTAACTATTTGTCCGTAGCTCCGTTGGAGATGTGCCATATATGTAAATGGACCAGAACGACGAGTAGAATCACGTGAACCACTTTGTTTCGCCGTTTAACAAATATAAAATGCGTTAGTTCAGATTTGGACAGAATTGTAAATTAACATGTGAGGTCATCTCGGAGGTTCCATATGTCATTTCCGACCTCATTTAAAATGCCTAGATAGGTAGATTAATTGCGCTTCACCTCTTGCCATGTTTAACCACATTTAATATTCTCGTGTACCTAGTCGGGATAGAACTAATCAATTCTTATGTGGAGTTTCGTTAATATGCAACTCGTTGCATATTGAACTTCATTTAATGTGTAGTGTTTGATTGTGTGATTTGTCATGTCGTGACTTGCATGTATTCTCTGTTCATGCATCATATGTGTTGTGCATCATGTGGTGAATATCGTGAGTTGATTTGTGTTTTCCGTGTCCTCCGTCTCGATAGAGTTCCGCAAGCGTGTCGAAAAGTGAGGACCCGTTCGACTACATCGGTTCGTGTGCTTCACGGAGTCGTTCTTCTTCCAAGTGGGATTTCGGGCAAGATGACCATTTCCCCAGATACCATTACTATCATTGCCATGCTAGTTATACCACTTCTGTCGTTTATGTCTCGTTGCCTACCACATGTTAAATATCAGCCTCTCTTCAATGACATGATAGCCTTCAACCTGTTCGACCTAGCAACCACTGATTGGCTATGTTACCGCTTGCTTAACCATGTTGTTAGTGTTGCTAGTTGCGGGTGTAGTTGCTTCCATGTGAAAACATGGGTTCCTTGTTATATCACCATATTAATGCTATTTAATTTAATGCACCTATATACTTGGTAAAAGGTGGAAGGCTCCGCCTTTCTAGCCTGGTGTTTTGTTCCACCTTTGCCCCCTGAGTTTCGACTACCGGTGTTATGTTCCATAATTGAGCGCACCTAACACGATCGGGGTTGTTATGGGGACCCCCTTGATAATTCGTTTTAGATTAAAGCTGGTCTGCTAAGGCCCAACATTGGTTCTACATTTTCCCAACATAATAATTTGTTAATACTGAGATGCATAGGGCGTCATGAACCCGAGGAGTAATTTTACATAAACAGGAGGGGCCAGTGCTGATGGTGTTGGTCCCAAATGGTCTGCCTACGGGGCCACCGCGAGGAAACTCGAGGTTTGGCACTCGTAGCTAGTTCCATCCGTCGTGTCCTGAGAACGAGATACGTGGCTCCTATCGGGATCGTCGACACGTCGGGCGGCCTTGCTGGATTAGTTTTACCTTTGACGAGATATCTTGTGCATCGGGATTCCGGTGATGCTTTGGGTAATCTCAGAGTTGAGGTTTTCCACTAAGGAATCCGACGAGATCGCGAGTGTCGTCATCGAGGATTTCTATGCGGCTTGTGGTAATTTGTGATGGACTAGTTGGAGCACCCCTGCAGGTTAAATCTTTCGGAAAGTCGTGCCCGCGGTTATGTGGCAACGTGGAAACTTTGTTTAACATTGGTCCTAGATAACTTGAAGATAACTTAACTAAAACTTGCCAACTGCGTGCGTAACAGTGATTGTCTCTTTCCTGAGTTCCTTCTCCGATCAAGGACACGGTGGGGTTATGTCTGACGTAGGTAGGTGTTCAGGATCATTCATTTGATCATCAGTAGTCACGTCCGCTATGCGTAGATGTTCCCCCTCTTATTTCTTGTACTCGTAAGTTTAGCCACCAAATATATGCTTAGCCGCTGCTGCAACCTCACCACTTAACCATACCTCACCCATTAAGCTTTGCTAGTCTTGATACCTTTGGAAATAAGATTGCTGAGTCCCCTGTGGCTCACAGATTACTACAACACCAGTTGCAGGTACATGTAACAGTTACTGACGCGAGCGCGTTGATTGTACATTTGGATCTAGGATGGGCTCCAGGCCGGCAGCCTAGGATAGCAAGGATAGATGTCGTTCTTCTTTTCTCGTTTGTTTTCGTCCGTAGTCGGTCCCTGCTCTTATTCATGATGATTATGTATTGTACTGATGTGACTCTGATGTAGCATGTGGCGAGTGTAAGCCAATTCTATATATATCTCTTCTTTTCAGTACATGTACTTGTAACGATATCCATTCTTGCGACACGACGAGATGCGCTTCTATCCCTGATGAGGCCCTCGTGCCAAATTGAGGATAGGGTCGCATCTTGGGCGTGACAGATACTCCTAGGGGAAGGGTTGGTAGGAGTTAACCATCGTGCAATCTCGACCTCCACACAAAGGTTGACAATCATTAAACAAATCATGCTCCCACTTCATCACATAACGGTTCACCATACGTGCATGCTACGAGAATCACAAGCTTTAACACAAGTATTTCTTCTAATTTACAATTACTTACTAGCATGACTCTCATATTACTATATTCACATCTCAAAACTATATGCAAGGAATCAACCTTCTCATCATATTCAATGCACTTAATATGAAAGTTTTTACTATATCTCTCTTCGATGGCTATTATATTAGGACTAAATTCATAACCTAAACCAATTACCATGTTGTTTAATGAACTCTCAAAATAATGTAAGTGAGGTACGAGAGTTTAATAATTTCTATATAACACAACACCGCCGTGCTCGAAAAGATATAAGTGAAGTACTAGAGCAACATTGCGTAGCTCAAAAGATATAAGTGAAGCACAAAGAGTGTTCTAATAAATTCACGATTCAGCGGTCCCTCTCTCAAAAGATGTGTGCAGCAAGGATAATTGTGGCAAACTAAAAAGTATAGACTCATATCATACAAGACGCTCCAAGAAAAACACATATCATGTGGTGAATAAAAATATAGCGTCAAGTAAATTTACCGATGGATTGAAGACAAAAGAGGGGATGCCTTCCGAGGCATCCCCAAGCTTAGGCTCTTTGGTGTCCTTGAATATGACTTGGGGTGCCTTGGTCATCCCCAGACTTAGGCTCTTGCCACTCCTTATTTCATAGTCCATCAAATCTTTACTCAAAACTTGAAAACTTCACAACACAAAACTCAATAGAAAACTCATGAGTTCCGTTAGTATAAGAAAATAAATCACCACTTTTGGTACTGTTGTGAACTCATTATTTATTTATATTGATGTAATATTTACTATATTCCAACTACTCCATGGTTCATACCCCCCCCCGATACAACCCATAGACTCATGAAAATAAGCAAACAACACAAAGAAAACAGAATCTATCAAAAATAGAACACTTTGTAGCAATCTGTTACTTCGAATACTTCTGTAACTCCGAAAATTCTGAAACATTAGGAAGATCTAGGAAAATTATAAATCAATCTTGTGTAAAAAAATCAGATCAAAATCACGTTCCAGTGAATTTAAAATTCCTGGGCTGAGAGTGGAAGTTTCTGTTTTCCAGCAAAATCAACTTGCAAACACCGCAGACCATCCCAAAGGTCTTACTTGATTCAAACACTAATTAAAACAAGAATACACAATTATTACAAAGGTAATAATGTGTACAACACTTAAAAATGGAAGAAAAAACAAAAGCATAACAAATAAATTGGGTTGCCTCCCAACAAGCGCTATTATTTAACGCCCCTAGCTAGGCATGATGCAATAGATCTAGGTATTATCATCTTTGATGTGCAATCCATAAGTGGATCTCATAATAGATTCATATGGTAATCTTATTTTATTTCTAGGAAATTGCTCCATGCCTTTCCTTAATGGAAATTGGAATCTAATATTAACTTCTTTCATATCAATAATTGCATCAATCGTTCTAAGGAAAGGTCTACCAAGAATAATAGGACATGTAGGATTGCAATCTATATCAAGAACAATGAAATCTACGGGCACATAATTCATATTTGCAACAATAAGAACATATTAATCCTTCCCGTAGGTTTCTTGATTGTAGAATCCGCTAGATGCAAATTTTAAATAGCAATCATCAAATTCACAGAATCCTAGCACATCACATAAAGTTTTTGATACCGTGGGAACGCTAGCACCCAAATCACACAAAGCATGGCACTCATAATCTTTAATTTTAATTTTAATAGTAGGTTCCCACTCATCATAAAGCTTTCTAGGTATAGAAACTTCCAACTCAAGTTTTTCTTCAAAAGATTTCATCATACCATCCACAAGATGTTTAGTAAAATCTTTATTTTGATTATAAGCATGCGGAGAATTCAACATGGATTGCAACAAGGAAACAAAATCAGTCAAGGAGAAACTATCATAATTAAAGTCTTTGAAATCCAAAAGAGTGGGCTCATTGCTATTTAAAGTTTTGACCTCTTCCATCCCACTTTTATCACTCTTATCATTAAGATCTAAAAACTCCGAATCATTGGGACGCCTTTAACTAATGTTAACTCATCTCAAGTCCCGGTTTTTCAAGATTTATGCTAGAAAACAAATATTCAATAGGTGTCACACGTTAAGATCTTCATCAATTTTATCACGAGAAAACACGTTTTCAATCCATTCACGCTTAGCACGTATTCTAGCGGTTCTTGCCTTACACTCATCAATAGAAATTCTCATAGCTTTAAAAGACTCATTAATATCATGCTTGGTTGGAATAGATCTAATTTTCAAAGAATAAATCTCAAGAGAAATTATATCAACGTTCCTAGCCAAATCATCAATCTTGAGCAATTTTTATTCAATCATAGCATTGAAACCTTTTTGAGAGCTAATGAATTCTTCAATATTATTATCCAGATCAGAGGGCATCTAATTAGAATTTCCGTAAGAATTGTTGTAGGAATTACCATAATTATTACAGTAATTACTAGGAAATGGCCTAGGATCGAAATTACCTCTATACGCGTTATTGCCAAAATTGTTCCTACCAAAATAATTCACACCCATAGATTCATTATTATTTCCAATCAAAGAAGACAAAGGCATATCATTGGGATCAATAGGAGCACTCTTACTAGCAAACAATTTCATTAATTCATCCATCTTTCCACTCAAGGTGTTTATTTCTTTAATAGCGTGTATTGTTTTACTAGTAGGATCTCTTTCGGTATGCCAGTGAGAGTAATTTGCCATAATATTATCTAGGAGTTTAGTAGATTCTCCTAATGTGATTTCCATAAAAGTACAACCCACGGCAGAATCTAAAAGATTTCTAGAATGAAAATTCAATCCTGCATAAAAAAATGTATAATCATCCATAAACTCAACCATGCGCGGGGCAATTCCTAATCATTAGTTTCATCCTCTCCCAAGATTGTGCAACATGCTCATGATCAGGTTGCTTAAAATTGATTATACAGTTCCTAAGGGAGATAATATTAGCGAGCGGAAACTACTTGGAAATAAAAGCATCTTTACACTTATTCCACGAATCAATACTATTTTAGGTAAAGATGAAAACCAAGTTTTGGCACGATCTCGTAGTGAGAAAGGAAATACATTTAATTTAACAATTCCATTATCCACATCTTTCTTCTTTTGCATATCACACAACTCAACGAAAGTATTTAGATGGGATGCGGCATCTTCACTAGGAAGGCTAGAAAAATGTTCTTTCATAACAAGATTGACCAAAGCGGCTTTAATTTCACAAGATTCCGCACTAGTGGCAGGAACAATCGGAGTACTAATAAAACCATTATTATTAGTAGTGGAAAAGTCACATAACTTGGTATTCTTTTGAGCCATCATGACAAAGCAAGCAATCTAGCACACAAGCAAGCAAACAAAAAGACTAAATCTTTTTGGTATTTTCTGAAAATCGTTTTAGAAGTGGGGGAGATGAAAATGAGAGGCAAATGGCAAACAAAGTATATGCAAGAGATGAGTTTGTGATGGTTACTTGGTAGGCGTGATCTTGCTATGTATCCTCCCCGGCAACGACGCCAGAAATACTTCTTGCTACCTCTTGAGCTTGTGTTGGTTTTCACTTGAAGAGGAAAGGGTGCTGTAACGAAGTAGATAAGTATTTCCCTCAGTTTTTTGAGAACCAAGGTATCAATCCAGTAGGAGGAACAACCAAGGCCCCAATAGTTGTACCTACACAAAGAATCAAACACTTGCACCCAACGCAATAAACGGGTTGTCAATCCCTTCAGAGTTATTTGCAAGGATGAGATCTCATAGAGATAGATATAAAGATTGCGGAAACAAAAGTAAATAAATTGCAACGAAGTATTTTTGGTACTATTGGTTTAGGGGCGAGCATGTTGGGGTTTGTAGTAGTAATTAAAATTTTCCTACGTCACACAAGGATCTATCTAGGAGAAACCAGCAACGAGCAAAGGGGTGGAGCATCTTCATACCGTTAAGGATCGCAAAAAGCGGAAGCGTTACTATGAATGCGGTCGATGGAGTCGTACTCGCGGTGATTCAAATTGCAGAAGATCAGATCCGAACACCGAACGTATGGTGTCTTCGCGTTCAACACACTTACAGCCCAAGAACGTCTCCTCCTTCTTGATCTAGCAAGGAGGGAGGAGAAGTTGAGGGATAACTCCGGAAGCACGATGGCGTGGTGGTGGTGGAGTGATACGTCTCCAACGTATCTATAATTTTTTATGGTTCCATGCTATTATCTTGTCAACTTTGGATGTTTTATATGCATCAATATACTATTTTATATCTTTTTTGGGACTAACCTATTAACTCAGTGCCAAGTGCCAGTTTCTGTTTTTTCCGTGTTTTTGACCCTTTTTCAGACGGAGTCTGATACGTCTGAAACGTATCTATAATTTTTGATGGTTTCACGCTGTTATCTTGTCTTCTTTGGATGTTTTATGTACCTTTTATATCTTTTTTGGGACTAACTTATTAATTCAGTGCCAAGTGCGAGTTCCTCTTTTTCCGTGTTTTTGACTCTTTTCAGATATGATTTTGGAACGGAGTCCAAACGGAAGAAAAACCCCGAAATGATTTTTTTCCCGATCGGAGGAAGACCAGGGGGCTTTTGGGCCAAGCCAGGTGGGCTCCAGGGAGCCCACAAGCCCCCACTCCGCCACCAGGGGGAAGCGGCGGTGGGCAGGCTTGTGGCCTCCCAGGCCGCCCCCTGACCTAGGTCTTTGGCCTATAAATTTCCAAATATTCCGCAAAAAATCAGGGGAGCCTCGAAAATACTTTTCCGCCATCGCAAGCTTCCGTTTCCGCGAGATCTCATCTGGAGACCCTTCCCGGCACCCTGCCGGAGGGGACTTTGGACTTGGAGGGCTTCTTCATCATCATCATCGCCCCTCCAATGACTCATGAGTAGTTCACTTCAGACCTATGGGTTCGTAGTTAGTAGCTAGATGGCTTCTTCTCTCTCTTGGATCTTCAATACAAAGTTCTCCATGATCTTCATGGAGATCTATCCGATGTAATCTTCTTTGGCGGTGTGTTTGTTGAGATCCGATGAATTGTGGATTTGTGATCAGATTATCTATGATATATATTTGAGTCTTTCTGATTTTCTTATATGCATGATTTGATATCCTTATAAGTCTCTCTGACTCTTGGGTTTTGTTTGGCCAACGAGATCTCTGATTCTTGCAATGGGAGAAGTGGTTGGTTTTGGGTTCTGCCATGTGGTGACCCTTCCCAGTGACAGTAGGGGCAGCAAGGCACATATCAAGTAGTTGCCATCAAGGGTAAAAAGATGGGGTTTTTATCATTGGTTTGAGATTATCCCTCTACATCATGTCATCTTGCTTAAGGCGATATTCTGTTCATATGGACTTAATACACTAGATGCATGCTGGATAGCGGTCAACGTGTGGAGTAATAGTAGTAGATGCATATAGTATCGGTCTACTTGTTTTGGACGTGATGCCTATAGAAATAATCATTGCATAGATATCGTCACGACTTTGCGCGGTTCTATCAATTGCTCGACAGTAATTTGTTCACTCACCGTCTACTTGCTTTCATGAGAGAAGCCACTAGTAAACACTACGGGGGTCTATTCACATCCATCGTTTACACCTCCGCTTTTACTTTGCTTTGTTACTTTGTTGCTTTCAGTTCTCACTTGGCAAACAATCTATAAGGGATTGACAACCCCTTCATAGCGTTGGGAGCAAGCTTTTGTGTTTGTGCAGGATCTTGAGATACTCCTCCACTGGATTGATACCTTGGTTCTCAAACTGATGGAAATACTTACCACCGCTACGCTACATCACACTTTCCGCTTCGAGGGAACACCAACGCAAGGCTCCAAGGCCACGGGGGAAATCCTTTGCATACTTGCCTAGGAAGTCCCTTAAGGCGTAGCCGTAGCAGAAAGATCAAGCCAAGTATTCTCCCGTCGACGTGCCTATTTCTGGCGCCGTTGGAAGGTCTTTTGTTGCAGTAGAAGAAGTATTTCTCGCACCATTGCTAGGGATACACAGCAAACATCAGAACTATTTCTGGCGCCGTTGCCGGCGAGGAGAAATCAAGATCTATCCAAGTAGGTCTCACAAACTCTTCTCTTGCATTTACTTTTGTTGCCAGTTGCCTCTCGTTTTCCTCTCCCCCACTTCACATTTGCCGTTTTCATTCGCCTTTTGCCTTCGGCGTTTTCTTTCGCCTTTGCGGGTTTTCTTTCTTGCTTGTGTGCTTCTTTGGTTGTTGAATTCATCATGGCTGAGAACACCAAACTTTGCGACTTCTCGAGCACTAATAATAATGATTTTATTAGTACTCCGATTGCTCCCGCCACTAGTGTGGAATCGTATGAAATCAACGCAGCTTTGCTGGATCTTGTTATGAAAGAGCAATTCTCTGGCCTTCCTAGTGAAGATGCCACATCCCATCTCAATACCATCATTGAGCTTTGCGATATGCAAAAGAAAAGAGATGAGGATAATGACGTGATTAATTTGAAACTTTTTCCTTTCTCGTTGCGAGATCGCGCAAAAACTTGGTTTTCTTCTTTGCCTAAAAGTAGTATCGATTCCTGGGATAAGTGCAAAGATGCTTACATATCCAAGTATTTCCGCCGGCTAAGATCATCTCCTTATGTAACGATATCATGAATTTCAAGCAACTTTATCATGAACACGTTGCACAATCTTGGGAGAGGATGAAGCTTATGATTAGAAATTGTCCCGCTCATGGCTTGAGTTTGTGGACGATTATACAAATCTTTTATGCTGGCTTGAATTTCGCTTCTCGCAATATCTTGGACTCCGCCTCAGGTGGAACGTTCATGGAAATCACGTTAGGAGACGCTACAAAACTCCAAGATAATATCATGACCAACTACTCTCAGTGGCACACTGAAAGGTCGCCTGCTAGCAAAAATGTGCACTCTATAGAAGATATTAACTCGCTTAGTGCTAAGATGGACGAGTTGATGAATTTGGTTGCTAGTAGAAACTCTACCATAGATCCTAATGATATGCCACTATCTTCTTTGATTGAGAGTAGCAACGCTAGTTTGGACGTGAGTTTTGTTGGTAGGAACAATTTTGGCAACAACGATGATTTTAGAAGAAACTATGTTCCTAGGCCTTTTCCTAGTAACTCCTCTAACAATTATGGCAATTCCTATGGCAACACTTATGTAAATCACAACAAATTACCCTCTCATCTAGAGAGTAATATCAAAGAGTTTATCAACTCTCAAAAGATTTTCAATGCGTCCATAGAGGAAAAACTACTCAAAATAGACGATTTGGCTAAGACCGTTGTTAGGATGTCTTGTGATATTGATGCTTTGAAAGTTAGATGCGCTCCTCCCAAGGTCAACTTGGATGAAACTTTGAAATCTATGCGTATCTCCTTGAATGAGAGCATAGAAAGAACCGCCCAAATTCGCGCTAGACATGAATGGTTTAAAAGGGTGCGTTCTAGTGATGCAAATCACGAAGATCTTAAAGTGCTTGGTATGTCTCCTCTTGAATCTTTGTTTTCACGTGTCAATCCTATTTATGGAGGGGCTGGATATGAATCCACTTTGGTTGAAAAACGCCCCAATGATTTGAAGTCCACCCATCTTGATGATAAAGGTGTGGAGAGTGGAGTAGAAGAAGTCAAAAGTTTGGATAGTAATGAAACTCCCACTTTGGATTTCAAGGAATTCAATTATGATAACTTCTCCTTGTTTGAATGCATTTCTTTGATGCAATCCATTGCAAACTATCCACATGCTTATAGCCAAAGCAAAGCCTTTACCGCGCATATCGTAGATGCTATGATCAAATATCTTGAAGAGAAGCTCGAACTAGAAGTCTCTATACCTAGAAAACTTCATGATGAGTGGGAACCTACTATCAAAATCAAGATCAAAAACTATGAGTGTGATGCTTTGTGTGATTTGGGTGCTAGTGTTTCCGCGATTCCAAAGTCTTTATGTGATATTCTTGGTTTTCATGAGATTGAAGAGTGTTCTCTTAATTTGCATCTTGCGGATTCTACTATCAAGAAACCCATTGGGAGGATCAATGATGTTCTTATTGTTGCAAATAAGAACTATGTACCTGTGGATTTCATTGTACTTGACATAGATTGCAATCCTTCATGCCCCATTATTCTTGGTAGACCTTTCCTAAGGACTATTGGTGCTATCATCGATATGAAGGAAGGGAATATTAGATTTCAATTTCCTTTAAAGAAGGGCATGGAGCACTTTCCTAGAAAGAAAATAAGATTGCCTTATGAGTCTATGATGAGGGCTACCTATGGTTTGAGCACCAAAGATGACTATACGTGATTCCATCACTTTCGCCTAGCTAAGGGCGTTAAACAAAAGCGCTTGTTGGGAGGCAACCCAACGAATCTATCCTTTTTCTTTATGTTTTGTATTTTCCACACTTTCATAATTCTGTTATGATTGTGTTTTTTGTGTTTCTTTTTGCGTTTGTGCCAAGCAAAACCGTTATGATTAGTCTTGGGGATGATCGTTTGGTCATGCTGGAAAAGACAGAAACTCTCTGCTCACAAAAATAATTTTCATTTTTTCTGTAAGAGCTTTTAAGTTGATTCTTTTCGCTGATGAGTTCTAAGCAAATTCTTCAGACTGTCGTAATTGTTTAGAATTTTTGAAGTACCAGAGGTATACGAAATATACAGATTGCTACAGACTGGTCTTCTGTTAACAGATTCTGTTTTTTGTTGTGTTGGTTGCTTATTTTGATGAAACTATGGATAGTATCAGGGGTATTAGCCATGGAAGATTGAAAGTACCGTAACCCAAAATCAGCACAAGTAGAATTTAAGTTTGCTACTGTACCTAAGGAAGTGGTGGTTTTCTTTCTTGTACTAATGTTATCACGAGTTTCTGTTTAAGTTTCGTGTTGTGAAGTTTTCAAGTTTTGGGTGAAGTTCTTATTGACAAAGAGATAAAGAGTGGAAAGAGCTCAAGCTTGGGGATGCCCAAGGCACCCCAAGAGATTCAAGGATGCCGTAAAAGCCTAAGCTTGGGGATGCCCCGGGAAGGCATCCCCTCTCTCGTCTTCAATCCATCGGTAACGTTACTTGGGGCTATATTTTTATTCACCACATGTTATGTGTTTTTGCTTGGAGTGTCTTGTATCGTAGGAGTCTTTTATTTTTGTTGTGTCACAATCATCCTTGCTGCACACCTAGAGAGATAGACATGAACACACCGTGATTTTGTCGAGCTTCGCTTATATCTTTTGGTAGACAATTCAGCTCACATGTGCTTCACTTATATCTTTTGAGCTAGATATTTTTGCTCTATGTGCTTCACTTATATCTTTTAGAGCACAGCGGTGCGTGTCTTGGTAGTTGATCTATGCATTGAAAGTAGTCTCAAAAGGGGTCGTTATCCAAAGGGATACGAAAACTTCCACCTTCATGTGCATTGAATAGTTAGAGAAGTTTGATTCATCTCAATTAGTTTTGAGTTGTGGTTCTGGTAATATTGAAGTCATGCTAGTAAGGTGTTGTGGATCTAGAAATACTTGTATTGAAGTTAGTGATTCCGGTAGCATGCACGTATGGTGAACCGCTATGTGATGAAATCTGAGCATGATTAGTATATTGATTGTCATCCTTTGCGTGGCGGTTGGGATCGCGCGATGGTTTATACCTACCAACCCTTCCCCTAGGAGTATGCGTTGAATGCTTTGTTTCGATTACTAATAAAACTTTTGCAACAAGTATATGAGTTCTTCATGACTAATGTTGAGTCCATGGTTTAGATGCACTTTCACCTTCCACCATCACTATCTTCTTATTGTCGTGCAACTTTCGCCGGTGCACAAAACCCACCATTAGCCTCCCTCAAAACAGCCACCATGCCTACCTATTATGGCTTTTTCAAAGTCATTCCGAGATATATTGCCATGCAACTACCACCATGACATGTGCCACCACGTCTACATTGCCATTGCATGATCGTAAGATAGCTCGCATGATGTTTCCATTGATGTCTATGCCATGCTAAATCATTGCCACGGTACACTACCGAAGGCATTCCATATAGAGTCATCGTTACTCTAAGTTTTGAGTTGAAAGTCTGATGATCATCATTAATGGAGCATTGTCCCATGTGAGGAAATAAAAGAGGCCAAAGAAGCCCACAAAAAAGAGGCCAAAGAGCCCACCAAAAAAATAAAAAAAATAAAATGAGAGAAAAAGAGAGAAGGGACAATGCTACCACTTTTTCCACACTTGTGCATATTAAGCACCATGATCTTCATGATTGAGAGTCTCTCATTTTGTCACCATCATACAGCTAGTGGGAAATTTTCATTATATAACTTGGCTTGTATATTCCTATGATAGGCTTCCTCAAAATTGCCTTAGGTCTTCGTGAGCAAGCAAGTTGGATGCACACCCACTAGTTTTCTTTAAGAGCTTTCACATACTCATAGCTCTAGTGCATCAATTGTATGGCAATCCCTACTCATTCACATTGATATCTATTGATGAGCATCTCCACAGCTCATTCATATGCCTAGTTAATGTGACTATCTTCTCCATTTTGTCTTGCAACCTCCACTACATTCCACACCATCTATAGTGCTATAACCATGGCTCACGCTCATGTATTGCGTGAGAGTTGAAAAGGTTTGAGAAAGTAAAGGTGTGAAACAATTACTTGGCCAATACCGGGGTTGTGCATGACTTAAATTCATTGTTCAATGATGATAGAGCATAGCCAGACTATATGCTTTTGTAGGGATAACTTTCTTTTGGCCTTGTTATTTTTAAATTTCATGATTACTTTGCTAGTTTGCTTGAATTATTATTGTTTCCACGTCAATAGAAAACTATAGTATTGAATCTAATGGATCTGAACATTCACGTCACATAAGAGGAATTACAAAGGACACCTATGCTAGGTAGCATGAAAGCATCAAAAATTCATTCTTATCACTTCCCTACTCGAGGACGAGTAGGAGTTAAGCTTGGGGATGCTTGATACGTCTCAAACGTATCTATAATTTTTGATAGTTTCACACTGTTATCTTGTCTTCTTTGGATGTTTTATGTACCTTTTATATCTTTTTTGGGACTAACTTATTAATTCAGTGCCAAGTGCCAGTTCCAGTTTTTTCCGTGTTTTCGACTCTTTTCAGATCTGATTTTGGAACGGAGTCCAAACGGAAGAAAAACCCCGAAATGATTTTTTCTCGAACGAAAGAAGACCAGGGGGCTTTTGGGCCAAGCCAGGTGGGCTACAGGGATCCCACAAGCCCCCACTCCGCCACCAGGGGGAGGCGGCGGTGGGCAGGCTTGTGGCCTCCCTGGCCGCCCCTGACCTAGGTCTTTGGCCTATAAATTCCCAAATATTCCGCAAAAAATCAGGGGAGCCTCGAAAATACTTTTCCGCCGCCGCAAGCTTCCGTTTCCGCGAGATCTCATCCCGGCACCCTGCCGGAGGGGACTTTGGAGTTGGAGGGCTTCTTCTTCATCATCATCGCCCCTCCAATGACTCGTGAGTAGTTCACTTCAGACCTACGGGTCCGTAGTTAGTAGCTAGATGGCTTCTTCTCTCTCTTGGATCTTAAATACAAAGTTCTCCATGATCTTCATGGAGATCTATCCGATGTAATCTTATTTGGCGGTGTGTTTGTCGAGATCCGATGAATTCTGGATTTGTGATCAGATTATCTATGATATATATTTGAGTCTTTCTGATTTCTTATATGCATGATTTGATATCCTTGTAAGTCTCTTCGAGTCTTGGGTTTTGTTTGGCCAACGAGATCTTTTATTCTTGCAATGGGAGAAGTGCTTGGTTTTGGGTTCTGCCATGTGGTGACCTTTCCCAGTGACAGTAGGGGCAGCAAGGCACACATCAAGTAGTTTCCATCAAGGGTAAAAAGATGGGGTTTTTATCATTGGTTTGAGATTATCCCTCTACATCATGTCATCTTGCTTAAGGCGTTACTCTGTTCTTATGGACTTAATACACTAGATGCATGCCGGATAGCGGTCGACGTGTGGAGTAATAGTAGTAGATGCAGACAGTATCGGTCTACTTTTTTTGGACGTGATGCCTATAGAAATAATCATTGCATAGATATCGTCACGACTTTGCGCGGTTCTATCAATTGCTCGACAGTAATTTGTTCACCCACCAGCTACTTGCTTTCTTGATAGAAACCACTAGTAAACACTACGGCCCCGGGGTCTATTCACATCCATCTTTTACACCTCCGCTTTTACTTTGCTTTGTTACTTTGTTGCTTTCGGTTCTCACTTGGCAAACAATCTATAAGGGATTGACAACCCCTTCATAGCGTTGGGAGCAAGCTTTTGTGTTTGTGCAGGATATTGAGATACTCATTCACTGGATTGATACCTTGGTTCTCAAACTGAGGGAAATACTTATCACCGCTATGCTACATCACCCTTTCCGCTTCGAGGGAACACCAACGCAAGGCTCCAAGGCCAGGGGGAAATCCTTTGCATACTTGCCTAGGAAGTCCCTTAAGGCGTAGCCGCAGCAGAAAGATCAAGCCAAGTATTCTCCCGTCGACGTGCCTATTTCCGGCGTCGTTGGAAGGTCTTTTGTTGCAATAGCAGAAGTATTTCTGGCACCATTGCCAGGGATACACAGCAAACATCAGAGTCCAAATGGAATAAAACTTTATGATGATTTATTTTGGACCAAAAGAGACCCCCAAAGGTTTTGAAGAAGGCCAGAAGAGCCACGAGGGACTCACAAGCCCGGGAGGCGCGACCGCCCCCCTAGGTCGCACCTACCACGCTTGTGACCTCCTGGTGGGCCCAACCGACGTAATTCCACCGCCATAAATTCCTATAAATTCAAAAACCCCTAGAAAGAAACCTAGATCGGGAGTTCTGCCGCCGCAAGCCTCTGTAGCCACCAAAAACCAATCTGGAGCCCGTTCCGGCACCCTGCCGGAGGGGGAATCCATCTCCGGTGGCCATCTTCATCATCCCGGCGATCTCCATGACGAGGAGGGAGTAGTTCACCCTCGGGGCTGAGGGTATGTACCAGTAGCTATGTGTTTGATCTCTCTCTCTCTCTCGTGTTCTTGAGATGTCTTGATCTCGATGTACCGTGGGCTTTGCTACTATAGTTCGATCTTATGATGTTCTTCCCCCTCTCCCTTCTTCTAATGAATTTAGTTTCCCCTTTGAAGTTATCTTATAGGATTGAGTCTTTGAGAACACTTGATGTATGTCTTGCACGTGTCTATCTGCGGTGATCAACTTGCGGGTTTGTGACATTGGGAACCTATGCATATGGGTTGGCACACGTTTGATTCATGTGAGTACTCGATGTATGTTTTGGTGATCAACTTGCGGGTTCGTGACATTGGGAACCTATGCATAGGGGTTGGCACACGTTTTGACTCTCCGGTAGAAACTTTGGGGCACTCTTTGAAGTTCTATGTGTTGGTTGAATGGATGATTCTGAGATTATGTGATGCATATCGTATAATCATGCCCACGGATACTTGAGGTGACAATGGAGTATCTAGGTGACATTAGGGTCTTGGTTGATATGTATCTTAAGGTGTTATTTTAGTACGAACTCTATGAAAGAAAGAATAGCTTCGTGCTATTTTACTATGAACTCTTGAATAGATCGATCAGAAAGAATAGCTTTGTGGTGGTTTCGTACCCGACAATAATCTCTTCGTTTGTTCTCCGCTATTAGTGACTTTGGAGTGACTCTTTGTTGCATGTTGAGGTCTAGTTATATGATCCAATTATGTTATCATTGTTGAGAGAACTTCACTAGTGAAAGTATGAACCCTAGGCCTTGTTTCCATGCATTGCAATACCGTTCGTGCTCACTTTTGTTACTAGTTACCTTGCCGTTTTTGTAATTTCAGATTACAAAAACCTATATCTACCATCCATATTGCACTTGTATCACCATCTCTTCGCCGAACTACTGCACCAATACAACTTACCATTGTATTGGGTGTGTTGGGGACACAACAGACTCTTTGTTATTTGGTTGCAGGGTTGCTTGAGAGAGACCATCTTCATCCTACACCTCCCGCGGATTGATAAACCTTAGGTCATCCACTTGAGGGAAAATTGCTATTGTCCTACAAACCTCTACACTTGGAGGCCCAACAACGTCTACAAGGAGAAGGTTGCGTAGCAGACATCATGGAGTTATGTCGTTCAACGGCAGGGCTTCGCCAAGCACTACGGAGGAGGAGGAAGTCTAGGAGGGGGAGGGCTGCGCCAGGGGCAAGGGTTCAGCTCCCATGCGCATCCCCACTATATATAGGGGTGGAGGGGGCTGGTTTCTTTACCTCCAAGTCCATTGGGGCGTTGGCAAAGGTGGAAGGAAAGAAATCCCATCCTTTCCTTTCCCTACCGATTGTTATCCCCTTTTTTAGGGATCTTCATCTTATCCCTTCGGGCTTCTAAGGGGGGGTCTTGGTGTGCATTGAACAGGGGTGTGCGGCCTTGCCCCCACTACCACCGTTCATATGGGTCCCTGCTACCTCTTGAGCTTGTGTTGGTTTTTCCCTTGAAGAGGAAAGGGTGATGCAACACAGTACCGATAAGTATTTCCCTCAGTTTGAGAACCAAGGTATTGATCCAGTAGGAGTATCAAGATGAGGCACCAATGTACGTGCGCAAAAACAAACAAACTTGCACCCAACGCTATAAAGGGGTTGTCAATCCCTTCAAGATTATTTGCAAGGTGAGAACTGAAGGAGGAAAGTGCAACAAAGTAAAAGTGTATATCTGAAAATATGATGTGAAGTGGACCCGGGGAGCCATAGTGTTCACTAGAGGCTTCTCTCATGATAGCAAGTCTTACGGTGGGTGAACGAATTACTATCGAGCAATTGATAGAATCACGCAAATTCATGATGATATCTAAGGCAATGATCATACATATAGGCATCACTTTCCAGATAAGTAGACCGATACTGTCTGGATCTACTGCTATTACTCCACACATTGACCGCTATCCAGCATGCATCTAGTGTATTGAGTTCATAACAAGCAGAGTAACGTTGTAAGAAAGATGACATGATGTAGAGGGATAAATTCATTCAATATGATATAAACCCCTTCTTTTTCCCTTTATGGCAACAATACGATGCGTGCCTCACTACCCCTTCTGTCACTAGGTGAGGACACCGCACGGTATGAACCCAAAACCAAGCACTTCTGCTATTGCAAGAATTATAGATCAAGTTGGCCAAACGAAACCCACAACTCGAAGAGAATTACAAGGATACGAAATCATGCATATAAGAGATCAGAGGAGACTCAAATAATATTCATAGATAATCTGATCATAAATCCACCATTCATCGGATCCCGACAAACACACCGCAAAAGAAAATTACATCGGATAGATCTCCATGAAGATCATGGAGAACTTTGTATTGAAGATCCAAGAGAGAGAAGAAGCCATCTAGCTACTAGCTATGGACCCGAAGGTCTGTGGTGAACTATTCACGCATCATCGGAGAGGCAATAGTGTTGATGAAGAAGCCCTTCGTGTCCGAATCCCCCCTCCGGCAGGGCACCAGAATGGTCCCATATGGCATCTTGCAGAGATATAAGCTTGCGGCGATGGAAAAGTATTTTTGTGGCTCTCTCTAGTAGTTTTGGATTTTTAGAGAATTTATAGGTGGAAGAGGCAGGGCAGAGGAGCCACAGGGGGCCCACAAGCCTGCTAGCCCCCCCTAGGTCGGGGCTAGGAGGCTTGTGACCTCTCCCGAGATCCCCAGCCTTGGTTCTCAAGTCTCCTGCGTATCTTCTGTTATGGAAAACATCATTCCGCAGGTTATATTCCATTTGGACTCCGTTTAATATTCTCCTCTGAAAAAGGTCAAAAACACGGAAAAAAAACAGAAGTTGGCACTTGGCACTGAGTTAATAGATTAGTCCCCAAAAAGATATAAAATAGCATATTCATGCATACAAAACATCCAAAGTTGACAAGATAATAGCATGGAACCATCAAAAATTATAGATACGTTGGATACGTATCAAGCATCCCCAAGCTTAACTCCTGCTCGTCCTCGAGTAGGGAGGTGATGAAGACTGGATTTTTGATGTGGAATGCTACCTAACATATTTGTCCTTTGTAACTTCTTTCTTCTGGCATGAATGTTCAGATCCTTAAGATTCAAAACAATAGTTTACTATTGACATGAAAACAATAATACTTCAAGAAAACTAGCAAAGTAATCATGAACTTTTGAAATAACAAGGCCAATGAAAGTTATCCCAACAAAATCATATAGTCTGGCTATGCTCCATGATCCCCACACAACGAATTTAAATCATGCACAACCCCGGTATTGGCCAAGTAATTGTTTTCGCACTCTTACTTTCTCAAAAAAATTCAACTCTCACGCAATACATGAGCGTGAGCCATGGATATAGCACTATAGGTGGAATAGAGTGTGGTGGAGGTTGTGAGGCAAAAAGGAGGAGATGGTCACATTGGCTTGGCGTTTAATGGGCTATGGAGATGCCCATCAGTAGATATCAATGTGAATGAGTAGGGATTGCCATGCAATGGATGCATGAGAGCTATAAGTGTGTGAAAGCTCAAAAGGAAAACTAGTGGGTGTGCACCCAACTTGCTTGCTCACGAAGAACTAGGGCAATTTTGAGGAAGCCCATCATTGGAATATACAAGCCAAGTTATATAATGAAAATTCCCACTAGTATATGGAAGTGTCAAAACAAGAGACTCTCTATCATGAAGAACATGGTGCTATTTTGAAGCACAGGTGTGGAAAAAGATAGTAGCATTGTCCCTTCTATCTTTTTCTCTCTCTTTTTTTTGGGGGCTCTTTGGCCTCTTTTCAATTATTATTTTGGTGGGCATCTTTGGCCTCTCTTTTTTGTTTATTTCCTCACATGGGACAATGCTCTAATAATGATGATCATCACACTTTTATTTACTCACAACTCAATACTTAGAACAATGATGACTCTATAGAAAATGCCTTCGGCAGTGTACCGGGATGTGCAACGATCTAGCTTAGCGTATGACTTGCTAGCTATCTTACGATCATGCAATGGCAATATGAAAGTGATGGCACAAGTCATGAGACGGGACGGTGGGAGTTGCATGGCAATATATCTCAAAATGGCTATGAAAATGCCATAATAGGTAGGTATGGTGGCTGTTTTGAGGAAGGTATATGGTGGGTTTGTGCACTCGCGAAAGTTGCGCGGCACTATAGAGGCTAGAAATGGTGGAAGGTGAAAGTGCATCTATACCATGGACTCACATTAGTCATGAAGAACTCATATACTTATTGCGAAAGTTTTATTAGTAATTGAAACAAAGTTCTAAACGCATACTCCTAGGGGAAGGGTTGGTAGGTGTTAACCATCTCGTGATCCCGACCGCCACACAAAGGATGACAATCAATAACCCTAACATAGCGGTTCACCATACGTGCATGCTACGGGAATCACTAACTTCAACACAAGTATTTCTAGATTCACAACACCCTACTAACATAACTCTAATATTACAAAATCCATATCTCAAAACTTAATTGTTAGGAATCAAACTTTTCTTACTAATCAATGCACTTGAATATGGAAGTTTTTATTATATCCTATTTGGATGCCTATCATCTTTAGGACTACTTTCATAGCACACGCCAATTACCAAGTTACTGAGAGAGAGCACTCCCAAAAAGATATAAGTGAAGATCGAGAGTTTTTATTTCTACAAAATATGACACCGCCGTGCTCTACAAAGATTTAAGTGAAGCACTAGAGCAGAATTATCTAGTTCAAAAGATAAAAGTGAAGCTCAAAGAGTATTCTAGCAAAATCACGATGAGTTCATGTCCCTCTCAAAAAGGTGTGCAGAAAGGATGACTGTGACAAAACAAAAAGAAAAGACTCCTATAATACACGACGCTCCAAGCAAAACACATATCATCTGGTGAATAAAAATATAGCTCCAACTAACGTTACCGATGGACTGAAGACAAAAGAGGGGATGCCTTCCCGGGGCATCCCCAAGCTTAGGCTTTTTGGTGTCCTTGAATTTGGCTTGGGATGCCTTGGGCATCCCCAAGCTTAAGCTCGTTCCACTCTTTATCCCATTGTCCATCAGAACATCACCCAAAACTTGAAAACTTCACAACACAAAACTTAAACAGAAACTCGTGATATCATTAGCATAAGAAAACAAACTACCAACTATTTAGGTACTGTAGTAAACTTGATTTCTATTTATATTGATGTTAGATTACTGTATTCTCACTTTTCCATGGCTAATACCCCCGATATTATCCATAGTTTCATCAAAATAAGCAATCAACACAACGAAAATAGAATCTGTCAAAAACAGACGAGTCTGTAGCAATATGTATACTACGTATACTTATGTTATCCCACAAATTCTGCAAAATTATGCAAATTAGGGAAATTTTCACATCAACCAGCAGCAAAAAGAATCAACTCAAAAGTTCTTTCTGGATATTAATTAAAAATAATTTCATGAGCACAAAGTTTCTGTCTTTTTCAGCATGATCAAACAACCATCACCAAAACTAATCATAAAGGTTTTACTTGGCACAAACACAAAAAAGAAACACAAAAAACACAATCATAACAGAATTATGATGGTGTGGACACAACAAAATAGAAAGCAAAAAGCAAAAATAAATTCATTGGGTTGCCTCCCAACAAGCGCTATCGTATAACGCCCCTAGCTAGGCTTAACGATTTCAATGATGCTCACATAAAAAGTAGTAGTCGGACACGAAGAGAGCATCATGAAGCATGCGACAAACATATGTAAGGCTAACATACTTCCTATGCATAGGCATTTTATAGGAAAACAAATTGTCAAGACAACCAATAGTTACCATATGCAAGGAAGAAGAAAGAGACAATATTAGTCTCAACATAACAAGAGGTAATTTAGTAACATGAAAGTTTCTACCACAATATTTTCCTCTCTCATAACAATTACATGTGGGATCATATTCAAATTCAACAATATAGCTATCACATAGGATATTATTTTCATGATCCACATGCATGCAAAGTTGACGCTCTTCAAAAATAGTGGGATTATCATCAACGAAAGTCATGACTTCTCCAATCCCACTTTCAATATTATTGCAAATATCATAATCATCAAGAGCCTTAAACAAATTTTCAAGATCATAAGAAAACTCATTACCCCAATCATGATCATTGCAACAAGTAGTGGACATAGCAAAACTAGCATCCCCAAGCTTAGGGTTTTGCATATTTTTAGCATGATTGACATTAATAGAATTCATAGTGAAACAATTGGAATAATGCTTTTCATTCAAGGAGCCCTCATGAATCACTTCATAAATTTCTTCATCACAATTTTCAGATTCACATATCTCAAGGAAAACTTCATAAAGATAGTCAAGTGCACTCAACTCACTAGCAATTGGTTCAACATAATTGGATCTCTTAAAGAGATTAGCAAGTGGATGAGGATCCATATCAATAGATTTTCAGCAAGCGAAGATGCAAGCATATCGGAGGCACATAGCACACAAGCAAAGGAAAGGCAAACGAAAAAGGCAAAAAAATTGTAAATTTTGTTTTTTTTCAGAAGTGGGGGAGACGAAAACGAGAGGCAAAGGCAAATAATGTAAATGCAAGAGATGAGTTTGCGAAGGTTACTTGGATACGCTTCACTTTGAATACTCCCCGTCAACGGTGCCAGAAATTGGCACGTTGACGGAAGACTATTCTTGACTTGATCCTACCTGGCAATGGCGCCAGAAATTGGCACGTTGATGGGAGACTATTCTTGACTTGATCCTCCTCCCCGGAAACGGCGCCAGAAATTGGCACGTTGACGGGAGACTATTCTTGACTTGATCCTCCTCCCCGGCAACAGCGCCAGAAATTCTTCTTGCTACCTCTTGAGCTTGCGTTGGTTTTTCCCTTGAAGAGGAAAGGGTGATGTAGCACAGTAGCGATAAGTATTTCCCTCAGTTTGAGAACCAATGTATCGATCCAATAGGAGTATCAAGATGAGGCACCAATGTACCTGCGCAAAAACAAACAAACTTTCACCGAATGCTATGAAGGGGTTGTCAATCCCTTCACGATTATTTGCAAGGTGAGAACTGAAGGTGGAAAGTGCAACAAAGTAAAAGTGTAGATCTGAAAATATGATGTGAAGTCGACCCGGGGGCCATATTGTTCACTATAGGCTTCTCTCATGTTAGCAAGTATTACGGTGGGTGAACGAATTACTGTCGAGCAATTGATAGAATCACGCAAAGTCATGACGATATCTAAGGCAATGATCATACATATAGGCATCACATCCGAGACAAGTAGACCGATACTGTCTGCATCTACTACTGTTACTTCACACATCGACCGCTATCCAGCATGCATCTAGTGTATTGAGTTCATAACAAATAGAGTAACGCTTTAAGCAAGATGACATGATGTAGATGGATAAATTCATGCAATATGATATAAACCCCATCTTTTTACCCTTGATGGCAACAACATGATGCGTGCCTCGCTACCCCTTCTATCACAAGGCGAGGACACCGCACGGTACGAACCCAAAACCAAGCACTTCTCCCATTGCAAGAATTATAGTTCAAGTTGGCCAAACGAAACCCACAACTCGAAGAGAACTACAAGGATAAGAAATCATGCATATAAGAGATCAGAGGAGACTCAAATAATATTCATAGATAATCTGATCATAAATCCACAATTCATCGGATCTAGACAAACACATCGCAAGCGGATCTAGATGGGATCTTGCGGAGCCAGAAGCTTGCGACGGTGGAAAAGTATTTTCGTGGCTCTCTCTGGTGGTTTTGGATTTTTAGAGAATTTATAGGTGGGAGAGGTAGGGCAGAGGAGCCACGGGGGGCCCACAAGTTGCTAGGCCCGGCCCCCCAGGCCAGGGCTAGGGGGCTTGTGACCTCCCCCGAGGTCCCCTGCCTTGGTTCTCAAGTCTCCTGCGTATCTTCTGTTATGGAACAAATCATTCCGTAGGTTTTATTCTGTTTGGACTCCGTTTAATATTCTCCTGTGAAAAAGGTCAAAAACACGAAAAACATAGAAACAAGCACTTGGCACTGAGTTAATAGGTTAGTCCCAAAAAAGATATAAAATAGCATATTCATGCATACAAAACATCCAAAGTTGACAAGATAATAGCATAGAACCATCAAAAATTATAGATACGTTGGAGACATATCAGTCCCCCCATGCAGGTGGGCCCCACTTCGGAACCTTCTAGAACCTTCCCGTTACAATACCGAAAAATCTCAAACATTTTTCAGTGGCCAAAATAGTACTTCCCATATATAAATCTTTACCTCCGGACCATTCCAGAACTCCTCGTGACGTCCGGGATCTCATCCGGGACTTCGAACAACTTTCGGTAACAACATGTAATTCCCATTACAACTCTAGCGTCACCGAACCTCAAGTGTGTAGACCCTACGGGTTCGGGAACCATGCAGACATGACCGAGACACCTCTCCGGCCAATAACCAATAGCGGGATCTGGATACCCATATTGGCTACCACATGTTCGACGATGACCTCATCAGATGAACCACGATATCAGGGATTCAATTAATCCCGTATACAATTCCCTTTGTCCATCGGTATGTTACTTGCCCGACATTAGATCGTCGGTATCCCTATACCTTGTTCAATCTCGTTACCGGCAAGTCTCTTTACTCGTTCCATAACACATGATCTCGTGACTAACCCCTTAGTCACACTGAGCTCATTAAGATGATGTATTACCGAGTGGGCCCAGAGATACCTCTCCGTTACACGAGTGACAAATCCTAGTCTCGATTCGTACCAACCCAGGAGACACTTCCGGTGATACCTGCAGTGCACCTTTATAGTCACCCAGTTAAGTTGTGACGTTTGATACACCCAAATCATTCCTACGGTATCTGGGAGTTGTACAATCTCATGGTCTAAGGAAATGATACTTGACATCATAAAATCTCTAGGAGACGAACTACACGATCTTGTGCTATGCTTAGGATTGGGTCTTGTCCATCACATCATTCTCCTAATGATGTGATCCCGTTATCAATGACATCCAATGTCCATGATCAGGAAACCATGACCATCTATTGATCAACGAGCTAGCCAACTAGAGGCTCACTAGGTACATGGTGTGGTCTATATATTCATACATGTATTACGTTTCCGTTTAATACAATTATAGCATGAATAATAGACAATTATCATGAACAAGGAAATATAATAATAACCAGTTTATTATTGCCTCTAGGGCATATTTCCAACAGAGCACACACGCAGACCGCGTGGCACGCGGAGCCGACACGGGTCCCCTGGAGGCCCTGGTCGGGCGCGAGGAAATCACCACGGAAACCTCGCCGGTGGCATCATCATCTTCAAGCTCCTGCAGAAGGATGGCCCCCTCCAATTAGTGAAAAATCGGATACCCATGGTTTTGCCTCGTATCATATTGGTATCAAGAGCCACGTTTCTCATGAATTTGGAGTCCTCTCCTTCGTTTTCTAGCCTTAATTATGTGTGTTTGTGTCCAATTTTGAAAATTCCCCACAAAAAGAGTCATACCAATTTTTTTGTGATTTGATGTTCTTCTGAATTTTTATTGATTTTGATCCATGGATTTTGCATTTGGCAAGTGGATCTATATTTCGCACCACCTAATCCACCCCAATTTTTATTTTTCCGCATCAATTTCGAGCCCAAAATCTTCAATTTCCTCCAAAAATTGCGTCCCAAACCGGGACTCCGAGCTGACCCCGACCCACCGGTCGTCCGACACCTTCCGGACGTCCGAACCCGTCCAACCCGTCAGATATCCGACCCTTCTCGGACGTGTGGAACACCTCAATAGCCTGAATTGTCGAATTTCTGGACCGCCCGGACATCCGAGCCTCAGATATGTGACATCCTCCAAACGTCCGTAACATGGAGTTTTTCATTTTGGCTGAATTTTGTTTTGTCCATAACTAATTCATCCGGACTCCAATTTTGACATTATTTAGCTCGTTTTGTAGATATTGACATCCTCCATCCTAAAAAATTATTTCAATCCATCCTTTGAGACCATCTTCAACCGGAAGCAAGGTCGGTTTACCACCAACTTCGTAAAAGGTTAAGTGTGACGAAGGTATACATTCTGTCATACACTTTTCCTTCCTTGCCATTACATCTTGATAGACTCATCATCTTTATGATTACATTCAAACCTATTGATACTAGTTATCCGAGTACTGACAGGCTTCGCAAAAACTTGTTTACCATAGTGATACAATATCATATTGTTGCATCATTGGAAATATCATATTGTGCAATTGCTTGCTCCCGTGCATATGTTGTGATACTTGTCTCATATAGTTGGTTGAGGCTCGAAAAGAATAGTGGAAAGGAAGATAAGAGTAAAAAATACAAAGAAAAGCTTCTAAGCAAAAAGAAAAATCAAAATCTTATAAGCAAAGAGTCGAGCAAGAAAAGTGATACTTGTGCATGCGGATACATGAATAGAAAAGGTTTTGCTTGAATGAATATGATTGGTGAAAAGTGGTGAATTGTGCCCAAATGTGCAATAAGCTAGTGTCTCTCCTTGTGTTTGTGCAACACGAGATTTGCTCATCCCTATAGTTGCACAAGCCCCATTATCCCATCGCGTGTGTTTCTTTATTGCCCTCCTCTATATTTGCGATCACTTGCTTTGCATTTTGAGTCCTTTGGATTTATTTCAACATTTACAATATCTTGGACTGTGCCACTTGTCCTAACCAAGCCACTCGATAAGCTTTATTTGTAGGTGTGAGTGAACAAGTCCGATACCAATTCCACTATTCTCTCAAGTCACATTGAGTGAAACGGGATACATCCTCAACTTTGGGCAATGCACATCTCGAGCAAAATTGCGGTTACATTCTCGGAAATATTGTTTATCATTTCCCAGTCACCTTTGGTCGAGTGTTGCGATGGATAGGCAATGCACATCTCCTTCGGTCTACAACCACAACGACGAGTTCGATGATGTGCATAAAACTATTGATGCCAAGATGGATGCTCATTTGGAGGAGCTCAAGGTCCTCATCAACAACCGCACGAGATCATCATCTTCAAGAAGACGCTGAAGTGCACATGCTTCCGAGCTACCATCTATGGCTATATCAAAACGGCATCGACACCATCAATGACGTGAAGAAATAACGACGCCAACATCATGGCACCCAACAACACACAAGCGCGAAGGTCATGAGCTCGACACCAACCACCGCTCGATGACTTCACCACCTACCTTGGAATCTTCGCCAAGCGACTTCAAGGCATCTTCGCCTTTGGACATGCGGCATCTTCACCGACAAGCACCTCAAGAGAAGCTTCCCAAGCTCAAGTCCGTGACTTCCACGAGCTACTACGACTTTAACAGCGACTTCGAGATTCCATTCTATGGGACTCATGACCACGAAGAGTACCTCAATTGGGAGTGCAAGATGGGCACCTACCTAAAGCTACTTTAAGTCCCTTTTGAAGATCAAGTGAAGTGCGCTACGAGAAAGTTCCATGACTATGCGTTGACATGTTTGCTTCACACACCTTCGAAGAGCTTCGCGATGAGTTGGTCCAAGATGATGAAAGCTATGCGGCAAGAGTTTATGCCTTCTACATACACGAAACATATTCAACGCCAATTGAAGCACACCATACAAGTATCAAAGCCCCTCGGCAAGTACTTCATGGAGATGAAGAAAACCTAGCGACGAGCCAAAGTTGCCGACCCCATTTGGATGAAGTTCCACTTCATGATGGGATTGAAAAACAACATCGCCAAGACTATATTCACCAACACCTACAAGTCTCTCGATGACCTCTAATTTGGCGCTCTCAAGGCGGAACAAGAACTCAAGGCCAAGGCTACTCGACCCCGATCACAGTTCATGATGACGAGGCTCCATGACTACGAGCATGAGGATGGTACCACCGATATGTCCAAGCCCAACGAGCTCCAAGATGATGCTCCCAATTCCGACTTCACCGCCATCCCTCTTTGTGGCATTGACTATGCCAACTCTACCACGACTCTTTTCAAGACGGCACGACGACAACCATGACTACCGAGCCAATCAAGGAACATGCTTTGGAGGCGAGTGACAAGGTGGCAAGAAAGGATGATGCTTCCATCTTGGGAGGCGAGATTGATGATGTGCAGTCTTCGGCTTTCATCCATGGTGACGGTGAAGACATGGTTGAGCATGCGATTTTCCCTTCGACCATGGTGGCGTTTGGAGATGAGTTGAGAGACTTATGCCACCATATTGAGAGTGATATTGACTACACCACTAGCTCCATATGTGATGAGTTGCCCCAATTCACATCTGAGGAGAGCCATAACCCCCACCACTTGAGTGAGATGAGTGACTCCATCATATCTGTGAATGAGTGCGACTACCTAGAGGGGGTGAGTGAGCTACCACCACATGAAGCGAGTGAGGTAGTTGATCCGGCATGTGAGGCCATTTTGATAACTAACAACTTAACCTCTACCGCTACTATGTCTTCTAATTTGGTGCTAGGTCCCATATATGATGACACGCCGGTCCTTGAAAACTTCATCCCTCCTTTGGGAAGATGATGGCCATGGTGGAATATGATGCAGCCCCCCCCCCACATGGTTCCATCATGATGAATATAACCACGAGTTGGTCTATGCCACCTCACCTACACCACGAGTGGTTTGAGAAAGGTAAGATAGGTGAAGGTTATGAACTTGTCCCACTAGTGGACATTGATTGCTTGCATTATGATGATTCCCCTATTGCCATGCTTCATGATTATGCGACTTCCACATGTGATGAATTGCCCATTTATGATGAGTTTGACGATTCTCATGTGGAGTCTATTAGTTGTGATGCCATGTTGCATAGGATATGTTGTGAGAACTCTATAGAACACATCATGTTTGACAATCCGCTTGACTTGTCATATGCTATGCATGAGATCACCCATATTGCATATTTCCAATCTCATCATAGTAACTATGCATATGCTATTAAAATAAACCCAATTTCCACATATGGCATAGATGACAAGCCCATGGTTATTGGCATTTCTTTTTCTTGTGATGATATTGTCATGCTCCATTTGCATCATTTGCGCAATTGTTCACATATGCCATGCCATGAGCTTGATACTTTGGATATGCATTGTTTTGGATGTTGTCCATATTCTCTGAATTATGCTTCCGCCATTGCACATGAGGAGACCCCCATAGTCCCCTCATACATGTTAGGAGATTTTGATACATCTCATCCATTGCATGATCCCCATAATTGTGTGCACGCTATGAATTCCATTGATATGCATCACATGCTTGTGCCACATACTTACTATAATTTACGTCCCACTCATCTTGAGCATAATAACTATCATCGCATAATGGATGACGTATTCCTATACCATGCCTCAAATTTTTGAGCATTGCTTATCTTGTGCTAACTCACACGTGCACATACACATCATGATAGATGATGTGTACATTTACCATGCACACACTTTGTTTCGTGTGTCTCCTTGTTGTGTAGGTACACATGATTCTTCGTCAAGCTCGCAAGCACACGAGTTGACAAAGCAAGCTCTAGGGAGCAACGAAGACATGCACCACCATGGAGGGCTTACCCTCCACCCACCCTCCTTCTGCAAATACTTCGCGCATTTCTTCTACATGGCTCTCACATGGCTATGGCTTATTGTCCATTACACATCTTATGCCCATATTGCCATGTTCACTTTGCATGATCTGCTCATTTTCAAGCACTTGCCATGCATGTGTGTCCCATGTCTTGCATCTCCCATGACACTTGATTCTCATATTTGTATGTGTATTTGCATGGTTGGTGCAGGTATTACTTTTTATTACCATGCTTGCTTTGTGCCCAATGCTTATGATAATGCTTTGATCTTGCTTTGTGATCGTGATCGTGACATGTCATGTGCATTATTTATGCCCACTGGTTACACACACGACATGATTGCCATGATTTCGTCTAGTATGATGCATCTTCGCACTACTAGTTTGCACGACATGATCACTATGATTGCTTATGTTGCATCACCGATGATTAATACTTTCTCATTTCATGTCGTTGATGATAACCATTGCCTTGCTTCGCACATGAAAGATTTTGCATATTTTCATATGTATCTATGTGTTGCCTCTTTCTTGCTATCGCCATGTATTGAGTGCAGCAATGCTATTAATCTTGCTAATGAGATTGACCTCATAGCTTTCTCTCACCTTATTGGAGCTTTTGACATCTTTCATGTGAAGCATGCTTGTCTTCCTTCTTTGCACCATATGCCTAGTGCCATGAATATAGCCATTGTTGCATCATATTGTTCTTGCACTTTTGCCTCTAATGGTTATGTGCAAGAGAAGAGAACCATCATGATGGATGATGTTTTCATGTACCATGCACATAAATTGTTTCCTTTGTTGTGTGTATGTGTAGGACGCTTCGACCGCATGTCAACTTCCACATCACGTGAGTTGACCATTCGAGCTCTTTAGAGCGAGCCATGCCACTCCGACGCATTTCTACATCACACTTTCTTGCGCATCGGTATTGTAACGGATGCACAAGGTCACGCTTTCGAGGAGACATCCTTCTTGAGCATGGATATTGTGGCTCATCCTACTTGTGTTGCTTGCACCATGACATATGCTTGTCATCTTTGACCACTTACCTGCATACATGTTAGTGATCTTGCTTTTCCTCTTGATTGCGACATTGTCATACCTCATGACATATATGCCTTTTGTGTTGCATGTGACTTATGGATTTTTTTTTATCATATCATATGCTTGGTTGCAACAATGTCCATTCTTCATATTTGCCATGCCACATCGCTTGCTACATGCTTGACTTGATTGCCTCACACATGATGACCAATTTCTCTTTATATTTTGTTGAGTGCCTCACTATCTTCACTACACCATGTGCACATCATGCTTGGATTGTCTTGCACTTTGGATTGAAGCACGTGTTTAGACACTTCACTTTACTTAGTGTTGTGAATGATTCATATGCTTACCATGGACCTTTTGTTGGTTGCTTTGTGCATGCTTGCTACGACCATGTGGTAGATGCTTGTTATATTGCCACATACATATGCATCCCTACCTCACCCTTGCATACTTGTTTCCATGATTGCATCGTGTGTGCTCAATCTACATGCTTACATGACATGCCAAAATCCTTTGTCACACCATATGATATGCACTATGACAACACTTGTTATGTGATTCACCACTTGAATGCTTGGTTTTGCTCTAATGCTAACCACATTTGTTTTTCCAAGTGTTTGTCATATTTGCTCCTTTAGAGCTTGATGGTGACGAGTGCTAGGTGATCATCCACTTCTACATGGCAGCGCCTTATCCTTCCCATGGTGATTTGGATTTTGATCCGAGGACGGATCTTTCCCAAGGGGGGTGATACGGAGCATCCCACGGACATCACCATGGCAAGAGTCTCTTTGCCAGGTGACACGTGCTACTTCTATTTCAAATATACGAAGGTGAATCATCTCCTTTACACGTGTTCACTTGACCCCTTCGAGGATGGTATACTACTTGACACTCCTCTAGTGTGCATGCATAGGTATTGTCGGAGCTTCACGAATGACGAGGAGGAGTGCCAACACATGCGTACGATTACACCATCAGCGAGGGAGGCGTGGAAGAGGAGATGGATGTAGGATCAAAAGTATGTATAGAGGGGGTGATTAGACTACTTGGCAAGATAAAAACTTAGCATTTTCCCAATTTTTAGTGTGGGCCAATTTTGGCAACTATCACTAGTCAAGTACACCCTACACATGCATATCGAAGAGCAGTATAGCAGTGGAATGTAAAACATGAAAGTTTCAACTAGAGGGTAAGGTAGGAGATCAAATGCAAAGGTTGACACGGTGATTTTTGGCATGGTTCCGATAGGTGCTCTATCGTACGTCCATGTTAGTGGAGACTTCAACCCACGTAGAGTACCATCTGGGAGAGTCCACGGAGGGCTCCACCCACAAGGGGTCCACAAAGAAGCGACCTTGTCTATTCCACCATCACTTCCGTCCACATAGGACTAGGCTCACTCACGGTAGATCTTCATGAATTAGGCGGTCTACTTGCCCTTACGAACATCTTGGTTCAACTCCACAACACGAAGTAGGAGGCTCCCAAGGGACACCTAACCAATCTAAGCGGCATCACCCTCCAAAAGGTAATAGATGTGGTAGAACGATGAACTCCTTGGTCTTGTGCTTCACAAGATAGCCTCCTCAGCACTCAATCACTCTCTCTCAGATTTCACATGGGTAGGAGAGATTGATCTTGTGGAAAGCAACTTTGGGAGGCTATAAATCAAGGTTCAAATGGTTGGAATGGAATCTCTTGATCTCAACACATGAGTAGGTCCTCTCTCTTAGAAAATGGATTTGGCAAGTGTAAGTGTGTTTCAAGTGCTTTCTCTATGAATGAGAGGTAAGTGGAGGGGTATATATAGGCATCCCCCAAAATCCAACCGTTACAACATTATTGCCCAACTCAGTAACACTAAAACGAATCTCGGTGGTACCGAGTTGCACTAAATGTGGCAACTTTTGAATTCTCAGCGAGACCAAGGAATCTCGATGGTACCGATACGATGACATAGACTGGTTCCCAAACTCGGTGAGACCGACCTCAAATTCGGAAATTCTGAAACTGGAAATTATCTCAACAGAATGTTGGTCACCCATTCTCAGTGGCTCTCTACAGCCTCTCTAGCTATAGCTGAGATCGAATGAGTGTCAACCATCACAAATATATTATCCTCAAACTCTGGCTAAAGTGTCAAATGAGGACGATCAAGCTGATATGCATGCTTGCCAATCTTGGCATTGATGAGCATCTAAATGTATGGTGCATATTCGCATGATCTCTTCTGGTCCGCAGAAGTTCTCTTGACAGTCTCAACAATCAAATCCATGACTTTGAAGCGAGTGTGGGTGTCTAGATGATGCAACATATTGATGGAACAACCTCTAATCATTTTTTTCATCACCTGATTTGGGCACCAGGGTATGCCTCAAGATAGTGTTGGTGGTGGTTATCCCTCCTTGCAAGAAATAGACAGAGCCAAGCTTGTGAGACGACAGATAGTCATTGGGCACCGACTTGTACATGTTAGCCATGGAGTTGTGATTCTTCTTAGGTTCTGAATACACATCCAAGTCTTCTTCATGTGCTTTTGGAGCACCAATGATAGTGGCCCATTCTTCAATTGTGGCTTCATATCTATTACCATCGGTCATCAAGACAATTGTGACATCTGCATAGAAATGAATTGTTGAGTAGAATTGCGTAATCATCTCATCATTCCATGCAGTCATCTCTCTACCAACAAACTCTTCAATGTCAGCAAGATTGAAGTTTTCTCTAACATGGGGAAAGAAATCTTCATTAGCTTTGATGTATTTCCACTCGACATATCTCATGTCACTGACTGCTGGACTCTTGTCAAACAGAACTGTCTCATAGAAGTCTTGTTGTTCCCTTGCGTAAAAGTGGGGATCAACAACAGTTCTTCTCCTCACACCATATGGATCAATAGCTCTTCACTTCCTGAACCTTGCATCTCTTCTCTTCTTTATGTGTTCAGCAATTGGATGAGCCTCATTGTGAAGTGGCAAATGAGGTCTTAGCTTCATGAGAATAGGTGCATCCTCATCTTCTTCCTCTCCAGCAAAGGCTCTGGAAGCAGTGCCTTTCTCTTTAGCAGCTACAGGTATGTCCTTTGTAGCCCTCTTAGGAGCTACAGGCTTCTTAGGGGCACAAGGCTTTGGAGAACATTTCTTGGGCATGACATAAGCCATGAGCTTCTTCTTCTTTGGAGGAGGGGCCTCAGCTCGTATCTCTTCCTCCACCTCATCGGCATCAGCAGTTTCTTCTGGATCTTCATACATGGAGGTTTGTCTTCCAACAACATGAATCACCCTCTTCCCGGATCTCTTCACACCTTGCTTCTTAGTAAGATTTACCTCAAAATGTTTGGTGTACTCCTTCCTTACTACGTTCCTCACAACAGCCTTCTCTTTCTGCTACTGGGGAGCAGGAACTTCAGGAACAAAATCAGAATCTTCTTCATCAGAATTCAGCTTCTTCCTAGACCTGGTAGCTGCATTGGGCATGCCATGGGAGCTGGGGGTACCTGGATCATAAGGAGTCCTCTCAGGACTAGTGCCTAAATCAGACTCGGCATGGGGATCACTGAAGTTATTCTGAGTGTCATCGGAACCTCACATCTTGCAAAACAAGCAGACAAGCAAACTGGCACACTGGCAGACAAGCAATCAATTTGTCCCTGTAAAAAGATATGGAAGAGCTGGAAAAAATAAGCATCACAAAATTGCAGAAGTTTTGTCAAATTGGAACTCTAAAAAATTGGTTTTAACTTCAAAATTGAATTCCGGTTCCACCAATTTAAAAATGTCGAACCCAGCGGTACACATGATCTCCTTAACAGAAACTTGGCACCTCTTTTCGGTTTCACTTAAAAGAAGAACTCGGTTCCACCGAGACTATTCTCAGCAACCCTAAAACAGAAATCAGTACTATCGACTTTTTCAACTCGGTGACATCGAGATTCAATCTAGCAGACCGTTAACCCTAAAATCTTCATTGCTTGCTATTCTAAAGGATTTTTCTTGTACATAGAATAATTGCAATCATTGATTGAAAAAGGCAAAACTTAATTTGTGCAAGAATCGGACGTGGAGCACAAAACGTGATTGAATCTATACCCTAACTTGGTTTGGATCCGCTATAGCGGAGACGGTGGTAAAGATTCTGTCGGCGGCGAGAACTCCAATGGCGAGGGCGCACTGGAAGATCAAGATTGATGTCCGGAGACTAGGGCACGACAGCAGGGGTGCGGCGAGGCGATGTTTGAAAGATTTTTTTCAAGAGTCGGGTCCACGAATATATATATATATATATATATATATATATATATATATATATATATATATATATATATATATATATATATTTCCCCTCACTGTCGGTGACACCGAGTTGCGATTTTCGGTGCCACCAAGCTCCATAACTATCACTGGCACAGAAACTCTGTGAGGCTGAAAAGAAAGACTCGATGGTACCGAGATGATTAAAACTGATCAACCCTAGGCTTTGGTGGGAGCGATATTTTGACGATGGTCACACCGAGATGCACTTTGGGAGGTTTCAGAATTCAGCCCTTGTCGAGACGAATCTCCGAGTGCTCCTCACACACAGTGTCTTTAAAGTGCTTGCTCAAATTTTGTGATGTAGCATGAATAGAATTTGAGACGGGAAAGAATAGATAGCTAGAGGAAGGTATTTAGGCATTCTTGTATATCCAGTTGTCCAAATAAAATTGAAAGCGAAATAACAACAATTGGGTATCCTTGAATGAGCAAAAATATGCATACCAACATGCTCACACAATAAGATGTCAAATGAAACATGGTGAACATGCACAATCATTCTAGCATCTATCAAGCACTTTGGCGATGATGAAGTAATCTATATATGAGTATATTGACTTAGGAGCCAAGTAATAATACTTGATCATAGGTCATACTCATCGTCTAAGAACAAGTGGGGTTACCACTTTTACATAAAGCATTAATGTGTTCACATCATTTAGGAATTAGGAGACGTTTCTATTCAAGTCTTAGAGTAAAGCTCCCCTAGATATGACATCCCCCCTAAGAGGGATCAACTGGCCTTGGGTTTTGTCGTAGAAGACTTCAAGTAGGTGAAGTAGTGGTGGATGCTCATTGTTGATGAAGTTCACCCTGAGTTGGGAGCACAACTTGTTGTTTCTTACTCTTCTCACCTACTTGGGTTAGTCCCCAAGCAAAAGGAAAAAATGCAAGGATATTTGTGGACATAGAGTGCAATACATGGGAGGTGATGTCCAAAGATGCATTAATTACCTTGTCCCTTGATCACTTTTGAGGGAATGTGTGACTCCTTGAAATAATGCATATGGTTGAGGTTGATTGCATATAGTTCTTGCCAAAATGAATAAGAGTGAATTTCATTGGTGGAGTCACCCCTCAAGAACTTTCTAGTTCTTCCTCTTGGGAACCGACATCACCTTGATGTGGATCCTTGGAGTTATGGTATCGCTAGATGAGGTAGTGTTAGAAGTGTCCTTGGGAACCCACTCAACCTTTTCTTGGGGTTCTTCTTCTTCAAATGAGTCAATGTCCTCTTGAAGCTTTCGCTTTCCCTTGTGGTCTTGTGGTAGAAGGCCATCTTGTGAGCTTGCTCCCTTGGGAGGAGTAGGATCATACTTCTCCTCTTGAGGAACAAACTTGGGAATGGGATATGGGCCTTCTTACCAAGCATCTCCGTTGACGTTGAAGTAGCCATCACCTTGCTTCTTCTGATGTCCTCCTTGTTTGCGCACAATTTCCTCAAATGCTTACTTCCGGCAAGACTCTTGAAGACACCTCTCTCTATAATCCCTTTCAATAAATTGTTTTCTTGCTCAAGTGTAACTTGGCTAAGAGAATCATTAGTGGAATCAAGAGAGCTACTAGCAACATCATCACTTGATTTAGCTTTAGCATTGTTGTTACTAGATGAAGAAACTTTCTTGCCTTTGTCACTAGTGTTCTTAGGTTTAACTTGTGGAACAAACGTAGACATGAGTAACCATTTGGCTAGATAAGAGGAACCCTTCTTTCGAAGATCATCATTGATTTCTTTTAGGAACTCATGCTCTTTCTCTAAATTTGGCTTCTCGAAGCATAGCTTCTCATGAGTTCTTGCAAGCTCTCTATGATCTTCTAGAGTAGTTTCATGAGCTAACTTAAGAGTTTTTAATTATTTAGTTAGTCATTCAATCTCTTTCTTATCGTCATCATTCAATTTCTCTTGACTAGCATGAATATTTTCAAGTTCAATTTCGAGATTATCACTAGTCTTATCAAAGAGCAAATCATCTTCCCCTAACAAGTCATCCTCATCACTATCAAAGTCAAAATACTCGAGGTGTAATACCTTGGGGCCTTTTTCCATGAAGTAGTTTCCAATTCCTTCATTTAGTGAATCAAATAAGTCGTAGGAGTTGGAGCAAACAAGTGCAATGTCGGCAACACTTTCATCTTGACTGTAGTCAGAGTTGGAGTGATAACTTCTCTTAGAGTCGTTGTCAGACTCGGAGTTGGAAACCCATTAACCAACATGAGCTTGATGTCTTCTTCGTGAACTGGTCTTGGTGTACCTGTCCTTCTTATCTGATTCTCTGCCTCTCTCGGAGTGTCTTCATTCATAATGATCTTCTCTACTCCTTCTCTCTGTGTGAGGTGACTCATCTCTTGAGCTTCTTCTTCTAGGTGACACTTCTCTTCGTTTGTGGGGAGCCGAGCACTCATTGGAAAAGTCTTCGGGCTTTCCACAGTTGTAGCAATTTTGGTCACAACCGGACGAACGCTTCTCATCATGTCTTGAGCTTGAGATTCTCTCTTTCCCTCTGCTCTTGTAGAACTTGTTGAACTTTCTCACCATGAGGCTGATCTCTTCATTGGTAACAAGGTTGTCACTTGAAGTAGTGGGAGTATCGACTGAAGCTTTGTAAGCACCGCTTGACTTGTTCTGCAACTCATCTTTGTCTTTGAGAGACATTTCATGAGCAACAATCCTTACAATGACTTCAGTAGGCTTGTGATCCTTGCAGTTGGGCATCATTTGGATTAATGTGCACACGGTGTCCTATCTTCCATCCAAAGCTCTAATTATCTTCTTGATGATGAATTTGTCAGTTATCTCTTTGCTTCCTAAGCCGACAATCTCACTTGTGATGAGAGCTAGCCTAGAATACATCTCACTGACTCCTTCACCATCCTTCATCTTGAACTTGTCAAGCTGACTTTGAAGCACATCCAACTTAGATTCTCTAACAGAATCGTAACTTTGTGCACATCAATAAAAGTATCCCAATTTCCTTTGCATTCTCAAGGCAACTGATTTTATTGAATTCTTCGGGACACAAGCAATTGAATAGGATGTCACAAGCTTGAGCATTGAATTGCGGCATCTTCAATTCTTTTGTTGTGGCATCATGATTCGGTTCTCTTCCTTCTCCAAAGAAATCACCTTGCACACCATCACGATCAAAGGCCCAAATGGCATGATTATGACCAAGAATATGCATTTTCATCTTATGCTTCCAACTAGCAAAATTAGTTCCATCGAAATATGGACCTTGTGGGGACCCCGACTTACGAGTCGAGATCGCCGAATGAACGTGCTGAGTGATCCCAGAGATCAATGCTCACCGAACACACAGAAACTAAATAACAAGAGTCTTACATCCATACATACCGTTTGATACAATAAATGACCATAGCGGTCAAGTCTTACGTATATAGGGCCTTGAAGGCCAGCACACCAAACTTGACCAATAGCGGACTTATTCGTCGAAAGCATGAACCCATGCCATCAACCTTAACCTACACGCATTCTTACTGGGAAGCATCCTAGCTCGCACGAACATCACCAAGTTACTCTTCACCATTTCCTATTCTCTCATACCTAGTCAATGAAATAACCAGTGGCAAGCCAATGAGTATTTTAAATGTACTCGCAAATAGCCCATGATGTGGAACAAGGTAATAAAGGAACATGAACTAGCATAAGGATGCAGCCTTTGCGGAAAGCAAGTTTTACTTAAGAATAAGCATGGTCAATTACTTGTATTGATATGCATCATAAGCTAGATGGTAATCATAAGAAGGTGTTGCAGATATCAACATATCTAGTGAGGGTTGAACACCTCAGGTTCACCCTATATGCCAAGTCACCAAACTTGTCATATCGTCTTTCTCAGATAGCATCTTTTAACACACACACACACACACACACACACACACACTTGGTTTATGTGGAAATGATTGGACGTAGTTTAAGCAGGATTACCCAACTTTCCTTGACCGTGGACATGGCTATTCGAATAGTTTTACACTCTCCAGAGGTTGTACGCTGTACCCACGAGATCCGGGAAACTTCGGTGTCATCCACGACTCGCGGTATATAACATACCCGAGCTAAGCACCCGATCAATGCCTTTCCCCTGACGACACTAGACAAAGAGTCCACTCGATTGGTACCCATCCCACATGATGTATGTCTTACGAGCACCAACTCTGGACCGTATCATCCATGCAGGCACCAACGGTGTGCCCGAAACACGTAAAAAACGGCATAGTGGACCTACCTGGTATGAACCCATCACGAGAGTGACCACATATCACTCCCGCCACTAATAATGTGGCCTCTTTGCTAGCATCGACCAAACTAATCAACAAAGCCCCATCCCATAAAGGGGTATCGTGGTCGCACATGTAAGGTTGGGACGGTCGACACATCATAAATCTAATCCCATTTCCGAAACCACTCACAGAAAACCTTTCTGGTACACCACTTCTTTCTCAAGTGGTCATCCAGCTCAACACCATCACCCTCGGGCATTAATGGCACCCAACGGGTTTTTTGTAAAATCTTTGATATCAACTATGTTTTACCATCATCATGCACGTGCTCTTTCTATGCTTAGCACTACTGTTTACTTGTCAACATATTATTAGCATGATCCGCATAGATGATAGGGTCATGCTCAATGCAAGTGCTCCACAGGAGCTATCGGAAACACCATACTGCGGTGCACCGATTAATATTAACTATATGCGTCAGGGTAGAGTAACCAATGTGTCATGCATAGAAGTATTTTCTTAGACATGGTCAAAGGGTTGCTTGCCTTCGCTCACATAAGTCCTCAGGGTCTTCGAGGTCTTCCGGACCAACTCCGAGTATTCCGTCTACTCCGTCAACAATCGTCGGAAACAATCATAGTAAGCCACACAACAGGCAGAAATAAAAGTGGTATATAAATAGGAATTTTATTTTTCTTGGACCTCTCTGGTCATAAGAAAAATACCTGAAGCTTGATCTAGGAGATTTGGACCATCAGGGATTTTAGAATGGATGAAAGGAGGAATAGATGACCATTTGAGAAGCCTACAGAAAACATTCTCGTAAAAATGAGTGGAGGCACTCATTTAAGAGAGCATGATTTTAGAAACATATAGGAAGTTGTTTCACTGGATTTGGAGTTGGGATGAATATTCTAGGGATTTTACAATATGGAATAAATAGGAATAGGCACTGTTTATTTAATGCAACAGAAACAAGGCACAAAAAAATGTTCACCTAGGCTAGGAATATAGGGAATGATTTAATATGTCTCTAGAAATTGGAATAACTCCATTTGTAGTTGATTTGAATCCTCTAGGATTTTTGAAAGGTGGTGTTTAAATTATTCAAATGGGTATTTGAATATTAACCTCACAGAAAAGTATTTTGCAAAAATGTGCAATGCAGGGATATGGATAGGCCATGGTTTTACAACCCTGCAGAATTTTGAATCATCTGATTTGAAATTCATATGAATTTACTATGGATTTTTGATTAAATCATAAAAGAAAAAAGGAGGAATTACCAAGGCGAACAGGGCTAAATAGCGCCCTAAACGCTGCATAGTGGCTGGGCTGGCCCAACTGCAAAGCTATGCGCGCGGGGGGCCATGCCGGAGGCACCTTTCACGAAGTACACCTTCGCCACGGGGCTCGCGAAGCCTAGCAGGACCCGTGTCCACTTATGCGTCTGGGCCCGGGGGGGTGGGAGGCTGACCAGGGGCCCCGCCGGTCACGTCCTCCTCCTACCTCTCGCTCGCATGCAAGAGAGGCACGGGAGGCCGACCCAAATTGTGCTCACGTCCGCTCCGGTGGCTCCAGCCAGGGCTGGCCATGCCACGGCCACCAGCATGCCCGGGGGAGGGAAACGCACCCACCTCGGCTAGTCTCCCCTGCTAGAAGACGCCGGAGAGCACCGGCCCCTGGCCGCGGTGGAGGCGATGGCAGCAGCCCTAGGAGCGGTGCTCCGGTCACTGAAAGAGGGGAGAGGAGAGGGAGGAGACCGCGGAGGTGCAGGGGTCCGCCGCGGACCAGAAAAAGGGAGGAGGAGCCCTGCGTGCCTGGATTTGGAGCTGCTCCCGGCGGGAGAGCTTCGACCATGGGGGGAAGAGAGCTTAGGGAAAGGAGAGGGGGCGGTCTAGTTGGCTCACGGAAGAGAGGGGAACCAGGAGAGGGCAGTAGGAGCTCGAGGAAGAGGCTAAGATGAAGAGGAGAGACGAGGGGAGCTCGGGCTCACCTCAGATGCTCTAGGCACGGCGAGAGCACGCGTGCCAGAGGGGTTTTCGAGGCAAGCTGGTGTCGGGGAGGGCTTGGACTGGTCAATGAGAAGTCTGAGGCACGCTGAGGCAAGTTGTAGCCGCCTGATTCGAGATGTAGAAAGGAGACAAGGTGCAAAGCACCGTTCTTGCACCCTAGGGTGGTGGTCACCACCCCACTTAGTATCCTGGGCCACCCCTTGGCCAGGCTAAGGTGTCAAGCATGCAAGGTATGCGTGCCACGGAGCACTGCTGGAGTCTGGATCTAAGTGGATGAGTTTGGAGTGGGGTTTGACTACTCTTTAGTTTGCAGCAGCAAACTAAAGGCTAGTAATGAGGGCACTTACTGGATAGATAAAGGGGTAGAACCATGTCTAGTAGGCTTATGCATGGGAGGACTACAATTCTGCAAATTTTCAGCTCAAGTGGGTGAGTGTAGCTAGTACTTGCAGTTCAAAGCTACATTTCAGCCAGAAATCAACTTTCAAATGTGCTGCTCATTTTTCCTACTTGAGCATGCCATATCTTGGTTTGAAATGATGCCTTGGAATGCTAGGGGCTCTCTGGAAAGACGTGGGGGCATTAACTTAAGCAGAGGTGGATCAAGAGGAGTAAAAATGGTGTTGCAAAGGTAAAAAGGAGACGTAGCTACATTGAGTCTTCCTCCAATAATTGACCAGATATGATGGCAAAGCTACTGGGGGTAAAAGGTAACTATATAGAGTTGTGTTAAAAATATAATATCAAGGAGATAAGTGGAAGGGGCCAAAGTAGCCACTTTGGTGAGTGCACACAAGGTGATTGATGGGTGTTAGGGCTACCAGATGGACTTCAATCGATATGAAACTTAACAGGATCACATTGTTGGGGAACGTAGTAATTTCAAAAAAAAATCATACGTCACACAAGTATCTATCTATGGAGAAACCAGCAACGAGCAAAGGGGCAGAGCATCTTTATACCTTTGAAGATCGCTAAGCGGAAGCGTTGCTAGAACGTGGTTGATGGAGTCGTACTCGCAGCGATTGAGATCACGGTGGATTCCGATCTATGCATTGAACAACAGCGCCTCCGCGTTCAACACACGTGCAACCCGGTGACGTGTCCAATGCCTTGATCTAGCAAGGAGGGAGGAGAGGTTGAGGGAGAGCTCCGTCAGCACGACGGTGTGGTGATGGTGGAGCTGCGTGGTACTCCAACAGAGATTCGCCAAGCACTATGGAGGACGAGGAGGAGGAGGAGTAGGGATGCGCCGAGAGAGAGAGAGAGAAAATGTGCCTCAAAACAACCCCAAGCCCTCCACTATATATAGGAGGAGAGGGAGAAGGGTGCCCACCCTTAGGGTTTCCACCCTAAGGGGCGTATCAGACCTAGATGGGCAAGGGGGCGGCGACCAAGGGGTGGAGGAGGTGGCGCCCTAGGGTGGGCAAGCCCACCACGCCTAGGGTTAGCCCACCACCCCTCTCTTGCGCCTTGGGCTGATGGTGGTGGCGCACCAGCCCAATTATGGGCTGGTTCCCAACCACTTTTTGGCCCATGTACCCCTTCGGGGCTGGTGGCTCTTCCCGGTGGACCCCCGGAACCCATCCGGTGGTCCCGGTACATTACTCGTGACGCCCGAAACATTTCCGACGATCAAATCCTCACTTCCTATATATGAATATTTACCTATGGCCCATTCCGGAGCTCCACGTGACCTCCGGGATCTCATCCGGGACTCCGAACAACCTTCGGTAACCACGTATACTATTCCCATATAACCCTAGCGTCATCGAACCTTAAGTGTGTAGACCCTACGGGTTCGGGAATCATGCAGACATGACCGAGACACCTCTCCGGTCAATAAGTAACAGCGGGGTCTGGATATCCATGTTGGCTCCCACATATTCCAGGATGATCTCATCGGATGAACCACGATGTCGAGGATTCAATCAATCCCATATACAATTCCCTTTTTCTACTGGTATGATACTTGCCCGAGATTCGGTCGTCGGTATCCCTATACCTTGTTCAATCTCGTTACCGGCAAGTCTCTTTACTCGTTCCGTAACACATCCTCCCGTGACTAACTCCTTAGTCACATTGAGCTCATTATGATGATGGATTACCGAGTGGGCCTAGAGATACCTCTCCGTCACATGGAGTGACAAATCCCAGTCTCGATTTGTACAACCCAACAGATACTTTCGGAGATACCTATAGTGCACCTTTATAATCGTCGAGTTAGGTTGTGATGTTTGATACACCCAAAGAACTCCTACGGTATCCGTGAGTTGCACAATCTCATGGTCTAAGGAAATGATACTTGACATTAGAAAGTCTTTAGCACACGAACAATACGATCTAGTGCTATGCTTAGGATTGGGTCTTGTCCATCACATCATTCCCCAATGATGTGATCCCATTATCAATGACATCCAATGTCCATGATCTGGAAACCATGATCATTTATTGATCAACGAGCTAGCCAACTAGAGGCTCAGTAGGGACACATTGTGACCTATATATTCACACATGTATTACGGTTTCTGGTTAATAAAATTATACCATGAATAATAAACAATTATCATGAACCTGGAAATATAATAATAACCACTTTATTATTGCCTCTAGGGCATATTTCCAGCAGTCTCACACTTGCACTAGAGTCAATAATCTAGTTACATTGTGATGAATCGAACACCCATAGAGTTCAGGTGATGATCATGTTTCACTCATGGAAGAGGTTTAGTCAACAGATCTGTGACATTCATATCTGTATGTACTTTTAAAATATCCATATCTCCATCATGGATGTATCCACGAATGGAGTTGAATCGCCGCTTGATCTCCTTGGTCTTCTTGTGAAACCTGGGCTCCTTTACAATAGAAAGAGCTCCAGTGTTGTCACAGAACAGAGTCATCGGGCCCGATGCCCTTGGAATCACTCTTAGGTCGGTGATGAACTCCTTCATCCAGACTCCTTCTTGTGTTGTGCTGCTTCTTGAGCTTGCGTTGGTTTTTCCCTTGAAGAGGAAAGGGTGATGCAGCAAAGTAGAGATAAGTATTTCCCTCAGTTTGAGAACCAAGGTATCAATCCAGTAGGAGTATCAAGATGAGGCACCACTGAACCTGCGCAAAAACAAACAAACTTGCACCCAACGTGATAAAGGGGTTGTCAATCCCTTCACGATTACTTGCAAGGTGAGATCTGATAGTGATGAAAGGTAAATATATGTAAAAGGAAGCAAGGTATTTTTGGTATTTTTGTATGTAGATCTGAATATATGATGTGTAAAATAGACCCGGGGCCCATAGTGTTCACTAGAGGCTTCTCTCATGATAGCAAGTATTACGGTGGGTGAACGAATTACTGTCGAGCAATTGATAGAATCGCGCAAAGTCATGACGTTATCTAAGGCAATGATCATACATATAGGCATCACATCCGAGACAAGTAGACCGATACTGTCTACATCAACAAATATTACTCCACACATCGACCGCTATCCAGCATGCATCTAGTGTATTAAGTTCATAACAAATAGAATAACGCCTTAAGCAAGATGACATGATGTAGAGGGATAAATTCATGCAATATGACATAAATCCCATCTTTTTCCCTTGATGGCAACAACACGATGCGTGCCTCACTACCCCTTCTGTCACTAGGTGAGGACACCGCACGGTATGAACCAAAAACAAAGCACTTCTCCCATTGCAAGAATTATAGATCAAGTTGGCCAAACGAAACCCATAACTCGAAGAGAATAACAAGGATACAAAATCATGCATATAAGAAATCAGAGGAGACTCGAAAAATATTCATAGATAATCTGATCATAAATCCACAGTTCATTGGATCTCGACAAACACACCGCAAAAGGAAGTTACATCGGATAGATCTCCATGAAGATCTTGGAGAACTTTGTATTGAAGATCCAAGAGACAGAAGAAGCCATCTAGCTACTAGCTATGGACCCGAAGGTCTGTGGTGAACTACGCACGCATCACCAGAGAGGCGATGGTGTTGATGAAGAAGCCTTCCGTGTCTGAATCCCCCTCCGGCAGGGTGCCAGAACGGGCTTCCGATTGGTTTTTGGTGGCTACAGAGGCTTGCGGCGGTGGAACTCCCGATCTAGGTTTCTTTTTGGGGGTTTCTGTATTTATAGGAATTTATGGTGGTGGAATTACGTCAGTTGGGCCCACGAGGAGGTCACGAGCCTGCTAGGCCCTCCCGAGGGGGTAGGGCGCGTCTACCGGGCTCTCGACTCCCTCGTGGCTCTTTTGGCCTTCTTCCAAAGCTTCGTGGGTCTCTTTTGGTCCGAAAATCATCGCGAAAGTTTTATTCCATTTGGACTCCATTTGATATTCCTATCTGAAAAAGGTCAAAAACAAGGAAAAAACAGGAACTGGCACTAGGCTCTAGGTCAATAGGTTAGTCCCAAAAATAATATAAAATAGCATGTTCATGCATATAAAACATCCAAAGTTGATAATATAATAGCATGGAACGATCAAAAATTATAGATACGTTGGAGACGTATCATGCATCCCCAAGCTTAATTCTTGCTCGTCCTCGAGTAGGTAAATGATAAAAACAGAATTTTTGATGTGGAATGGTACCTAACATATATTGTGGCATGAATATTCATATCCATATGATTCAAGACAAAAAGTTTAATATTGACATGAAAACAATAATACTTCAAGAATCCTAACAAAGTAATCATGAAATTTTGAAATAACGAGGCCAAAAAAAGTTATCCCTACAAAATCATATAGTCTGGCTATGCTCCATCATCCCCACACAAAGAATTTAATTCATGCACAACCCCGGTATTGGCCAAGTATTTGTTTCCGCACTCTTACTTTCTCAAACTTTTTCAACTCCCATGCAATACATAAGCGTGAGCCATGGATATAGCACTATAGGTGGAATGGAGTGTGGTGGAGGTTGTGAGGCAAAAAGGAGGAGATGGTCACATCGACTCGGCATATCAATGGCTTATGGAGATGCCCATCAATAGATATCAATGTGAATGAGTAGGGATTGACATGCAACGGATGCACTAGATCTATAAGTGTATGAAAGCTCGAAAATAAAACTAGTCGGTGTGCACCCAACTTGTTTGCTCACTAAGACCTAGGGCAATTTTGAGGAAGCCCATAATTGGAATATACAAGCCAAGTTATAATGAAAATTACCACTAGTATATGAAAGTGACAAAACAAAAGACTCTCTATCATGAAGGACATGGTGCTATTTTGAAGCACAAGTGTGGAAAAAGATAGTAGCTTTGTCCCTTCTCTCTTTTTCTCTCATCATTTTTTTGTTTGGGCTCTTTGGCCACTTTTTTTTAATTTTGTTGGTGGGGATCTTTGGCCTCTTTTTTTTTATTTCCTCACATGGGACAATGCTCTAATAATGATGATCATCACACTTTTATTTACTTACAACTCAATACTTAGAACAATAATGACTCTATACGAAATGCCTCCGGCAGTGTACTGGGATGTGCAATGATGTAGCTTAGCGTATGACGTTGAAACATCTCGCTAGCTATCTTACGATCATGCAATGGAAATATGAAAATTACGGCACATGTCATGAGACGGAACGGTGGAAGTTGCATGGCAATATATCTCGGAATGGCTATGAAAATGCCATAATAGGTAGGTATGGTGGCTGTTTTGAGGAAGGTATATGGTGGGTTTGTGCATCGGCGAAAGTTGCGCGGCACTAGAGAGGCTAGAAATGGTGGAAGGTAAGAGTGAATCTATACCATGGACTCACATTAGTCATGAAGAACTCATATACTTATTGCGAAAGTTTTATTAGTAATCGAACCAAAGTGCTAAACGCATACTCCTAGGGGAAGGGTTGGTACGTGTTAATCATTGCGCGATCCCGACCGCCACAGAAAGGATGACAATCAATAAATCGATTATGCTCCGACTTCCTAACATAGCGGTTCACCATACGTGCATGCTACGGGAATCACTAACTTCAACACAAGTATTTCTAGATTCACAACACCCTACTAACATAATTCTAATATTACCAAATCCATATCTCAAAACTAATTGTGAGGAATCAAACTTTCTTACTAATCATTCACTTGAATATGAAAGTTTTTATTATATCCTCTTTGGATGCCTATCATATTTAGGACTAATTTCATCGCACACGCCAATTGCCAAGTTACTTAGAGAGAGCACTCTCAAAATGATATAAGTGAAGATCGAGAGTTTTTATTTCTACAAAATATGACACCGCCGTGCTCTATAAAGATTTAAATCAAGCACTAGAGAAAAATTATCTAGCTCAAAAGATATAAGTGAAGCTCATGGGAGCAAAATTATCTAGCTCAAAAGATATAAGTGAAGCTCATGGGAGCTAAATTGCCTAGCTCAAAAGATATAAGTGAAGCTCATTGAGTATTCTAACAAATTCACAATGAGTGCATGTCCCTCTCAAAAAGGTGTGTAGAAAGGATGATTGTGACAAAACAAAAAATAAAATACTCCTATAATACACGATGCTCCAAGCAAAACACATATCATGTGGTGAATAAAAATATAGCTCGAAGTAACGTTACCGATCGATTGAAGACGAAAGAGGGGATGCCTTCACGGGGCATACCCAAGCTTAGGCTTGTTGGTGTCCTTGAATTTGGCTTGGGATGACTTGGGCATACCCAAGCTTAAGCTCTTTCCACTCTTTGTTCCATTGTCCATAAGAACATCACCAAAAACTTGAAAACTTCACAACACAAAACTTAAACAAAAACTCGTGATATCATTAGCATAAGAAAACAAACTACCAACCTTTTAGGTATTGTAGTAAACTTGATTTCCATTTAGATTGATGTTATATTACTGTATTCTCACTTTTCCATGGCTCGTACTCCCCCGATACTAACCATAGTTTCATCAAAATAAGTAATCAACACAACAAAAACAGACTCTGAAAAAAACAGAACAGTCTGTAGCAATCTGTATATTTTGTATACCTATGCTATCCCACAAATTCTGAAAAATTATGACAATTAGGGAAATTTTCATATCAATCAAAAGCAAAAAGCATATTCTCAAAAGCTCTTACTGGATAGGAATTAAAAATAATTTCGTGAGCACAAAGTTTCTGTCTTTTTCAGCATGATTAAACAATTATCACCAAAACTAATCATAAAGGTTCTACTTGGCACAAACACTAATTAAAACATAAAAAACACAACCATAACAGAATTATGATGGTGTGGACTCAACAAAACAGAAAGTAAAAAGAAAAAATAAATTTATTCATTGGGTTGCCTCCCAACAAGCGATATCGTTTAACGCCCTTAGCTAGGCATAAGGCAAAAGAATCAAGTATCATCATCTTTAGTGCTCAAACCATAAGTAGCTCTCATAATGGATTCATAAGGCAATCTTATTTTATTTCTAGGAAAGTGTTCCATGCCCTTCTTTAATGGAAATTGAAATCTAATATTCCCTTCCTTCATATCAATAACAGCACCAATAGTCCTAAGGAAAGGTCTACCAAGAATAATGGGACATGTCGGATTGCAATCAATATCTAGCACAATGAAATCTATGGGCACATAATTCCTATTTGCAATAATAAAAACACCATTGATCCTTCCCATAGGTTTCTTAATAGTAGAATCCGCAAGATGCAAATTAAGAGAGCACTCATCAATCTCATTGAAACCTAGAACATCACATAAAGATTTTGGAATGGTGGAAACACTAGCACCCAAATCACACAAAGCATGGTATTCGTAATTTTTAATATTGATTTGTATAGTAGGTTCCCACTTATCATGAAGTTTTCTAGGAATAGATATCTCCAACTCAAGTTTCTCTTCAAGAGATTTCATCATAGCATCAACGATATGATTCATAAAAGCTTTATTTGGGCTATAAACATGTGGACAGTTTAGCATGGATTGCATCAAGGAAATACATTCAATCAAAGAGCAACTATCATAATTAAATTCCTTGAAATCCAAAGTAGTAATTTCATCACTACTCAAAGTTTTGATATCCTCTACTCCACTTATAGTATTTTTAGCATCAAGATAAATAGACTACGAATTATTGGGGCGTTTCTCAACCAAAGTGGATTCACATCCAGCCCCATCATCATTAGGATTGACATCAGAAAACAAGGATTCAATAGGAGTCACGCCAAGCACTTTAAGATCTTCGTGATTCTCATCACATATTTCAGGTTTAGCAGCCATTTTATTGACTAAGGTAGCTTGCTTATCATAAATCTGGCCTACCAATTTTTCATGACGAGCAAATTGAGAATTTAACGCAAGGAATTCTTTGGCCATATCATCAACCTCTTTATTCATATAAGCCATAAAAGAATTTTGCTCCCTTAGTTATCTACGAAAATAACTATTATGATCAAACTGTGTAGACATGAAGCTTTTAGCAATAGTTTCAATCTCTTCAAACCTTTTATAGTAAGCATCATAATCATTTGGTTGGGCCATGAGGACTTAGAAAGCAGACACGCACACAAGCAAACAGAAAGCAAGCGAAAGAAAGTGTGAACGAAAAGGCAAATATTTTTGTAAAATTTGTTTTTCTGAAGTGGGCGAGAGGAAAAGGAGAGGCAAAAGGCAAATAATGTAAATGCAAGAGATGAGTTTGCGATAGTTACTTGGATACGCTTCACTTGAATACTCCTCGGCAACGGCGCCAGAAATTCCTCTTACTACTTCTTGAGCTTGCGTTGGTTTTTCCCTTGAAGAGGAAAGGGTGATGCAGCAAAGTAGAGATAAGTATTTCCCTTAGTTTGAGAAACAAGGTATCAATCCAGTAGGAGTATCAAGATGAGGCACCAATGAACCTGCACAAAAACAAACAAACTTGCACCCAACGCGATAAAGGGGTCGTCAATCCCTTCACGGTTGCTTGCAAGGTGAGATCTGATAGTGATGAAAAGTAAATATAAGTAAAAGGCAGCAAGGTATTTTTGGTATTTTTGTATGTAGATATGAATATATCATGTGTAAAAAAGACCCCAGGGGCCATAGTGTTCACTAGAAGCTTCTCTCATGATAGAACGTATTACGCTGGGTGAACGAATTACTGTCGAGCAATTGATAGAATCACGCAAAGTCATGACGATATCTAAGGCAATGATCATACATATAGGCATCACGTCCGAGACAAGTAGACCGATACTTTCTGCATCTACTACTATTACTCCACACATCGACCGCTATCCAGCATGCATCTAGTGTATTAAGTTCATAACAAACAGAGTAACGCCTTAAGCAAGATGACATGATGTAGAGGGATAAATTCATGCAATATGACATAAACCCCATCCTTTTACCCTTGATGGCAACAACACTATGCGTCCCTTGCTACCCCTTCTGTCACTAGGTGAGGACACCGCACGTTATGAACCAAAAACCAAGCACTTCTCCCATTGCAAGAATTATAGATCAAGTTGGCCAAACGAAACCCATAACTCGAAGAGAATTACAAGGATACGAAATCATGCATATAAGAAATCATAGGAGACTCAAATAATATTCATAGATATATGGATCATAAATCCACAATTCGTCAGATATCGACAAACACATCGCGGAAGAAAGTTACATCGGATAGATCTCCATGAATATCATGGAGAACTTTGTATTGAAGATCCAAGATACAGAAGAAGCCATCTAGCTACTAGCTATGGAACGGAAGGTCTATGGTGAACTACTCACGCATCATCGGAGAGGCAATAATGTTGATGAGGAAGCCCTCCGTGTCCAAATCCCCCTCCGGCAGGGTGCCGGAACGGGCTCTCGATTGGTTTTTGGTGGCTATAGAGGCTTGCGGCGGCGGAACTCCCGATCTAGGTTTCTTTTGGGGGGTTTCTGTATTTATAGGAATTTATGGCTGTGGAATTATGTTAGTTGGGCCCACGAGGAGGTCACGAGCCTTCTAGGCCGTCCCGGGGGGTAGGGCACGCCTACCGGGCTCGTGACTCCCTCGTGGCTCTTCTGGCCTTCTTCCAAAGCTTCGGGGGGTCTCTTTTGGTCCAAAAAAAATCATCGCAAAAGTTTTATTCCATTTGGACTTTGTTTGATACTCCTATCTGAAAAAGGACAAAAACAAGGAAAAAACAGGAACTAGCACTGGGCTCTAGGTCAATAGGTTAGTCCCAAAAATAATATAAAATAGCATATTCATGCATATAAAACATCCAAAGTTGATAATATAATAGCATGGAACGATCAAAACTTATAGATACGTTGGAGACGTATCATGCTGCTTCTGAAGCAGTTATGTACTCCGCTTCACATGTAGATGCTGCAACGATGCTTTGCTTGGAACTGCACCAGCAAACTGCCCCATTATTCAAAATATACATGTATCCGGTTTGTGACTTGGAGTCATCCGGATGTGTGTCGAAGCTAGGATCGACGTAACCCTTTACGATGAGCTCTTCGGCACTTCCGTAAACGAGAAACATATCTTTAGTCCTTTTCAGGTACTTAAGGATGTTCTTGACCGTTGTCCAGTGATCCACTCCTGGATCACTCTGGTACCTCCCTACCAAACTTATGGAAAGGTTCACATCAGGTCTGGTATACAACATGCATACATAATAGAGCCTATGGCTGAAGCATAGAGGATGGTACTCATCTTTTTCTCTATCTTCTGTCGTGGTCGGGCGTTGAGTCGTACTCAACCTCACACCTTGTAATACAAGCAAGAACCCTTCTTAGCCTTATTCGTATTTAACTTCTTCAATATCTTGTCAAGGTATTTGCTTTGTGAAAGACCTATGAGAAGTCTCAATCTATCTCTATAGATCTTGATGCCTAATATGTAAGCAGCTTCTCCAAGGTGCTTCATTGAAAAACTCTTATTCAGATAGGCCTTTATGCTTTCCAATAGTTCCATATCATTTCCCATCAACAATATGTCATCCACATTTAATATGAGAAGTGCTACAGAGCTCCCACTCACTTTCTTGTAAATACAGGCTTCTCCATAAGTCTGTACAAACCCAAACGCTTTGATCACCTCATAAAAGCGAATGTTCCAACTCTGTGATGCTTGCACCAGCCCATAGATGGAGCGCTCGAGCTTGCCTACCTTGTTAGCATTGCTAGGATCGACAAAACCTTCCGACTATATCATATACAATTATTCCTTAAGAAAGCCGTTCAGGAATGCGTTTTGATGTCCATTTGACACATTTCATAATCATAAAATGCGACAATTGCAAACATGATTCGGACCGACTTTAGCATCGCTACGGGTGAGAAGGTCTCATCGTAGTCAATCCCTTGAACTTGTCGATAACCCTTCGCGACAAGTCGAGTCTAATAGATGGTCACATTACCATCCGCGTCAGTCTCCTTCTTAAAGATCCACTTATTTTCTATGGCTTGTCGATCATCGGGCAAGTCCACCAAAGTACATACTTTGTTCTCATACATGGATCCTATCTCGGATTTCATGGCCTCAAGCCATTTGTTGGAATCCAGGCCCTCCATTGCTCCTTCATAGTTCGAAGGTTCACTGTTGTCCAACAACACGATTTTCATGACAGGGTTGCCGTACCACTCTGGTGCGGAGCGTACCCTTGTGAACCTTTGAGGTTCAATAGCAACTTCATCTAAAGTTTCATGATCATCATCATTAACTTCTTATCTAGCCACTGCAAGCGCCTCGGAAACATTTTCTTGCGTTGCGCTACTCTCCGATTCGAGAGGAGGTACAATTACCTCATCAATTTTATTTTCCTCCCACTTACTTCTTTCGAGAGAAACTCTTTCTCTAGAAAGGATCCGTTCTTGGCTACAAAGATTTTGCCTTCGGCTCTAAGATAGAAGGTGTACCCAATATTTTCCTTAGGGTATCCTATGAAGATGCATTTTTCCGCTTTGGATTCGAGCTTCTCTGGTTGAAGTTTCTTCACATAAGCATCCCAGCCCCAAACTTTGAGAAACGACATTTTAGGTTTCTTGCCAAACCATAATGCATACGGTGTCATCTCAACGGATTTAGACGGTGCCCTGTTTAAAGTGAATGCGGCAGTTTCCAATGCATATCCCCAAAATGATAGCGGTAAATCAGTAAGTGACATCATAGATCGCACCATATCCAATAAAGTGCGATTATGACGTTCACACACACCGTTACACTGTTGTGCTGGGCGGTGTGAGTTGTGAAACAATTCCGCATTGGGACAATTAGATTTATGCCCCTAGTTGTGTCCCACTCGGTTGTTTTACCCCTAATTTCAAAAAGTCACCGGTTTTGTCCAAGTCACTTTACTCCTTTTATGCTTTTGCCCTTTGATCGTTTGACCATCAGTTTGAAAACTTAATAACTAATTCATACTAAATCAGAAAAATTCAAATAAGATACCAAAATGTTCGGAAAAACATCACCTATATGTCAGTGTCATTTGCGTTCATGACAAAGGTGTTGTAAAGTGCCCATCCGAGTTTTAGCTCTTATGATACCACCATGAATAGTAAAATAACAAAAAATTGGTGGCAAAGAATCAAAAATGTTCTAAGTTCTTGCCAAGTTTCATCAATGAACGACATTCATGGAAGTCATGGCAAACGAAACAGTCAGCACTCCAAAATAGATTGTTTTTTTGCCATGACTTCCACGAATGTTGTTCCATGATGAAACTTGGCAAGCACTTAGAACATTTGCCATTCTTTGCCACCAAATATTGTTTATAATTTTTTGATTTTTTTATAGTTTACTATTCATGATGGTATCATAAGAGCTAAAACTCGGATGGTCACTTTCCAACACCTTTGTCATGAATGCAAATGACACTGACATATAGGTGATGTTTTTCCGAATATTTTGGAATCTTATTTGCATTTGCCTGATTTAGTATGAATTAGTTATGAAGTTTTCAAACTGACGTTGAAACGGTCAAAGGGAAAAAGCATAAGAGGAGCAAAGTGACTTGGACAAAACCGGTGACTTTTGGAAATTAGGGGTAAAACAGTCGAGTGGGACACAACTAGGGGCATAATTCTAATTATCCGTTCCACATTTCCTTAGGTGTGTGCTAAACTCGTGACTCAAATATTCTCCACTAGGATCAGATCGTAGAAAGTTTATTTTCTTGTCATGTTGATTTTCCACCTCACTCTGAAATTCATTGAACTGTTCAAAGGTTTCAGACTTGTGCTTCATTAAGTAGACATACCGATATCTACTTAAATCATCACTAAGGGTGAGAACATAACGATAGCCACCGCGAGCCTCAACGCTCATTGGACCGCATACATCGGTATGCATTATTTCCAATAAGTTGGTTTCTCGCTCCATTGTTCCACAGAATGGAGTCTTGGTCATCTTGCCCATGAGGCATGGTTCGCATGTGTCAAATGATTCAAAATCAAGAGACTACAAAAGTCCATATGTATGGAGTTTCTTCATGCGCTTGACACCGATATGACCAAGGCGGTAGTGCCACAAGTATGTGGTACTATCATTATCAACTTTACATCTTTTGGTACTCACACTACGAATATGTGTAACATCATGATCGAGATTCATCAAGAATAAACCATTGACCAGCGGGGCATGACCATAAAACATACAACTCATATAAATAGAACAATCATTATTCTCGTATTTAAATGAGTAGCCATCTTGCATCAAGTGAGATCCCGATACAATGTTCATGCTCAAAGCTGGTACTAAATAAAAATTATTAAGGTTTAAAACTAATCCTGAAGGTAGATATAGAGGTAGCGTGCCGACGTCGATCACATCGACCTTGGAACCATTATCGACGTGCATCCTCATATCGTCCTTTGCCAGCCTACGCTTGTTCCGCAGTTCCTATTTTGAATTGCAAATGTGAGCAACAGCACCGGTATCAAATACCCAGGAGCTACTACGAGCGCTGGTAAGGTACACATCAATAACAGGTATATCATATATATCTTTTACGTTGTCGACCTTCTTATCCGCTAAGTACTTAGGGCCATTCCGCTTCTAGTGACCGGTTCCCTTGCAGTAATAGCACTCAGTCTCAGTCTTAGGTCCTTTCTTTGGCTTCTTCCCGGCAACTGGTTTACCAGGCACGACAACGGCATTGCCATCTTTCTATAAGTTCTTTTTACCTTTGCCTTTCTTGAAACAGGAGGTCTTATTCACCATCAACACTTGATGTTCTTTCTTGATTTCTACCTTCGCGGATTTTAGCATTGAATACAACTCGGGAATAGTCTTTTCCATGCCTTGCATGTTGTAATTCATCACAAAGCTTTTATAGCTAGGTGGAAGCGACCAAAGTATTCGGTCAATGACCGCATCATCCGGAAGTTCAACTCCCAGCTAAGTCAAGCGATTGTGCAACCCAGACATTCTAAGTATGTGCTCACTGACAGAACTATTCTCCTCCATCTTACAGCTAAAGAACTTGTCAGAGAATTCATATCTCTCGACCCGGGCATGGGCTTGAAAAACAAGTTTCAGCTCCTCGAACATCTCATATGCTCCGTGTTGCTCAAAACGCCTTTGGAGCCCCGGTTCTAAACTTTAAAGCATGCCGCACTGAACCAGAGAGTAGTCATCACTCTGCGACTGCCAGGTGTTCCTAACGTCCCGGGTTGCCGCGGGAACGGGAGGAACACCTAGGGGTGCATTAAGGACATATGCCTTCTTGGAAGTAGTGAGGATGAGCTTTAAGTTACGAGCCCAATCCGCATAGTTGCTCCCATCATCTTTCATCTTGGTTTTCTGTAGGAACCCATTGAAGTTGAATGAGACATTTGCGTTGGCCATTGGATATACAATATTTCTAAAGACAATTTTAGAATAAGTTCATCTAATCAAATTACTAATGAACTCCCACTTAGATTGGCATCCCTCTAGTCATCCAAGTGTTACATGATCCACATTGACTAGCCCGTGTCCGATCATCACGTGAGATGAACTAGTCATCAATGGTGAGCATCTCCATGTTGATCGTATCAACCATACAAATGTGTTCAACCTTTCGGTCTCCCGTATTCGAGGCCATGTATGTACATGCTAGGCTCGTCGAGTCAACCTAAGTGTTTTACGTGTGTAAACTGGCTTACACCCCTTGTATGCGAACATTAGAATCTATCCCACCCGATCATCACGTGGTGCTTCGAGACAACGATCCTTCGCAACGGTGCATGCTTAGGGGAATACATATCACGAAATTTTAATGAGGGTCATCTTATCTGTGCTACCGTTGTTCTAAGAAATAAGATGAAAAACATGATAAACATCACATGCAATCATATAGTGACATGACATGGCCAATATCATCTTGCTCCTTTGATCTCCATCTTCCGGGCACCATGATCATCATTGTCACCGGCATGACACCATGATCTCCATCATTGTGTCTCCGTGAAGTTGTCACGCCAACTATTACTTCTACTACTGTAGATAACGTTTAGCAATAAAGTAAAGTGATCACATGGCGTTGTGTCTCATACAATAAATTAAGACAACTCCTATGGCTCCTGCTGGTTGTCATACTCATCGACATGCAAGTCATGAATCCTATTACAAGAACATGATCAATCTCATACATCACATATGTAACATCACATCCTTTTGGCCATATCACATCACATAACATACCCTCAAAAACAAGTTAGACGTCCTCTAATTGTTGTTGCATGTTTTACGTGGATGATTAGGGTTTCTAGCAAGAACGCTTCTTACCTACGTGACAGCCACAACGTTGATATGCCAATGCTATTTATCCTTCATAAGAGCCATGTTCATTGAATCCGATCCGACTAAAATGGGAGAGACAGACACCCGCTAGCCACCTTATGCAACAACTGCATGTCGGTCGGTGGAACCAGTCTCACGTAAGAGTACATGTAAAGTCGGTTCGAGCCGCTTCATCCCACGATGCCGCCGAATCAAGATAAGACTAGCAACAACAAGCAATTGACAAATCAGTGCCCACAACTTATGTGTTCTACTCGTGCATAGAATCTACGCATAGAACCTTGGCTCGGATGCCACTATTGGGGAACGTAGTAATTTCAAAAAAATCCTATGTCACACAAGGATCTATCTATGGAGAAACCAGTAACGAGCAAAGGGGTAGAGCATCTTCATACCATTGAAGATTGCTAAGCGGGAGCGTTGCTAGAACGCGGTTGATGGAGTCGTACTTGCAGTGATTCAGATCGCGGTGGATTCCGATCTATGCATCAAACAACGGCGCCTCCGTGTTCAACACACATGCAGCCGGTGACGTCTCCAACATCTTGATCCATCAAGGAGGGAGGAGAGGTTGAGGGAGAGCTCCGGCAGGACGACGGTGTGGTGACGGTGGAGCTGCGTCGTACTCCGGCAAGGCTTCGCCAAGCACTACGAAGGACGAGGAGGACGAGGAGTAGGGGCCCACCACACCTAGGGTTAGCCCACCACCCCTCTCTTGCGCCTTGGGATGATGGTGCTGGTGCACCAGCCCACTTATGGGCTGGTTCCCATCCACTTTTTGGACCATGTACCCCTTCGGGGCTGGTGGCCCTTCCGAGTGGACCCCCGGAACCCTTCCGATGGTCCCGGTACATTACCGGTGACGTGTGAAACATTTCCGGTGATAAATACTCACTTCCTATATATGAATCTTTACCTCCATACATTTCCGGAGCTCCTCGTGACGTACAGGATCTCATCCGGGACTTTGAACAACCTTCGGTAACCACGTATACCATTCCCATATAACCCTAGTGTCATCGAACCTTAAGTGTGTAGACCCTACGGGTTCGGGAATCATGTAGACATGACCGAGACACCTCTCTGGTCAATAACTAACAACGGGTTCTGGATATCCATGTTGGCTCCCACATGTTCCACGATCATCTCATCGAATGAACCACGATATTGAGGATTCAATCAATCCCGTATACGATTACCTTTGTCTACCGGTATGATACTTGCCCGAGATTCGATCATCGGTATCCCTATACCTTATTCAATCACGTTACTCGCAAGTCTCTTTACTTGTTCCATAACACATCATCTCGTGACTAACTCCTTAGTCACATTGATCTCAATATGATGATGGATTACCGAGTGGGCCCAGAGATACCTCTCCATCACACGGAGTGACAAATCCCAGTCTCAATTCGTACAACCCAACAGATACTTTCGGAGATACCTGTAGTGCACCTTTATAATCACCCAGTTACGTTGTAACGTTTGATACACCCAAAGCACTCTTACGGTATCCGGGAGTTGCACAATCTCATGGTCTAGGGAAATGATAGTTGACACTAGAAAAGCTTTAGCAGACGAACAAAACGATCTAGTGCTATGCTTAGGATTGGGTCTTGTCCATCACATCATTCCCCGATGATGTGATCCCGTTATCAATGTCATCCAATGTCCATGATCAGGAAACCATGATCATCTATTGATCAACGAGCTAGCCAACTAGAGGCTCACTAGCGACATATTGTGATCTATATATTCACACATGTATTATGGTTTTCGGTTAATACAATTATAGCATGAATAATGGACAATTATCATGAACCAGGAAATATAATAATAACCACTTTATTATTGCCTCTAGGGCATATTTCCAAAACACGTAATTGATGAAAATAAGCTTGGACACCAAATATGGGATTTGGTGGAGAAGGTTTCCAATGTAGACTTGGAAAACCCATGAAATGGGCAGAAATGGCTTTCTGCATATGGAACCATGCAAAACAATCCCACAAATCTAGAAATTGGTGTGGGGGAATTATTTGAGCATTAAAGCAGGCCCAAAAAGTTTGGGGTCAATTGGAGAAACTTTATAATGTAAAGTTTCCCAAGGTTAGAAATCAACACAGAGGGTTTTGAGGGGCTTGGGACAAGTTCATCTATTCTCCTTGATGCACCACTCGGTGTGGATGCATTATTGGAGTGTCGGAACATGTCCACCAAATTTGAGCACAATTGGAGACACTTGGCAATGTAGAGTTGCTCAAATTTGGATCTAAACAGATAGGGTTTAGAATAATTAAGTGAATCAAATCAACTTGGATTGAGATGAAACTTGGCAAGATCATCACATATATCATATGTGACATGCTAGTATTTTGTAGGAATTTATTGATAATATTTCTTATAGAAATATTCCAAAAGCTTGAAATAGGCCAGAAGGGTTTTGCCTAATATTTTAACATGACCATGTGTTGAAACTCTTATATGTGGAACATATATGTCCACTGAGTTTCCCTAAATTTTCTCAAATATTTTGAAAGTAAAAAATAACTTTCCTTCACAAGGGACCATTTTTGGCCTCAAACACAGGTATTTAAATAAAATAGTAAAATAATTTTTAAAATAACAATATTGTGGTTTGGGTAAGTAATTTTTATAAAGGGATTTAAATAAAATATTTGGTGTAAAATAACTTACCTAATTTGAGGACTTGTAGTACCAATCCCAACTCACGGGTTTTTGAAAGCTTAAATCAAGGAAATGCTTTTTGGTGGAAATAATATTTGGTAAAATAGTTTCTGGTCCTATACACGTGGCATGATCATTAGGCAAGGATCTGGGTCAAGGAGGTGAGTCTCGAGAGTAGCAGGAACATTGGGATTCAAACACAAGCAACAAGCAAGCAAGCAGCAATCACATCAAGCATCACAATTAGTCATAAAAAAATTAATTGGTCCTAATTTTTGAGAAAAGTTAATTCGTCACGAGAGTTAAACAGATGATGTTACAGAACTTTACGGTGATAATTTCCCTCACTAGACACCATACTCTCCTAGGTTGTGAAACCAATGCAATGGAGACCAAAGCTATGATATCACTTGGAGGATCTAAAGTATGTCTAGAGGGAGTGATTAGACTACTTGACAAGATAAAAACTTAGTATTTTCCCAATTTTTAGTGTGGGCCAGTGTCGTGGGAACAAACATCTATGGGACCGAGAGGATCCCTTGTGGTTCGTCGGGGGAGAGGGATGCACCCAGAGCAGAACTAATAGTCAGCACAAGGGGAGATTTACCCAAGTTCGGGCGAAGCCTAATACCCCGCTCCTGCTTTGTGTGTGTATTCAATGATGTCGGTTGATTCACTAGGTAAGTCCTGGATGACTAACTAGCTAATCCCTTCTCTACGGGATGATCCACTCTCCAAGGCATGCCCTGGGTCTCCTTTTATAGGTCAAAGGGGTCACCAACAATGGCAACACAGGATTCCCACGGGGTGCACAGTGAAACAGTGGACCCACGGGGTGTAAGACTAAGTACAGTGTCTCTGGCGTCTAAGCAGATGCATTAAATGCTTCGTCGGGTGCTTCAGACATGGAGCAGGGACACGTCCCTTCGGAACTGTTTTCCCCAGATACTGCTCGACACGCATCCTGCAAATCGACACGTATCAAGTGGCAAGGGGCAGCTGGCTGCAGTGCTCACGCACAGGTGGGCTAGGACCTTGTCAGGAGCGGGTCGCATTGGAGCATCGATAAGTCCACCGGCAATGATCTTGTCGGGGCTTCGCTAACCTCCCCGGGCAAGGATCTTGCCGGGGGCTCTACCTGCGGTCTTCAATCTTCTTGCTTCCTGTGGGCACACCCTCGACAGCAGCGTAACACTCCGGGGAGGTGCGCTTGATGGAGTGGGCGCGAGAGGTCTTGCCGGGCGTTCGCTTTGTCGGGGCTCTGCTAGCCCCCACCCCGTCAAGGATCTTGTCAGGGCTCTTTTCTTCTGGTTTCGGTCTTCCGGCTCGCTGATTTAAGCGCCTTCTTGACGGCTTCGCATATGCCTTACGCTGTCCCGGTCGTCCTTGCCGCACGTGTGGCTACTACTGTCCGTGCACAAGTATGGGGCGCTAAACGCCCAAACTTTAGTGCACCGATAGGAGCCCTCGGGCCTAGGCCACACATGCGTGTGAGGCGTTGTTGGGCTAGGCCAAAATAGTGCACAGGCACGCATGGCCGGGGTTTGCGGTTGGGCTTCCTTAGGTTACTCTGCCCCCCATTCGTACCTTTGAACGCGCGACGTGGGAGATGTGTGCAAAGTGGGTGAGATATCCACGTGTCTTAATTGGCCTACCACAAAGGTTGTTGTTGCCACGCATGCTGCATGCGTAGTGAGGGCTGGGCAGGTGGCACCCGAGACTTAAAGTCCTTACTGGGGCAGAAAACGCAGCTCCCTGGATTGGAGCAGCAGGGTGGTCACCTGCTCACCCGTGATCATGGGCGAGGGGATTGGTGGAAATGGGTGACGGATCTTGGGGGCGAAGGGGAGCCAGCCGCGACACTTCCCCCTATAAAGTTGTGGGATTGCGAGGGGCGATGCTCATCCATCCTTCCTCCAAGAGCGCACACTTCCAGAGTCCACGCTTTCCTTCTTGTCTTGAGTTGCGCTCTCCCCTGGCCATGGCTATAGGGAGATGGCGGCCATCGTCCTCCGCCTCAACGACGAGAGGTTCTTGCTTGGATCATGCCATTGCTTCAGCCGCGGATGCGGAGGATGGCCCGATTGCCCGCGGTGGGAGAGAGACGAGGGGCCGCGGTCGTCGTGGAGGACGTGGTCAGGTAAGGCGGAGCGCCGCTCCATCCCTTCCTCCTACGCCAGATCCTCCTCCCGTGGGGACCCATGCGGAGGGGACGGCGCTCGAGTTCGTCGTCACGCTGCGTGGCCCCATCCGGGGCCGTCTACACCTCCCCCACCCTTTTTGCCAAGGTGATGGAGTTGGACAAGCCGCCCGTGCTCTGGTTGCAGTCGCATGGCTGTTCTAATGGCGCCGTGCAGGTGGACGTGGAGTACCCTGGGCATCACGTCCTGCTCCTCGGGCGTGGGTGGAAAAGCTCCTCGGGCGTCGTTCCGCTCGAGCTCTCTTCGCAATAGCTAAGGCTCACTGATTTAAGCGCCTTCTTGACCGCTTTGCATCTGCCTTCCGCTATCCCGGCCGGCCTTGCCGCATGCGTGGCTACTACTCCCCGTGCACAAGTTTGGGGTGCTAAAGGCCCAAACTTTAGTGCACCGACAGCCAGTTTTAGCAAATATGACTAGTCAAGTACACCCTACACATGCATATCTAAGAGTATAGCAGCGGAATGTAAAACATGCAAGTGTAAAGTAGAGGGTAAGGTAGGGAGAACAAACACAAAGGTTGACACGACAATTTTTGGCATGGTTCTGGTAGGTGGCGCTATTGTACGTTCATGTTAGTGGAGACTCCAACCCACTGAGTGTAACGACTGTGAGAGTCCATGGAGGGATCCACCCACAAGGGGTCCACAAAGAAGCGGCCTTGTCTATTCCACCACGGCTTCCGTCTACACACGACTAGCCTCACTAATGGTAGATCTTCACGAAGTAGATGATCTACTTGCCCTTACAAACATCTTGGTTCAACTCCACAACACAAAGTAGGATGCTCCCAAGCGACACCTAACCAATCTAGGAGGCACCACCCTCCAAAAGGTAATAGATGTTGTAGAACGATGACTCCTTGCTCTTCTGCTTCAAAATATAGTCTCCTCCACACTCAATCACTCTCTCTCCGATTTGGCATGGGTAGGAGAGATTGATCTTGTGGAAAGCAACTTGGGGAGGCTAGAAATCAAGGTTCAAATGGTTGAAATGGAATCTATTGATCTCAACACATTAGTAGGTGGTTCTCTCTTAGAAAAATGGATCTAGCAGTTTAAGTGTGTTCCGAGTGCTTCCTCTATGAATGAGAGGTAAGTGGAGGGGTATATATAGGCATCCCCCAAAATCCAACCGTTACAACATTATTGCCCAACTCGGTGACACTAAAATGAATCTTGGTGGTACCGAGTTGCACTAAATGTGGAAACTTTTGAATTCTTGGTGAGACCGATATAGGAATCTCGGTGGTACTGGTACGATGACCTAGACTGGTTCTCAAACTCGGTGAGACCGACTTCAAACTCAGAAATTCCAAAACTGGAAATTATCTCAACAGAATGTTGGTCACCAAATCTCGATGGCATCGATGGAAATGTTGGTTGTACCAAGATGGTGGGATTGGCATAGGATCTGTCTAAGCGTAAAATCACTATGGTCGAGTAGAAAATGTTGGTGGCACCGATTTTGCATATGTGACTTGGGACAGATATATTTTGTCGAAAAGTGGCTGATTATTTTGGTGTCTATCTCTAAGCACTTGAGCAAACAATTCATCATAATACATCATCCCCATAGTGTAAAATGAAGAGTCTTCTTGTTTGAAGCTTTAGCCAATCATATTCCTTCTCTTGCATCAAAGGGGCATCTCCACACAATCCTATAGCCAAAGAATCTATGAACTTTTGTGAAATGTACTTGAATAAATTCGTTAGTCCAATGATGCATATGTTGTGATTAATTACCAAAACCACCTCAGGGAGCAATTGTGCTTTCAACGTAAGAAGAAAAGTTGAAGCTAGACGCTCTAGAGGTCGGTTGGCCGAGCTCCTTCGAACTTTCGAGCTTTCCCAGTGTCCGGATGTCCAATCTCGTTCGCACGACGAACGCCTAGAGCCACCCAAGTCCTCCCACCATAGTGTTGGGACGGCTGACATCGCCCGGAAATCGGCCGCCACCTCGACCGAGTTGGATTGTCGGACGTATGATGTCCAACGGACGTTCGGAAGCCCGTGTGCACAGTCATGGCCTTTGGCCTTATATCTCGCTCCCACTTACCCCTTCGTGCCTAGCACTATATAAAATCCACCCCGACCTCCTTTCCAGGGTTAGTTAATATTATGCATATCTATAGTTCCATCTACTACCTCCTCCCATGGAGATGCCTCCATGTGAGAATACCACGTACTGGATGCCAAGGCAGCTTACGAGGGAAGATCCCCTAGTGGATTCAAGGCCCCATATCCCCATGGGATTTGGGATGAACTCTACCATGTATCTTACTTTCCCTTTGTTGTTCATGTACCCTTTGTGGATCTTGTGTGTGCTGAGTCTAGTGGATGTGTCATTGGACTTGTTCTTGAATGTTTCCCTTGTGATTTATCCTCATTTTCCCCCGTGTTCTTCATGTTCTTGAGGAACCCCCTTCAATTCGTGAAAGATCGGACACCCTTGCCCCGTATCAAGGTTGGACACCTTGAGGGCGGCAGGGGTCACAGCCGCACTGATCGTGAGGGAATTCCTTAGGCGGCGGATTTCCCCCCTTCAACGCCACTCCTATCCGATGTGGGCCTCCTCTGGGCGGTAGGACCCCATGCGGCTGCATCCAGAGCGCGTGCAGGTCGACGTTCTCGACGGGGTGCTCCAGATCCTGACTGGTGAGACTGTCGTCGACCTTCCCCACGAGGGGCGTCCCTTTTACAAGTACAAGAACGGGAAGACCTTATTTGGATAGTGCACCGCTTCGATCAGTGTGGGCTCTTTTAGGAGAGCCACGAGGAGCCTCGGGATAGCCCCATCGTGGTGTTTCCTGAACCGGGAGCTCTGAAGGGCCCAGAGCTCCGAGATGGGGCGGCGGGGGGCGGCGGACACCCTCCTTGGGCCCAACCCAAGGGCAGTACCGGCACGCTGCCGAGGATGTTGAAGAGGAGGAGATGGGTCGAGAGAGATGAGTGAGTTTTGCCCCTTTGCCTTGCTTGCTTCCGCGCCCCACGTGGCTAACCCCTCCTTTCGTGCAGGCTTTTGCTGCCTCTTGAGCTTGCGTTCATTTTTCCCTTGAAGAGGAAAGGGTGATGCAGCACAGGAGCAGTAAGTATTTCCCTCAGTTTGAGAACCCAGGTATCAATCCAGTAGGAGACTCGCGTCAAGTCCAGAGTACCTACGCAAACACAAAAGATCTTGCACCCAACGCTATAAAGGGGTTGTCAATCCCTTCAAGATTGATTGCAAAGTGAGATCTGAAGGCGGAAAGTGCAACGAAGTAAAAGAGTAAGGCTGAAAATATGGTGTGAAGTAGACCCGGGGGCCATAGTGTTCACTAGAGGCTTCTCTCAAAATAGCAAATATTACGGTGGGTGAACAAATTACTATCGAGCAATTGATAGAACCGCGCAAAATCATGACGATATCCAAGGCAATGATCATACATATAGGCATCACGTCCGAGACAAGTAAATCGATACTTTCTGCATCTACTACTATTACTCCACACATCGACCGCTATCCAGCATGCATCTAGTGTATTGAGTTCATGACAAACAGAGTAACAATTTAAGCAAGATGACATGATATAGAGGGATAAACTCAAACCAATGATGAAAACCCCATATTTTTACCCTTGATGGCAACAACACGATGCGTGCCTCACTACCCCTTCTGTCACTTGGTGAGGTCACCGCACGGTATGAACCCAAAACCAAGAACTTCTCCCACTGCAAGAATCATAGATCAAATTGGCCAAACAAAACCCACAACTCGAAGAGAATTACAAGGATATGAAATCATATATAAGAGAGATCAGAAGAAACTCAAATAAGATTCATAGATAATCTGATCATAAATCCACAATTCATCGGATCTCGACAAACACACCGCAAAAGAAGATTACATCGGATAGATCTCCATGAAGATCGTGGAGAACTATGTATTGAAGATCCAAGAGAGAGAAAAAGTCATCTAGCTACTAGCTATGGACCCGAAGGTCTATGGTGAACTACTCACGCATCATCGAAGAGGTCATGGTGTTGATGAAGGAGCCCTCCGTATCCGAATCCCCCCTCCGGCAGGGCACCAGAACGTGCCCCAGATGGGATCTTCCGGAGACAGAAACTTGCGGCGGCGGAAAAGTATTTTCATGGATCTCTCGCGCAGTTTTGGATTTTTTCTGAATTTATAGGCGGAAGAGGTAGGGCAGACGTGCCATAGGGGGCCCATAAGCCTGCTAGGCGCGGCCCCCCCTGCCCGTGCCTAGGGGGCTTGTGGGGTCCCCTGCTGGCCCGTGCCTTGGTTCTCAAGTCTGGCGCGTATCTTCTGTTCCGAAAAAAATCTTTTTGGAAGTTTTATTCCGTTTGGACACCGTTTAAATTCCTCCTCTGAAAAGGGTCAAAAACACGGAAAAAACAGGAACTGGCACTTGGCACTGAGTTAATAAGTTAGTCCCAAAAAATATATAAAAGGCATAGAAAGCATCCAAAGTTTGACAAGATAATAGCATGGAATTATCAAAAATTATAGATACGTTGGACACGTATCAAGCATCCCCAAGCTTAACTCCTGCTCGTCCTCGAGTAGGGAAGTGATAAAGACTGAATTTTTGATGTGGAATGCTACCTAGCATAGTTGTCCTTTGTAACTTCTTTCATGTGACATGAATGTTTAGATCCGTAAGATTCAAAACAATAGTTTGCTATTGACATGAAAACAATAATACTTCAAGCAAACTAGCAAGGTAATAATGAACTTTCGAAATAACAAGGCTAAAGAAAGTTATCCCTACAAAATAATATAGTCTGGCTATGCTCCATCATCCCCATACAACTAATTTAAATCATGCACAACCCCGGTATTGGCCAAGTAATTGTTTTCGCACTCTTACTTTCTCAAACCTTTTTCAACTTTCACGCAATACATGAGCGTGACCATGGATGTAGCACTATGGGTGGAATAGAGTGTGGTGGAGGTTGTGAGGCAAAAAGGAGGAGATGGTCACATCGACTCGGCATATCAAAGGGCTATGGAGATGCCCATTAATAGATATCAATGTGAATGAGTAGGGATTGCCATACAACGGATGCACTAGAGCTATAAGTATGTGAAAGCTCAATAGGAGAACTAGTGGGTGTGCATCCAACTTGCTTGCTCACGAAGACCTAGGGCAATTTTGAGGAAGCCCATCATTGGAATATACAAGCCAAGTTATATAATGAAGATTCCCACTAGCGTATGGTGGTGACAAAACGAGAGGCTCTCAATCATGAAGAACATGGTGCTATTATGAAGCACAAGTGTGGAAAGAGATAGTAGCATTGTCCCTTCTCTCTTTTTCTCTCTTTTTTTTGTTTGGGCTCTTTGGCCTCTTTTCATATCTCTCTTTTTTTTTGTGGGCAATGATGGGACAATGCTCACATGGGACAATGCTCTAATAATGATGATCATCACACTTTTATTTACTCACAGCTCAAAGCTTAGAACGATGATGACTCTATAGGAAATGCCTCCGGCGGTGTACCAGGATGTGCAACGATCTAGCTTGCCGTATGACATTGAAACATCTCGCTAGCTATCTTACGCTCATGCAATGGCAATATGAGACTGACGGCACAAGTCATGAGATGAAATGATGGGAGTTGCATGGCAATATATCTTGGAATGGCTATGAAAATGCCATAGTAGGTAGGTATGGTGGTTGTTTTGAGGAAGACATATGGTGGGTTTGTGCACCGGCGAAAATTGCGCGGCAATAGAGAGGCTAGCAATGGTGGAAGGTGAAAGTGCATCTATACCATGGACTCACATTAGTCATGAAGAACTCACATACTTATTGCGAATTTTTTTATTAGTAATCGAAACAAAGTGCTAAACGCATACTCCTAGGGGAAGGGTTGGTATGTGTTAACCATCACGCGATCCCGACCGCAACACAAAGGATGACAGTCAATAGATCAATTATGCTCCGACTTCCTAACATAGTGGTTCACCATACGTGCATGTAGCGGGAATCACTAACTTCAACACAAGTATTTCTAGATTCACAACACCCTACTAACATAACTCTTAGTATTACCAAATCCACGTCTCAAAACTAATTGAGAGGAATCAAACTTCTCTTTCTAATCAATGCACATGAAGATGGAAGTTTTAATGTATCCTCTTTGGGTACCTATCACCTTTGGGACTACTTTCATAGCACAAGCCAACTACCAAGTTACGCACCGCCGTGCTCTAAAAGATCTAAGTGAAGCACATAGAGCAAAATTATCTAGCTCAAAAGATATAAGTGAAGCACATGTGAGCTAAATTGCCTAACTCAAAAGATATAAGCGAAGCTCAACGAGTATTCTAGCAAATTCGCGATGAGTGCATGTCTCTCTCAAAAGGTGTGAAGCAAGGATGACTGTGACACAACAAAAAGAAAAGACTCCTACGATACAAGATGCTCCAAGCAAAACACATATCATGTGGTGAATAAAAATATAGCTCCAAGTTATGTTACCGATGGATTGAAGACGAAAGAGGGGATGCCTTCCCGGGGCATCCCCAAGATTAGGCTTTTTGGTGTCCTTGAATTTGGCTTGGGATGCCTTGGGCATCCCCAAGCTTGAGCTCTTTCCACTCTTTATCTCTTTGTCCATGAGAACATCACCCAAAACTTGAAAACTTCACAACACAAAACTTAAACAGAAACTCGTGATATCATTAGCACAAGAAAACAAACTACCACCTCTTGAGGTACTATAGCAAACTTGATTTCTATTTATATTGGTGTTAGATTACTGTATTCTCACTTTTCCATGGCTAGTACCCCCCGATACTATCCATAGTTTCATCAAAACAAGCAATCGACACAACAAAAACAGAATCTGTCAAAAACAGACCAATGTGTAGCAATCTGTATACTTCGTATACTTCTGTACCTCACAAATTCTGAAAAATTACGACAGCCTCGGAAAAATGGCATATCAACCAGCAGCAAAAAGAATCAACTAAAATCAATTTCTGGATAAAAATGAAAAATAATTTCGTGAGCAAAAAGTTTCTGTCTTTTTCCAGCAGGATCAAACAACCAACACCAAACTAGTCATAAAGATTTTGCTTGGCTCAAACACAAAAAGAAACACAAAAGACACAATCATAAAGGAATTACGATGGTGTGGACACAACAAAACAGAAAGCAAAAACCAAAGATAAATTCATTGGGTTGCCTCCCAACAAGCGCTATTGTTTAACGCCCCTAGCTAGGCATAAAGCGATAGAATCATGTATCGTCGTCTTTGGTGCTCAAACCATAAGTAGCCCTCATCATAGATTCATAAGTAAATCTTATTTTCTTTCTAGGAAAATGCTCCATGCCCTTCTTTAAAGGAAATTGAAATCTAATATTCCCTTCCTTCATATCAATGATAGCACCGATAGTCCTTAAGAAAGGTCTACCAAGAATGATAGGGCATGTAGGATTGCAATCAATGTCAAGCACAATGAAATCCACGGGTACATAATTCCTATTTGCAATAATAAGAACATCATTGATCCTTCCAATGGGTTTCTTGACAATAGAATCCGCAAGATGCAAATTAAGAGAACACTCCTCAATCGCATTAAAACCCAGAACATCACATAAAGACTTTGGAATCGCGGAAACACTAGCACTCAAATCACACACGACATTGCATTCATAGTTTTTGATTTTGATTTTGATAGTAGGTTCCCACTCATCATGAAGCTTTCTAGGGATAGAAACTTCCAGCTCAAGTTTATCTTCAAGAGATTTTATCATAGCTTCGACGATATGATCGGTAAAGGCCTTGTTTTGGCTATAAGCGTGTGGAGAGTTTAGCATGGATTGCATCAATTAAATGCATTCAATCAAGGAGCAACTATCATAATTGAATACCTTGAAATCCAAAGTAGTAATTTCATTACTACTCAAAGTTTTAATATCTTCTACTCCAGTTTCAATGCTTTTAGCATCAAGATAGATGGACTCTGAATTATTGGGGCATTTTTCAACCAAAGTGGATTCATATCCAGCCCCATCATCATCAGGTTTGACACAATAAAAAAAGATTCAATGGGAGTCACACCAAGCACTTTAAGATCTTCGTGACTCTTATCACAAGAACACGCCCTTTTAAGCCATTCATGTCTAGCATGAATTTGGGCGGTTCTTTCTTTGCTCTCACTCATGGAAACACGCATAGCTTTCAAAGTCTTATCCATATTGATCTTGGGAGGAGCACATCTAACTTTCAAAGCATCAATATCACTAGACATTCTATCAATGCTCCTAGCCAAATCGTCAATTTTGAGTAGTTTTTCCTCTATGAACGCATTGAAAATCTTTTGCGAGTTGATAAACTCTTTGATATTACTATCTAGATCAGAGGGTAATCTATTGTAATTTCCATGAGTATTGTTGTAGGAGTTGCCAAAGTTATTAGAGGGGGTACTAGGAAAAGGCCTAGGAACATAGTTTCCTCTAAAAGCATTGTTGTTGCCAAAATTATTCCTACCAACAAAATTAACGTCCAAGCTAGCGTTGCTACTCTCAATCAAGGAAGACAAGGGCATGTCATTAGGATCTAAAGGAGCACTTCTACTAGCAACCAAATTGATTAACTCATCCATCTTAGCACTTAACGAGTTAATTTGTTCTATAGCGTGTACCTTTTTACTAGTAGGTGTCCTTTTAGTGTGCCACTGAGAGTAGTTCGTCATGATATTGTCTAGGAGTTTTGTGGCTTCTCCTAACGTGATTTCCATGAACCTTCCACCTGAGGCGGAGTCCAAGATATTTCTAGAAGTGAAATTCAAGCCAGCGTAGAGGATTTGTATAATCATCCAAAGACTCAAGCCATGAGTGGGACAATTTCTAATCATCAATTTCATTCTCTCCTAAGATTGTGCAACATGTTCTTGATCAAGTTACTTAACATTCATGATATCATTACGGAGAGAGATACTCTTAGTCGGCGGAAAATAGTTGGATATATAAGCATCTTTGCACTTGTTCCAAGAATCAATACTATTTTTGGGCAAAGACGAAAACCAAGTTTTTGCTCGATCTCGCAACGAGAACGGAAAAGGCTTCAATTTAATCACATCATTATCCACATATTTCTTCTTTTTCATATTGCAAAGCTCAATGAAGGTATTAAGATGGGATGTGGCATCTTCACTAGGAAGGCCGGAGAATTTCTCTTTCATAACAAGATTCAGCAAAGCAGCATTGATTTCGTATGATTCCGCACTAGTGGCGGGAGCAATCGGAGTACTAGTAAAGTCATTATTATTAGTATTCGAGAAGTCACAAAGTTTATTGTTTTCAGTCATGTGACTTCAGCAAGAAAGCAAGCACACAAGCGGACAGAAAGCAAGTGAGAGAAAAGGGCGAACGAAAAAGGCAAATATTTTTGTAAATTTTTGTTTTTCAGAAGTGGGGGAGAGGAAAATGAGAGGCAAAAAAGTAAATGCAAGATATGAGTTTGCGACACTTACTTGGATGAGTTCTTGACTTGGTCCTCCCCGGTAACGGCGCCAGAAATCCTTCTGCTGCCTCTTGAGCTTGCGTTGGTTTTTTCCTTGAAGAGAAAGGGTGATGCAGCACAGGAGCAGTAAGTATTTCCCTTAGTTTGAGAACCAAGGTGTCAATCGAGGAGGAGAATCGCGTCAAGTCCAGAGTACGTACGCAAACACAAAAGAGCTTGCACCCAACGCTATAAAGGGGTAGTCAATCCCTTCAAGATTGATTGCAAAGTGAGATCTGAAGGCGGAAAGTGCAACAAAGTGAAAGAGTAAGGCTGAAAATATGGTGTGAAGTAGACCCGGGGGCCATAGTGTTCACTAGAGGCTTCTCTCAAAATAGCAAATATTACGGTGGGTAAACAAATTACTGTCGAGCAATTGATAGAACCACGCAAAGTCATGATGATATCTAAGGCAATGATCATACATATAGGCATCACGTCCAAGACAAGTAGACCGATGTGACAACCCAGTGCCGACGTTCCAGAAGATTCCCCTTTCCTTTCCGTTTTCGTCGTGTGTCTATTTTTATTTGTCGCATCATCATCGCATCATGCGCATCATCTGCATTGCATCGGCATCTCCGTTGCCGCCCGTTTTCAAAACTTGCATCCGTTATTAGTTGCCGCTTCTCTTCGCGTTCGTCGTTGTTCGTTCCGAGCCTGGCCGCACACGCACGCGCCCGCGGTACCGTCGAAACCCTGTTTTTAAAGTGCGTTTAAAACTTTCTCTGATCAGGTTGAGATTCGACGCGTGGTCGCAATCAGTTATAGCTAGGCCGCATGTCGAATTTCGTCGCGATCGGAGACCGTCTGGTACCCGAACGGTCGTCCGTAGCGGCATCGTCTTTGGTTATTCGTCAGACGTCTGTCGGTGTTTTAAAAGTCGATGCCGCGCCGCACCACTTCCTCTCATCTTAGCCAACGCCACTCTACACACCTAACCCTATCCCGCCTCTCCGATCGGACCGCACGAACGCGTCTGGAGGGTCGAAAAACCCCCAGATACCCTGCACCCTAGCCCATTTCCCTATTTAAGCACCCCCTCCCTGCCTATTTTGGGCGCCCCCCTAATCCTCCTCGGGATCCGCGCCCTAACCCTAACCCTAGCCGAGCCGATCCACTTTCTCTCCTCTGCCAACGCCGCCGGGCCCGCGAAGCCCATCGCAGGCCCGCCCGAGCCCGAACCGCCGCCGCCGCCCGTACGGTTCCCGTACCCGCGCCACCCTGGGCACCCCGAGCGCCGCTACCTCGCGTCGCGCCGGCCCGTGCCATCCGGCAGTCGCCGTCCAGCGAGATCCCGTCGCCCAGGCCGGCCCTTGCCTTGCCAGCCCCGCCGGCTAGCACCACCGCTGCCGTCCCCGTCCGCTGCCTGCAGTAGCCGCCGCGCCAACCTCCCTGCAGCTGCGCCGTCGCCCCAGGGAACCGCCGGCCGGATCCAGCCAGATCCGGTCCGGGGAAGCTTCTCCCGCAGCGCCGCCGTTCCTCGGCCTCCCCTCCGGCAAGCCCCGCCTCGCTGCGCCCCGTGGTGCCCCCCCTCGCCGGCCGCCGCAGCAACCGCCCAGCGTCGCCGCTCGCTCGTCCCGCTCGGGAGCAGAGCAACGGGAGCGCCTCCTCCTCCCGCGTGGGCCCCGAGCTGGCCCAGCTGGGACGGCCCACCGCCTCGCCTCCCGGCCCAGGTGGCCACCGCAGCTGGTCTCCTCGGCCCAGCCTCCCCGGCAGCTCGAGGCCGGCCCAGTTCGCCTCTCCAGGCCGGCCTCCTCCCGCCGGCCCAAGTCTCCTCCAGGCAGCCTCCTCTACTGGCCCGTTGGCCCAATGTGAGCACCCCCGCAAGCCTATTCCTCGCCCATTCGTTGTTTAGTTTATTACGGCCTTGGATTCGGCCCATTAGATATTTAGGTTTTTTTTCCTCTTCGGTTTAGTTAATTTCAGGTTTTAGCTATTTGCTTAAACCCCCGTAACTTTTAAACCGTAAGCCGGTTCGGGACGTGTTATATATCGTTTTGGGGTAGCTTCGCGAGTAGAACACGATTATCCAACATGCATTTTTGTTTAACGCCGTTTAGGGTGCCTAATGCTTTGTTTTGCGTGCTGTTACAATAGGTTCCGATCCGTAGTTATTTTTCGCGCGTGTCCGGGTTGTTCGTATGACGTAGGATCAATGTCCATGCTCCAGGGAGCTATTTTCCATGTAGTTTAGAGCGGTCAAGTATTTTTGCATGTAGGGATTGCCCGTTAGATTATTTTTCGTGTCTAGGCTTATTTCTCCCGCATTATTGTGTAGCGTTATTTTGTGTTGCAAACCCCACATATTATATATGTTCCCGGGGTATAAAAAATCCCATGGATTTTTCTGTGCAATTAGTTTTAGGTTTTGGGGAAGTTAGTTTGCGAGATATTTTGTCGTGAAGCCCTTTTGTTTAATTCGTAGGTTTTATTCCGGGCTGCGTTTGAATTAGTTGTCAACTAGTGATTTGATCTTGGATGTTTTGTATAGCCTCTGGTATTTTTTGTTGCAACAGAAATGCATGTTTAGGTGTTGTTTGACTGCCCTCAAATTGCTTGAATAGTGCTGTTTTAGAGGAGCTGAAATATTTCTAAGTCTGGAATCTGGTATTATTTTGTTGCTGTCTTGTCTTGCTTGCATCTTGAGTTCTGTAGCTCTTATGAGGTTGGTCCAATGGAGTTAATTGTACCCCTTGTGTTTCTTTAGCATGCTGTGAAGTCTCATGCCATTTGGAGTCCTGTAGCTATAGGTTTTGCTGCTGTCAATATGGCTTCAGGCTGAAAACTGCACTTTGACGAGGTGTTAATTTCACTAAGTCTGAAATAGTGTGTGAGATGCCTTTTTGAGACTTCTCTCTCTAGTGATCCATGATGCCATGCTAGTTGTTGTTAGTTGTTTGTAGTAGTGCTTCTTGCCCTCTTCCGTTCCATGCCTTGCTTGAGCTTATCGGAGTTGGGTAGCCGAAGTTGTGAGGCGTAGAAAGTGCTATGTGCCTGAATTTGGCAGCTTGTAGTGTTTTCTTGTTTTGCTTGTAGTTTTCAAACCGTAGCTCCGATTTGATCGTGTCCTACATGAAACTTGCTTAGAATCTCGTGTAGTTTCATTTTATCTTTCTGTTCGTATGTTTTGGAAGTGCTCGTAGCTGCCGTTGCACACATTTTGCATTCATGCCATCATATCTTGCGGTGCTTGTATCTTTTGATCCGTAGCTCCGTTGGAGATGTTCTTTATGTGTAGATTGCTTGCCTTGACGCGTAGAATCACGTGAACCTATTTGTTTTGCTGTTTAACAACCAATTAAATGCATTAGTTCAGATCTGGACAGAATTGTAAATTAACACGTGGGGTCATTTCGGAGGTGCTATATGTCATTTCCGACCTCACTTAAAATGCCTAGATAGGTAGTTTAATTTCCGCTTCACCTCCTGCATGTTTGAAAACATTAATATTGCCGTGTAGATAATCGGGATAGCACTAAATAATTAACATGGAGTTTCGTCAATATGCAACTCGTTGCATATTGAACTTCACTTAATGTGTAGTGTATGGTTGTGTGAATTGTCATGCCGTGAGTTGCATGTATCTAGTAGCTCATGCATCATATGTGTTGTGCATCGTGTGGTGAATATCGTGTGTTGATGCTTGTTTCCGGTTTCCCTGTCTCGATAGAGTTCCGCAAGCGTGTCGGATGTGAGGACCCGTTCGACTACGTCGGTTCGTCTACTTCACGGAGGCTTTCTTCTTCCAAGCGGGATCTCAGGCAAGATGATCATTTCCCTAGATACCATTACTATCATTGCCATGCTAGTATTATCGCTTCTATCGATTATGTCTCGTTGCCTACCACCTGTTAAATGTCAGCCTCTCAACAATACCATGTTGACCCTCAACCTGTTCAACCTAGCAAACCACTGATTGGCTATGTTACTGCTTGCTTAACCCTTTTGTTAGCGTTGCTAGTTGCAGGTGCAATGCTTCCATGCAAAGCATGGGTTCCTTGTTATATCACCATATTTAAATGCTATTTAACTTAATGCACCTATATATATTTGGTAAAAGGTGGAAGGCTCGGCCTTTCTAGCCTGGTGTTTTGTTCCACCTTTGCCCCCTTTAGTTACCGGCTACCGGTGTTATGTTCCATAATTGAGCGCTCCTAACACGATCGGGGTTGTTATGGGGACCCCCTTGATAATTCGTCTTAGATTAAAGCTGGTGTGGCAAGGCCCAACTTTGGTACTACATTTGCCTAATAACCTAATAATAATGCATAGGGACCCGCCGGCACCCGCGGACTATTTTAATCAACCCCCGGGCCAGTGCTCCTCATGAGTGTTGGTCCAAATTGGCAGACTACGGGGCCACCGCGGGGCAACCCGAGGTTTGGTACTCCTAGTGTGACCCATTCGTCGTGTCCTGAGAACGAGGTACGCGACTCCTATCGGGATCGTCGACACGTCGGGCGGCCTTGTTGGATTAGTTTTACCTTTGACGAGATATCTTGTGCATCAGGATTCCGGTGATGCTTTGGGTAATCTCAGAGTTGAGGTTTTCCACTAGGGAATCCGACGAGATCGCGAGCTTCGTGATTGAGGATTTCTATGCGGCTTGTGGTAATTTGTGATGGACTAGTTGGAGCACCGCTGCAGGGTTAAATCTTTTGGAAAGCCGTGCCCGCGGTTACGTGGCAACGTGGAAGCTTTGTTTAACACTGGTTCTAGATAACTTGAAGTTAACTTAATTAAAACATGTCAACTTTGTGCGTAACCGTGACTGTCTCTTTCGTGAGTTCTTACTCCGATCGAGGACACGGTGGGGTTATGTCTGACGTAGGTAGGTGTTCAGGATCATTCCTTGATCATCAGCAGTTCACGTCCGTTATGCATAGATCTCCCCCTCTTATTTCTTGTACTCGTAAGTTAGCCACCAAATATATGCTTAGTCGCTGCTGCAACCTCACCACTTAACCATGTCTCACCCATTAAGCTTTTCTAGTCTTGATACCTTTGGAAATGAAATTGCTGAGTCCCCTGTGGCTCACAGATTACTACAACACCAGTTGCAGGTACAGGTAAAGGTTACTCGACGCGAGCGCGTTGATTGTTCATTTGGAGCTGATGCTTCTTCTTCTCTTCTTCTTCTTCTTCTTCTTCATCGATCTAGGATGGGTTCCAGGCCTGCAGCCTGGGATAGCAAGGATGGACGTCGTTCTTCTTTTGTCGTTTGTTTTCGTCCGTAGTCGGACCCTGCTCTTACTCTTGATGATTATGTAATGTACTGATGTGACTCTCATGTAGCTTGTGGCGAGTGTAAGCCAACTCTTTATATATCTCTCCTTTTCAGTACATGTACTTGTAACGATATCCATTCTTGCGACTCGACGAGATGCGCTTCTATCCCTGACGAGGCCCCCATGCCAAATTGAGGATAGGGTCGCATCTTGGGCGTGACAAGTTGGTATCAGAGCAAGGACCGACCTAGGAGCCCCCTTGATTGATCGAACTTGGCCTCGTCGAGTCTAGTGAAAAACTATTTGAGTCTTAGTTATATATCGGAGAGTAGGATTCTTTTTTCTCCTCTTCTATGCTCTGGTGAGGAATCTTGACGTAATAATTTATTCTACTCCTCTTCTCACTCAAAATTTTTTAGGATCACGCGGATATTTTTGGAATCTATATGATGCCGATGTGACGGAGTTCTGTCTTGGTGCCTCCTGTCTGACTTGATCTTCTTCCGGGGAGTTGAGCTCCAGGGGATTCTTGAGCACATCGTTATCATTCAGATTCCTTAGTATCTCAGAACGAAGGATGTTCTTAATTGCTTCAATACTAGTAGTGGCGAGATAACCCCGATGTCCCCAGTACTGGTGCAGATTGTTTGGGGTACTGCCATACTTTGTATAGTCGTGATCACGAGGGTCTGTTGTAGATGAAGGTCCGAGATTCTGGTCGTGTGTTGACGGATGTGATACAAGTGACGGGTTAGTATAGGAGTTGTGTGATTATTACTCCTTGTATCCGTGTACCATATTGCATGACCAGATATTTCAGGAATTCATAGGTGGGAATTCAAGTAGTTGCTTATAGGACAATCTTCCAACAAATAAATGATGTTAGGTTGGGGTTCGACATCTAGTGGATTCGTTTATTCACGGTCGACTTACAGCAGTACACGTTGTGTCTTAAAGAGTCCTTGTAGCTTGCTACGACTCGGGGATACTTCGTATGTCAGGTGCACTGCCTTGCACTTGATGGCTTCTGTAATTCGTGCCCGTGCGATCCTGTCCACGAAAATATCGAACGGAAATCTTTCTCATGAGTTTGTTCTGGCTTGTTTCGTAAGCCTCATCCCTTTGTTTTGTTGATTGTGGTAATTCGTGTTGCTTCGATGTCAAGTGGTGTTTTCAGATCCTTCCTAATTTGTGTTCTCATATTTTTATGTGAGCGCTAATTCATTTGTTCAATCAGTTGTCTTATCAATTCTTGTCAACCGGAGTCATCGTATCAATTCTTTCCAACCGGTGTGATTCTCTAGTGAATTCTATCCTCTCCAATTTTTGCAGATCATTCTCTCATCTTATTCCGGAGTTCATCTCATCCGTCCCAAGTTGTCTTTGTTTTTCCCCGCCCTCCCGCCCTTTTCTTCAGTGATTGGATTTCATCCAACTGCATTTCATTTCAGTGATGCTTCCGCTATCTCTTCTTTCTTTCGTAACCGGTGATTCATCATGAAGATTCTCAGGAGCTTTGTGTCATATTTGTTCAATCTTGTCATCTTTTCCGGGGAATTTAATTCAGTTGTCCATGTTCTTCATATCCTTTTCATCCTTGTAATTCTTTCCTATGTTGGAGATTCTTTCGGCCTACCTTGGTTATTCATCCCTCTCTTTTCTTCCGGAGTGTTGAAGATATCTCTGAGTTTCTTGTTTCAGATCTTTAATTATTTCGAGGTGCTTAACCTCATCTAGTCTTCATTTGTACCGGCGCAATATCTCTCTTCTAAGCAATCTTTTCTGACGGTGGTTTCTTGAGTGGGCCCATAACCCACAGGTTCTTTCCCAGGATCTTACCTGGCTCTTTTATTCTTTTCCGGAGATCTCTCATTCTTTTCAATTATGACGTAAGTATGATTTCCATCAGTCATATTACTTCTTCAAGATCTATTTAAATTAATTCTCATAGTTGGCTCAACCTTTCATTCTTCATTATTCCGGAGTGTCTCATTAATTCTTGGTGTGTTCCTCGTCATCATTCTCAGCTTGCTATTCGAAGGGATGTTTCTCTCAATGTTGGTTCATTCTCTGGGAGAGTCATCATTTCAGCTTGGTGCCATCATCTTAATTGTTCCAATCATGAGTAATCCCTTTTCTTGCTATCCGGTGCATTTCTGAGTTGTTTTTATTGCTCGTTCCTCCGAAGGCCATCATTTCAGAAGACTTCCTCGTTCTCAGCTTTCAGCTTTCATCCTCAATTCTTCTCTGTTGTTGTCTCTTCATTCGTCTCTCGATTATCCGGTGCCTTGTTCTAGTTTTCTCTCAGCTGGTTCAAGATCTTTTCATTCTCATGTATCTCCAGTCATTCATGGTTGCCTCATTCATTTCAATTCTTACCGGTGTTTCTTGCAACATTTCTTCTAGTTTGTGCTTTATCTATCTCTTTAATCTTTTCAAGAGGAATAAGGTGTATGCTAAATCCGTTGCTTGTCATCAATTAAACTTGATGAAGGATGAGATTAACATAATTCTTATTCTTGTTCTTCCTTCTTCCAAGAGATTTCAATTCTTCTGCCGGAGTGGCTCATGGTTTCAATTCCTTCCTCGGGTGCTTATATTTCTTTTCCGGAGTTCCAAGTTCTATCAAGTATCTTTTTGTGAGGCTTCTTCTAAATCCTGGCAAGGTCATAATCTTATTCTTTTCTACCTTGTTAGCTTAGCTTAATTCATTCGTATACGGAGGTCCATCATGGTGGTTCGTCAAGGTTTCAATCCATTCTCAAGTGTTCTTCAAGATTCTTGTTGGAGAACCTCAAGCATTCTTTCCCTTGCATTTCAGTGCAATTGTTCTTCCTTTATCCTTTGAGGTGGTATTATAGCCTTCTTGTTAGTGTAGGAGCCTCGAAGAGTTTCCTTTCAAGAATGAGATAATTAAATCCATCAATTCTATGATCATGAGATATTTTCATCCCATGATTCTTCATTTGAGCTATCTTGGTTTGGGATTCACCTAAAGCTTTTCCTATGGATTGTTGCTATCATGGTGTTTGTCATTAATCCCAGTTCTCAATGTACCCTCTTGGTGTAAGTTTGTTCATATCTTGCTTCTCCCAATCAATCCTTGTTTCTTTTAGTGGGTGTTTGTCACCTCATATTTGTTGGGATGATTTTCATAAGCCCACTACTATCTTGTTCTTTTCGTTGTTGGTTTTCCAACCACTACGTCAATTCTCTGTCCGGAGGCTCTTCAATTCTATTGTGATGATAGTTGTCATTTGTTTCTTCATTCTCTTCTTCCGCTTGAGCTAGTTCATATTATCTTGTTCCCGAGGCATTGTGTTGTTGCTCTTTTGGGTCAATCATGTTGTTCTATCAAGATCATGGTATTCCCTTGTTCTATTTACTTGTTTGTTGTGTATATGGTCTATCTCGTTCATCTTATCGAATTTTTTGTCCCCTTTTCCTACCGAAGTGCTGCCGAAATTTTCCGTGAATTCTTGCTTGTTCCTCATGTCGTTCCTCATCTCCTTGCAACCTTCAAGGATCGTTGGTTTCACTCATTTCTCATGAAGCGACTAAATTTTAACCTCTTGCTTTCTCATCCTCTCCCCCTTTCATTCGTGGATCTCGGGGCGAGATCCTCTTGTAGTGTAGGAGAGTTGTGACAGACGGTGCCGACGTTCCACAAGATTCCCCTTTCCTTTCCGTTTTCGTCGTGTGTCTATTTTTATTTGTCGCATCATCATCGCATCATGCGCATCATCTACATTGCATCGGCATCTCCGTTTCCGCCAGTTTTCAAAACTTGCATCTGTTATTAGTTGCCGCTTCTCTTCGCGTTCGTCGTTGTTCGTTCCGAGCCTGGCTGCACACGCACGCGCCCGCGGCACCGTCGAAACCCTGTTTTTAAAGTGCGTTTAAAACTTTCTCTGATCGGGTTGAGATTCGACGCGCGGTCGCGATCAGTTATAGCTAGGCCGCCTGTCGAATTTCGTCGTGATCGGAGACCGTCTGGTACCCGAACGGTCGTCCGTAGCGGCACCGTCTTCGGTTATTCGTCGGACGTTTGTCGGTGTTTTAAAAGTCGATGCCGCGCCGCACCACTTCCTCTCATCTTAGCCAACGCCACTCTACACACCTAACCCTATCCCGCCTCTCCGATCGGACCGCACGAACGCGTCCGGAGGGTCGAAAAACCCCCAGATACCCTGCACCCTAGCCCATTTCCCTATTTAAGCACCCCCTCCCTGCCTATTTTGGGCGCCCCCCTAATCCTCCTCGGGATCCGCGCCCTAACCCTAACCCTAGCTGAGCCGCTCCACTCTCTCTCCTCTGCCAGCGCCGTCGGGCCCGCGAAGCCCATCGCAGGCCCGCCCGAGCCCGAACCGCCGCCGCCGCCCGTACGGTTCTCGTACCCGCGCCGCCCCGGGCTCCCCGAGCGCCGCCTTCCTCGCGCCGCGCCACCCCCTGCCAGCCGGCAGTCGCCGTCCGGCGAGATCCCGTCGCCCAGGCCGGCCCTTGCCTTGCCAGCCCCGCCGGCCAGCACCGCCGCTGCCGTCCCTGTCCGCTGCCTGCAGTAGCCGCCGCGCCAACCTCCCTGCAGCTGCACCGTCGCCCCAGGGAACCGCCGGCCGGATCCGGCCAGATCCGGTCCGGGGAAGCTTCTCCCGCAGCGCCGCCGTTCCTCGGCCTCCCCTCCGGCAAGCCACGCCTCGCTGCGCCCCATGGTGCCCCCCCTCGCCGGCCGCCGCAGCAACCGCCCAGCGCCCTCGCTCGCTCGTCCCGCTCGGGAGCAGAGCAACGGGAGCGCCTCCTCCTCCCGCGTGGGCCCCGAGCTGGCCCAGCTGGGACGGCCCACCGCCTCGCCTCCCGGCCCAGGTGGCCACCGCAGCCGGTCTCCTCGGCCCAGCCTCCCCGGCAGCTCGAGGCCGGCCCAGTTCGCCTCTCCAGGCCGGCCTCCTCCCGCCGGCCCAAGTCTCCTCCAGGCAGCCTCCTCTACTGGCCCGTTGGCCCAATGTGAGCACCCCCGCAAGCCTATTCCTTGCCCATGCGTTGTTTAGTTTATTACGGCCTTGGATTCGGCCCATTAGATATTTAGGTTTTTTTTCCTCTTCGGTTTAGTTAATTTCAGGTTTTAGCTATTTGCTTAAACCCCCGTAACTTTTAAACCGTAAGCCGGTTCGGGTTATGTTATATATCGTTTTGGGGTAGCTTCGCGAGTAGAACACGATTATCCAACATGCATTTTTGTTTAACGCCGTTTAGGGTGCCTAATGCTTTGTTTTGCGTGCTGTTACAATAGGTTCCGATCCGTAGTTATTTTCCGCGCGTGTCCGGGTTGTTCGTATGACGTAGGATAAATGTCCATGCTCCAGGGAGCTATTTTCCATGTAGTTTAGAGCGGTCAAGTATTTTTGCGTGTAGGGATTGCCCGTTAGATTATTTTTCGTGTCTAGGCTTATTTCTCCCGCATTATTGTGTAGCGTTATTTTGTGTTGCAAACCCCACATATTATATATGTTCCCGGGGTATAAAAAATCCCATGGATTTTTCTGTGCAATTAGTTTTAGGTTTTGGGGAAGTTAGTTTGCGAGATATTTTGTCGTGAAGCCCTTTTGTTTAATTCGTAGGTTTTATTCCGGGCCGCGTTTGAATTAGTTGTCAACTAGTGATTTGATCTTGGATGTTTTGTATAGCCTCTGGTATTTTTTGTTGCAACAGAAATGCATGTTTAGGTGTTGTTTGACTGCCCTCAAATTGCTTGAATAGTGCTGTTTTAGAGGAGCTGAAATATTTCTAAGTCTGGAATCTGGTATTATTTTGTTGCTGTCTTGTCTTGCTTGCATCTTGAGTTCTGTAGCTCTTATGAGGTTGGTCCAATGGAGTTAATTGTACCCCTTGTGTTTCTTTAGCATGCTGTGAAGTCTCATGCCATTTGGAGTCCTGTAGCTATAGGTTTTGCTGCTGTCAATATGGCTTCAGGCTGAAAACTGCACTTTGACGAGGTGTTAATTTCACTAAGTCTGAAATAGTGTGTGAGATGCCTTTTTGAGACTTCTCTCTCTAGTGATCCATGATGCCATGCTAGTTGTTGTTAGTTGTTTGTAGTAGTGCTTCTTGCCCTCTTCCGTTCCATGCCTTGCTTGAGCTTATCGGAGTTGGGTAGCCGAAGTTGTGAGGCGTAGAAAGTGCTATGTGCCTGAATTTGGCAGCTTGTAGTGTTTTCTTGTTTTGCTTGTAGTTTTCAAACCGTAGCTCCGATTTGATCGTGTCCTACATGAAACTTGCTTAGAATCTCGTGTAGTTTCATTTTATCTTGCTGTTCGTATGTTTTGGAAGTGCTCGTAGCCGCCGTTGCACACATTTTGCATTCATGCCATCATATCTTGCGGTGCTTGTATCTTTTGATCCGTAGCTCCGTTGGAGATGTTCTTTATGTGTAGATTGCTTGCCTTGACGCGTAGAATCACGTGAACCTATTTGTTTTGCTGTTTAACAACCAATTAAATGCATTAGTTCAGATCTGGACAGAATTGTAAATTAACACGTGGGGTCATTTCGGAGGTGCTATATGTCATTTCCGACCTCACTTAAAATGCCTAGATAGGTAGTTTAATTTCCGCTTCACCTCCTGCATGTTTGAAAACATTAATATTGCCGTGTAGATAATCGGGATAGCACTAAATAATTAACATGGAGTTTCGTCAATATGCAACTCGTTGCATATTGAACTTCACTTAATGTGTAGTGTATGGTTGTGTGAATTGTCATGCCGTGACTTGCATGTATCTAGTAGCTCATGCATCATATGTGTTGTGCATCGTGTGGTGAATATCGTGTGTTGATGCTTGTTTCCGGTTTCCCTGTCTCGATAGAGTTCCGCAAGCGTGTCGGATGTGAGGACCCGTTCGACTACGTCGGTTCGTCTACTTCACGGAGGCTTTCTTCTTCCAAGCGGGATCTCAGGCAAGATGATCATTTCCCCAGATACCATTACTATCATTGCCATGCTAGTATTATCGCTTCTATCGATTATGTCTCGTTGCCTACCACCTGTTAAATGTCAGCCTCTCAACAATACCATGTTGACCCTCAACCTGTTCAACCTAGCAAACCACTGATTGGCTATGTTACTGCTTGTTTAACCCTTTTGTTAGCGTTGCTAGTTGCAGGTGCAATGCTTCCATGCAAAGCATGGGTTCCTTGTTATATCACCATATTTAAATGCTATTTAACTTAATGCACCTATATATATTTGGTAAAAGGTGGAAGGCTCGGCCTTTCTAGCCTGGTGTTTTGTTCCACCTTTGCCCCCTTTAGTTACCGGCTACCGGTGTTATGTTCCATAATTGAGCGCTCCTAACACGATCGGGGTTGTTATGGGGACCCCCTTGATAATTCGTTTTAGATTAAAGCTGGTCTGGCAAGGCCCAACTTTGGTACTACATTTGTCTAATAACCTAACAATAATGCATAGGGACCCGCCGGCACCCGCAGACTATTTTAATCAACCCCCGGGCCAGTGCTCCTCATGAGTGTTGGTCCAAATTGGCAGACTACGGGGCCACCGCGGGGCAACCCGAGGTTTGGTACTCCTAGTGTGACCCATCCGTCGTGTCCTGGGAACGAGGTACGCGACTCCTATCGGGATCGTCGACACATCGGGCGGCCTTGCTGGATTAGTTTTACCTTTGACGAGATATCTTGTGCATCGGGATTCCGGTGATGCTTTGGGTAATCTCAGAGTTGAGGTTTTCCACTAGGGAATCTGACGAGATCGCGAGCTTTGTGATTGGGGATTTCTATGCGGCTTGTGGTAATTTGTGATGGACTAGTTGGAGCACCCCTGCAGGGTTAAATCTTTCGGAAAGCCGTGCCCGCGGTTATGTGGCAACGTGGAAGCTTTGTTTAACACTGGTTCTAGATAACTTGAAGTTAACTTAATTAAAACATGTCAACTGTGTGCGTAACCGTGACTGTCTCTTTCGTGAGTTCTTACTCCGATCGAGGACACGGTGGGGTTATGTCTGACGTAGGTAGGTGTTCAGGATCATTCCTTGATCATCAGCAGTTCACGTCCGTTATGCGTAGATCCCCCCCTCTTATTTCTTGTACTCGTAAGTTAGCCACCAAATATATGCTTAGTCGCTGTTGCAACCTCACCACTTAACCATGTCTCACCCATTAAGCTTTGCTAGTCTTGATACCTTTGGAAATGAAATTGCTGAGTCCCCTGTGGCTCACAGATTACTACAACACCAGTTGCAGGTACAGGTAAAGGTTACTCGACGCGAGCGCGTTGATTGTTCATTTGGAGCTGATGCTTCTTCTTCTCTTCTTCTTCTTCTTCTTCATCGATCTAGGATGGGTTCCAGGCCGGCAGCCTGGGATAGCAAGGATGGACGTCGTTCTTCTTTTGTCGTTTGTTTTCGTCCGTAGTCGGACCCTGCTCTTACTCTTGATGATTATGTAATGTACTGATGTGACTCTCATGTAGCTTGTGGCGAGTGTAAGCCAACTCTTTATATATCTCTCCTTTTCAGTACATGTACTTGTAACGATATCCATTCTTGCGACTCGACGAGATGCGCTTCTGTCCCTGACGAGGCCCCCGTGCCAAATTGAGGATAGGGTCGCATCTTGGGCGTGACAACCGATACTTTCTGCATCTACTACTATTACTCCACACATCGACCGCTATCCAGCATGCATCTAGTGTATTGAGTTCATGACAAACAGAGTAACGCTTTAAGCAAGATGACATAATGTAGAGGGATAAACTATAACCAATGATGAAAACCCCATCTTTATGCCCTTGATGGAAAAAACATGATGCGTGCCTTGCTACCCCTTATATCACTGGGTGAGGTCACCGCACGGTATGAACCCAAAACCAAGCACTGCTCCCACTACAAGAATCATAGATCAAGTTGGCCAAACAAAACCCACAACTCGAAGGGAACTACAAGGATATGAAATCATGCATAAGAGAGATCAGAAGAAACTCAAATAAGATTCATAGATAATCTGATCATAAATCCACAATTCATCGGATCTCGACAAACACACCGCAAAAGAAGATTACATCGGATAGATCTCCATGAAGATCATGGAGAACTTTGTATTGAAGATCCAAGAGAGAGAAGAAGCCATCTAGCTACTAGCTATGAACCCGAAGGTCTATGGTGAACTACTCACGCATCATCGGAGAGGTCATGGTGTTGATGAAGAAGCCCTCCGTATCTGAATCCCCCTCCGGCAGGGCCCCAGGACGTGCCCCAAATTGGATCTTGCGGAGACAGAAGCTTGCGGCGGCGGAAAAGTATTTTCGTGGATCTCTCGTGCAGTTTTGGATTTGTTCTAAATTTATAGGCGGAAGAGGTAGGGCAGACATGCCACAGGGGGCCCACAAGCCTGCTAGGCGTGGGCCCCCCTGGCCGCGCCTAGGGGGCTTGTGGGGTCCCATGCTGGCCCGAGCCTTGGTTCTCAAGTCTGGCGCGTATCTTCTGTTCCGGAAAAAAACTTTTTGGAAGTTTTGTTCCATTTGGACACCGTTTAAAATCCACCTCTGAAAAAGGGTCAAAAACACAGAAAAACAGGAACTGGCACTTGGCATTGAGTTAATAAGTTAGTCCCAAAAAAGATATAAAAGGCATACAAAGCATCCAAATTTGACAAGATAATAGCATGGAACTATCAAAAATTATAGATACGTTGGAGACGTATCAGCTTCCGATGAGCAAAAGGACCAACAAGCCCCCTCGCCCGACGCGTTCCCTCCCGTCGTCGACTCGGGCTGGGGGAAGTGGTCAAAACACGCCAGACCACAACACGAGCAATGTGCCTGGTCGTGATGCGCCTCCATCCTCACACATCGAGGGTGCGGGGCGAAGGGCGATGATTCCCCAGCACCCCCCGCGGCAAGTGTTGAGCCTAAGGGGACGGAGCTGCCAACCACCTTGGTTGTCCCGACCAACATCGTGCATGGCTTTGAGGAGCTAGCCACCTTGGACGGGGTCTTGATCCCTCCACGCCCGATGCCCTGCCTTGATGGGGCGGGGCGAGCATCCACAGGCTCCCAGCCCCTGAAGGGCACAGCTCGAGCCTCCGGGACCCCGTCGGTGGACGTAGGCGTTGGGCCTGAGCCGGACTAGGCTGTGGCACTCGTCGCCTCCTAGACCCTGATCCATCACGACCTCATGCGGAACGACGTGAGCACGCTGGGGCAAATCGGGGCACACCTTCGGGATGCCGATGCGCGCTTCGCCGAGGAGCGCTTGCGCTTGGCTTACAGGTGGCATCAGCTTGATGTGGCCATCAAGATGAGTCACAGCGAACATGAAGCAGCTCGCACGAAGGTCAAAGTATCCACCATCGAGGCTAGGGAGGCATGTGATTGCGCCCTCCGTGAAGCCGAAGAAGCGGACGAGCGCTGCGAGGTCGTAGAGGCCTGTGAGCGGGAGTTTCAGGCTTCAAATGTCGTTTTGCAGCAGCAGCTTCAGGAGCGGAGGGTCAAGGTGGAGGGGGCACGCGAGCTCACCCTCCACAAGGCAGATCTTCGGTCCCTCAAACAGCAGCTTGCCTTGACGTGGTCGGACCTGGACTTGAAGCGCGAGTGGCTGGAGGCGCTGGATCGAGACATTACCGTTGTCGTGGACATCTATAGTCAACGAGTGGAAGTGATCCAAGGGGACGTCGACGCACAGGTCAAGCAATCCCGCGAGGATTATATAAACAAACTAAAGCTGTAAGATAGCCACTTCACGGCTCGGCGCGCACAGCCGCAACGCGAGATAGATGGTCTTAAAGAGGTTTTTACTCTCGCGGAAGCGGCGGGAAGCCGCGCTTCAGGTCCAGGCCGCTGTCGCGGCCGAGTTGGCGTCACTTCAGGCACAAGTGGGCGGCGCTATATCCCATGTGGAGCAGGCGACTGACAAGGCGAAGGAGGCCCGAGGGTTGCAGCGCATGCGCTCGAAGATGTTCCAAGGCCTCGAACGGCGGGCATGCCGAGCCCTGGGTTCCATCTACGAAGGGAGCGTCTCCAGTCCTCCCGATCTCGACGCCGCTGGTTATCTTGATTTTTTTCACCAAGGTCATGGAACGGCTTGATCGAGAAGGAAAGCCGTGATCTCTTGTCCCACGCGTTAACGTGCGTCTTCAGCAACCTCCTCCGCACCGACCCCCACTTCGATTTAGAGTCTGCAATGGCCCCCGTTCCCGAGGAGATCCGTGGCGCCATTGGGGAAGTGCTGGAGACCATGTGTGACGCGCTGAGTGCGAAGTGCACCCCTGACAACCTCGAGGGTCAGGAAGGTGCCAAGGGACATGCGATCGATGATGATGGCAATGGAGCTGAAGCGCACGGGGATGACGATGGCGATGAGAGCGACGCGTCCCTCTAGGCTTCCCTCCACTCCCATGCTCATGCCAACTTGTAGTCCCGCCGGGGCGTGGAACCAACGGTTTTTGTTTCGAACTCCACGCTCCTGTCATGAATACTTGTGCTTCTGCATGGCTTCCTCTGGTGTCACTCCATACCTTCTATTATCCGAATGCAACCCTTATGTGGGGATCAGCCATCACCGATGAACCATGTCGCGATCGCCTGGGTAGGCTCAAGCAACGAGGATGCTCGGAGCAGGCCAAGATCCTCCCAAGGCCTCCCAAGGCGGTATGCTCAATAGGCCATCCTTTTTCTGAATGTCGCGCTTTCCCGCGCCTTGGGTGTTTTGCCTTGGGGCATGACACACGCTCGTCAGCTCGCTCTTACGTGTTGTACAAGGGAATTAGGCACTAAGGGCCTTGGTGAAGTAGTGCACGCGGGGACAGGCCCGTGGACGAAGCATGTATCTTGGGCGTGGGCACCGTACGCCAGCCCCCACCCGTCTGACATTCAAGAGGGAGACGCCGAGCGCGCGTGGTCACAAAAGAGAAAACCAACGGAACTCCGTGAAAACCACAAGACCAATATCTTTATTAAAACCAGAGGCGAACTTGTTTACAAGCCAAACAGGGGAGATGCGGCTTCCGTGTCTGGCACGGGTCAGCCTCGTGAGCTTGTTTACAAGTCAAAAAAGAAGGGAAGAAAAGCGGTTGCCGTGTCTAACATGGGTCACTCTAGAAAGAAATTCGGTTGCCGTGTCCAACATGGCTTAGCCTGAAAGAAATGTGGTTGTCGTGTCTAGCACGGGCTAGCTTGGGTTAGTTGCCGCCCGCGGGGCATCTTCTTCGATCGTTCCCCAAGTGTGATGCATTAGTATTCCACTTTGGCGTGGGCATAGTCGTAGTTCGATAGTCATTCCGCCAGCGTGAAGCATAGGGACTTCCAATTGGGCATGGGTGGGAGCCCCCTCCTGAGGCCACGACGTGGCTCGTTGTGGTCTTCCACGTTGGAGGCTTTGGGGGTGTACAACCTCAAGCTCATTATTATGTGAGAGTGTCATGGGTGGTGATAATTGGGCGGACACCCCTGGCACAAGGCTCAAGAGTTCCTAACCAGGTCTTCACATGCTTCCACGCATTTCGATGCGGAAGCATTCATGTCACTGCATTGCTCGTGTGGCCCAAACATGAGTACCATCACACCCTGTGCGGCCACAAGAGTGCGACTGCGTGCCCCTACGGCCCAAACATGAGCGCAATCGCGCCCCGCACGGCCGCAAGTGCACAAAACCAGGAGATTTGTTATGGGAGGTGGCAAAGCGCCTGCCTAGTGGCAGCGCGAGCCAAGCCGCATTCCCTCCATGTGCCCGCAATGATTCTCCGAGAGGGCGCGACACTAAGGACATTGGTGAGATGACTAGCACGGGTGGCCAACCCATGAGCTAGAGTTGGTCACTTAGATTTCTCGGCGCTGCGAGGACAAGTCCTCACACAGACGTCGTGTCTAACCCCCCACCATGGAACCATCATAGGGCGGTTGCAGCGGCGCGTCAGCCCCAGTAGCGGCAAAACACCAAAAGCTTAAGATTTAGACAAATGACACCATCCCAAGTGAAGGTTAATCAAGTTCGTTACACATCCACAAAACACTTGCTCGAGGCGATGCAAAATACAGGGAATTGCTTGATTCGAACAACCCAAAAAGTCACGTGAGGCCATGCTGCCGCGGAAGCGTCAGGCCGCTTGACGACGCATGCCGCGGGGGTCTACCCCTCGGGTTGGGGCGGCGGCCAGCTCCTAAGGCTTCAAGGGCCCGCGGGGTCCCGACACCTCGCGAGGCATGTGTGGCCCGCACCTCTTGCAGCTTACCGATCTATTGAGCGGCGAACTCGTGTGCCCGTGTGAAATGATCGATATGGTTGACTAGAAGGGGTGAATAGGCAACTAGCAATTTTTAGCTTGTCTTAAAATATTGACGTTAGCAACAAAAGGTTCTCTATATGAATGACTAGGTGAGCAACCTATATGATGCTAACTACAACGATAATAAGTGCAACCAAAGAATTCACCACAACTACAACAAGTACAAAGTAAAGGTAAGACATAACCGCAAGTGGAACCGGTGGAGATGAGGATGTGTTACCGAAGTTCCTTCCCTTTGACATGAAGTATGTCTCCGTTGGAGCTGTGTGGAGGCACAATGCTCCCCAAGAAGCCACTAGGGCCACCGTATTCTCCTCACGCCCTCACACAATGCGAGGTGCCGTGATTCCACTATTGGAGCCCTTCAAGGCGGCGACCGGACCTTTACAAACAAGGTTGGGGTTATATCCACAGAAAGATTAGAGGCTCCAAACTAGACCATGGAGCTTCACCACAATGGCATGTGGCTCCGAGGTGATCTCAACCGTCTAGGGTTCTCAAACAACCAAGAGTAACAAGATCCGCAAGGGATTAGTGGGGGGAATCAAATATCCTTTGGTGGAAGTGTAGATCAAGTCCCTTACATGCAATCCCTAGAAAATCAACAAGTTTGATTGGCTAGGGAGAAAGATCGGGCGAAAGTATGCTTGTGGAGCAACAATGGAGCTTGGAGAGGTTAAAGGTGAGCTCCTCGAAGAAGAAGATACATTTATATAGCGAGCTACAAGGACTCTTTAAGACACAACGAGAACCGCTGTAAGACGTCCGTGAACAAACACACCCACTGAATATCGAATCCCAACCTCACATCATGCATCTGTAGGAAGATTGTCCTATAAGTTACTACTTGATATCCCACCTATGAATTCCCGAAATATCTGGTCATGCAATCTGTTACACGGATACAAGGAGTAATATCACACAACTCCTATACTAACCCGTCACATGTATCACATCCGTCAACACATAACCAGAATCTCGGACCTTCATCTACAACAGACCCTCATGATCACAACGATACCAAGTATGGCAGTACTCCCGAACAATCTGCACCAGTACTAGGGACATCGGGGTTATCTCGCCACTACTAGTATTGAAGCAATTACGAACATCCTTCGTTCTTAGATACTCAGAAATCTGAATGATGGCGATGTGCGCAAGAATCCCCTGGAGCTCAACTCCCCGGAAGAAATCAAGGCAGACAAGAGGCACCAAGACAGAACTCCGTCACATCGATATCATATAGATTTCAAAAATACCCGCGTGATCCTAAAAAAAATTTGAGCGAGAAGAGGAGTAGAATTAAGATTTCCTAAGTCGGGAGCCTCACCAGAGCATGGAAGAGGAGAAAAAAGAATCCTACTCTCCGATATAACTAAGACTCAAAACATTTTACTAGACTCGACTCGGCCAAGTATGATCACACAAAGGCTCCTATGCTCGTAAGTCTCTGATTACTAACTAGTAACGACTAAGATGCGGTCCTTTCCGATTTGGGGAACGAGGCCCCGAAATGGAAAGAAGCGCATCTAAGCGTTTCGCAAGCACGGTAACATAGCACATACATAATAATAGTAGAATGACAATAAGGGATTCAACTGCCATCTCATAAATATATCAGAGTTACATCACACATCCAAACAATGTAGTTCCGCTACGGACTACAAAACATGAGAAATGACTATGCTACCCTACATGCTTGCCCGCGATCACAACCACGCCTCAGTCTTCTAGATAGTTCATGTACAGGCGGTCGTTCTCCTCATCATACTGCCACGCCAGCTACGTGCCGTCGGGATCACCTGTCTTGGGGGTACCTAAACCTGTTGGTGTTTTGAAGGAATCTGTGAACCACGGGGACTCAGCAATCTATGAACTCGGTGCCAGAACTAGTCAAGTTAATAGGTAAGGAAGGTGGAGTATTTAGGTTGCAGCATCCTAAGCATTATGGTGGCTAACTTACGTAGAACAAGTATTGAAGGTGGTCTATACTAGCGATCGATGATTAGCTGATCACTAAGTGATCCTGAACACCTACTTATGTCAATTATAACCCCCACCGTGTTCCCGATCAAAGAGAGGTCTTCGGAGGGGACAGTCACGGATACGCACACAGTTGGCAATTTTATTAGAGTTATGTTTAAGTTATCTATAACTGGATGTTTAACAAATATCCCAAGCTTCCACATAACCACGGGCACGGCTTTCCGAAAGATTAAACCCTGCAGGGGTGCTCCAACTAGTCCATCACAAACGGTCACGGGCCGCAAAGTACTCCTCTATCACGAAACTCGTGATCCAGTCTGATTCCTTAGAGGAAAACCTCAACTCTGGGGAGAACCAAAGCTTCACCGGGATTCCTATACGCAAGATATATCGCTAAGGTAAGACAAGACTAGCAGGACCTCCCGTCGTGTCGATGACCCTGATAAGAGCCGTGTATCTCAGTCTCAGGACACGACGGATGAGCGATGGTTACCATGCCAAAACACCAAGCTGCCCCGGGGAGCGTAATAAGCTGCTCTGGGTTGGACCAACACTCATGAGGAGCACTGGCCCGGGTTGTTGATTAAATTCCTCGGGGTAGCTATTCCCTATGCAGATTATTATTAAGTGATTAGCAAATTAACACCAATGTTGGGTCTTGCCGGACAAGTCTTAACACTACACGATTTATCAAGGGGGTCCCCATAACAACCCCGAACGTGTTAGGAGCGATCAGTTATGGAATCAAACACTGGTAGCCAGTAACTATGGCGGCAATAACGGAACAAAACACCCAGCAAAAGGCTAGGCCTTCCGTTATTTACCAAGTATATAGGTGCATTAATTAAATAACAGATTAATATAATGATATCAAACTAGCAACGCTAACATTAGAAGCTTAGCAAAGCCTACTTAGCCATTCAAGATTTGCTAGGAAGGGATAAGTGTATGGGTTTCATGGCAATATCAGGAGGCAATTATTTCAGTGCTAGGCAGCGAGCATATGACGAAGAAACCTAATCTAGCATAACAAGTCTAGAGATGGAATCAAGGTCATATCATCTTGCATGTGATGTCCTCAGCTTGGAACTGCTCTTGTTCGTCCTGCACGTACTCTCCCGGATACACGTACTCGTTCTACGATCCCGGTGCTACCCAACATAAAAATAGCATCCAATGAACAACAGCACCTCAAGATGCAACAAGCACATGATGCATGAGATGAAATGTTCATGCATCTCTATTCTAGTCACCAGAACAAACATGAGAAGTAAATACAAGTTCCTGGACATAACTGTACTCTAAGCTACCTTGACATGCATGAGGATGACATGAACATATGTGTCACGCGAAAATGATACAAAGCCATATAAAGTACGTTACAAACGGAGCTACGGATCAACGGGAAACAACGAAACAAGAAATAGAGTCCTACGTGTCAAATCCATCACAACACACACCAAGGGCATACTTCTGGTATTCCCAGGTTGCCAAGACATAAAACAAACCAACATGGATGGGGTGGTGCAAAGAATATCACTACGCCATCAACTATGCAGTCACAAGCATCAAAACATTACAACTATACAATCTGCCATCAACAGCATCATAGCATTTCGCGAAGTACATGCAAAGCACCTACAGCCACCCAAATATGCCAAATAGCATATGTGGCAGAAGCTATCCAATAGTACTACAAGCACAAGCAAAAAGATATTGCGAAGGAGTTACACATAGAAAGTTACACAGCTTCTAACTTGGCCAAAAATATTAGTTTCCAGGGACTTTGTGAAAATTCCAGATTCTCTCTAGCTGTTTATGCTCTGAAGCATTTTGACAGCACCCAAAACAATATCTACACGACTCCAAAGGGAATGAAAAATTACAGAGAGCTAGACAAACACAAAAGCTACAACTTTCCAGTTGATAGCAAAGGCTGATTCTCAACACATGGACCTCTACAAGCACAACAACAGGAGAAGAAAATATAAGCAGATTCTCAGACTTAGTGAAAATTACATATTTTCACTAAACTGGAATTTTAGCCACATGCCTACTTTGACTAGGACCAACTTGCACATATGAACTACTAAGCATGAAACAAAACCAACATGCCATAGAGGGGGTCACCCTCTAATGCCACAACAAGGAATCAACCTCTTGGGCTCACCACATCTCATGGAACCAAGCTCCAAACATAGAACAAATCTGAAATATGACATTCCCAGAAAGTGTTCCAAAGGCAAATCTGACTTCACCAATGGATTCCTGGGATGATTCTACCCCAAAAACATATATAATACATGGGCACTTGCATAGAATAAATGGGCACAAACTTGAAAAGCAAATCTACATGGAATCACATAGAGTGAATAGTGCATCATCACATGTGCTTCCACTAGCTCATCACTTGATCATGCTCTTGCACATGTCCACAACACCAATGGTGCACATGAGGGGTGGACCTCATGCTCATGTGCCTTAGCACACCACCACACACTCACATGTATCAAGCACAACATAATATAAACACCTACACATGCTACTGTGGACACACACACTAGATAACACCACATCATCTTCACCCCTACACATATAACATGCTCATGAGCTTATCAAGGCCCAACATAGCTTGGGCATGTGTGTGACACACACACACACACACATGCACACACACACACAACATTACATGTGCTCCCACTACAATACACACACACAAGGTATGTCGGGGGGGGAACCCACACACACATGCACCTCACTCACAACATGGATACCACCTTAGTGCCATGCACCCACAAGGTGCACACACACATACATGATTCTACACATACATACATACTAAACTCACTCTCAAACATGAGCTAACTCACATAACACCTTTGCACACAAGGTCCTTCACACACATACAACATAGCTAGCAAACTACTAGGATCAACATGCTGTAGTGAGAAAAACAAAATAATTCCCACATGGTGCCAAGCTTACCACATCAAGCACATCAAGTATGCAAGCAAGCAAGAAAAAACAGAAAATAAGTGCAACAAAAAAATAAAAGGACAGGGGTAGGGATCGAACCCAAGACCCCCTGGTCTCACACACGAAGACACACCACTCTGCTACTGCACCTACGCTTGACAGAGAAGGGAATGCTTGCAAGGTAAACTACCTCTGAACTACTATGCTACTGTCGAAAACAAAATCAAAAAGGGGGGTGATTCTCTGGGACTCGCACCCAGCACCACCTGCAACTACACCAACATACAAACCACTGGGCTACACTACGAGTCTTGATAGAGCAGGGGACAACCACAAGGTGATCTACCTCGGTGACCTGCTCTGCTCTCCACAGCGAGCCGACTACAGAGACTCTCCGGAACATGGCCTCACTACTGCTACCACTACGGATGACCTACACATACTACAGCTATGAGGGAAACCGTTCCCCTTAGCATGACGAGCAGAGCACACCACAGCAAGGAACAACACCACAACAAACAAGAACTATCATTCCCTTCTCTGATCAGAGAAGCATGGCAACTACTTCGGTCGGATCTAATCAAGGGGGAAGGGAGCGAAGAGAGCAAGCTCACCTAGGGGAAGGAGAAGGGAACCGATCTGGAAGAAGTCGGAAGAAGGCCGAAGAAGATCTAAAGAAGCCCTGCCGAACCGAAGTAGAGGAAGATGGAGGGAGTTCGCCGGGAACACGCCGATGACGTTGAGCTGGTCGTCGGTGTGGTCGCTCCCCGGCCTCACCGAGGACGGGAATGGAGTGTGGGAACCTCTCTCGAGCTACCGAACATGGTGGCCGGCGCTGGAGACAACGGGAGCACGGTAGACGACGGCGGGGCACTTCTCTCTCTCTCTCTGCTAGATGGGTTACAGAACTTACCTTGGGGAGGAAAAGAGATGGGGGAGGAGTGGCGGTGCAAGGAGGGGAAAGGAGGAACCCTAGGGGAAGGGGGCACGCACGCCGAGGCTATATGAGGGGCCTCGACGTCCGTGAGCCCTCACAGCGACTCGCTCTCTCTCGGTTGTCTCACAAAAAGCGAGAGTGGGGGGCGGCGTCAGGAAGAAGGCGGTCGCGCGCTTGGGCTGCCGAAGGAAAAGAGAGGAGGGGGTTTGGGCCGCGCAGGGGGGAGGAAGCCCACCGTGGCGCCAAATAGGAGAGGAAGAATCCCTGGGGCTTACTTATTTCAGCCAAGACCAAACAAAGAAGATAATGCACAGGCTAATCCAACAAAGCTAAAAATAAGGCAAAGGTACCCCTGGACATAAGAAAATATAACCTATTTAAGAAAAATAGAAAAGGAATTTTAGGAGCAACTAAATATTTACAAAACAGAAATGTTTGCTGTGCCTTTTAAACTTGGTTCAAAACAGCAACTTCACATCCTCACAATCACCACACAAATAAGCTAAATCTTGGACATTTTTGAAACAAGGATGGGACAAGTGAATATAGAGCTCAGGATAAAAGAGAGGGGGGAAGTTTTATAAACCTAGAGCAACCACATAGCTTCCTACTACCATTGCACCTCTCCGCAAGTTCACCTATCACACATACCATCATCACATCACAACTCATGGAACACAAGAACAACAATACAAAGGCAAGGATGAATGGGATGGAATGGATGCATGCATGCAAAAGAGAACAAAACAAGGGAAGCATCACATGAAATATCACATGCATCACCTCATGCCAATGACAAGTTGTATCCACATAGAGAAGGTTCCAAATATGGTAAGCTACACACTTGGGGCATTACAAACTCTCCCACACTACAAAAAGATCTCGCCCCGAGATCTAAGACTGAAAGAACTCCGGAAATTCAGAACGAAGGTGATCCTCGCGTTCCCAAGCAGCCTCTTTATCGGAATGGTGTGACCACTGCACTTTGAAAAATTTGACAGTCTTGTTGCGGGTCTTGCGCTCAGTCGCCTCGAGAACCGCAACTGGATGCTCACGATAAGATAGGTCGGGTTGAAGGTCGATGTCTTGAAGATGAACAGTGCGCTCGGGGGGTCTTGAAGCACCTCCGGAGCTGAGAAACATGGAACACATCATGCACATTTGCAAAGTTTGACGGGAGCTCGAGCTGGTACGCAAGGTCGCCTCTCTTGCCAACAATTCTGAACGGGCCCACGAAACGAGGCGCAAGCTTGCCTTTGATGCCAAAGCGTTGCGTACCCTTCATAGGCGACACCTTGAGATAGACGAAGTCATCAAGCTCATAAGACATGTCATGATGCTTGCTATCATAATAGCTCTTCTGACGGGACTGAGCTGCTCTGAGATTGTTCCTAATGACCCGACACATCTCCTCAGCTTATTCTATCAAATCATTCCCAAGAATCTGACGCTCGCCGGTCTCGGACCAATTGAGCGGGGTACGGCACTTCCTGCCATAGAGAATTTCAAATGGAGCTTTGCCAGAACTAGCTTGATAACTGTTGTTATACGAGAACTCACCGAAAAGCAGGCAATCTTCCCACTTCATGCCAAAAGAGATAACACAGGCTCTCAGCATAATCTCAAGAACTTGATTGACTCGCTCCACTTGACCACTAGTCTAAGGATGAAAAGCTGTGCTGAAGCGTATCTTTGTGCCCATCGTAGACTGAAAAGAGTCCCAGAACTTGGAAGTGAAGATACTTCCGCGATCCGAAGAAATCGTCATAGGCACGCCGTGCAAAGACACTATCGTGGAAGTGTACAACTCTGCAAGCTGAGCTGCTGAAATGGATTCCTTGACTGGAAGAAAATGAGCCACTTTACTCAACTTGTCAATGACAACGAAGATGGCATCATTACCCTTCTTGGAATTCAGAAACCCGGTGACAAAATCCATCTCAATATGATCGAACTTCCACTCGGGAATGGGAAAAGGATGCAAAAGACCTGCTAGACGTTGATGCTTTGCTTTCACCCTTTGACATACATCACATTCATTTACGAACCGAGCAATCTCACGCTTCATGCGAGTCCACCAAAAGGTCTGTTTCAAGTTCTGATACATCTTGGAGCTTCCAGGATGAATAGAGAGTAGAGAGTTATGAGCTTCTTCCATGATTACCTTTCTGCGATCACCTTTCGGAACGACAAGACGATCCTCAAAGAACAACGTGTCTCTGGCATCAACACTGAAGCACTTATATTTGGGAAGACTCTTTGCCCCGCCAATCTTGACTTTCTTCACCATTGCATCAAGAAGTTGTGCTGCTCGGACCTGATCTTCCAAGGTAGGAGAGATCTGAAGGTTTGCAAGAAATCCCTGAGGTACTAACTGAAGGTTGAGCTTTCTGAGAGACTCACAAAGGTCAGGCTGGAGAGGTTTCAGAATAAGACTGTTGCAGTACGCCTTCCTGCTCAAGGCATCTGCCACGACATTAGCTTTGCGTGGTGTGTACTCAACACTCAGATTAAAATCTTGGAGCATTTCCACCCAACGAGTTTGCCAAAGATTCGGGTTGGGCTGAGTGAAGATGTACTTGAGACTCTTGTGATCGGTGAACACTTCAACCTTTCGTTCCAACAAGAGGTGTCTCCAAGTCATCACAGCGTGTACCACAGCTGCTAGCTCAAGATCATGCACAGGATAATTCTTCTCTGCTGGCTTCAACTGCCTGGAGGTATAAGCAACCACTTTCTTCTCTTGCATCAGAACTGCATCAAGACCATGGAGAGAAGCGTCGCAGAACACCTGGTAAGGCTTGGAGTCATCCAGAGGAACCAAGACTGGAGTAGAGGTGAGCTTCTCTTTGAGTGTGTCAAAGGCCAACTGACACTCTGGAGACCAAGCATACTTCACACCTTTCTGAAGAAGACTTGAGAGAGGCTTCGCAATCTTGGAGAAGTTCTCAACGAACCTTCTGCAATAGCTTGCGAGCCCGAGAAAGCTTCGAAGCTGCTTCACATTCTGCGGAGGCTCCCATTCAACAATGGCCTGCACCTTCGACGGGTCAACTTTGATGCCCTCGGTAGAGATAATGTGCCCAAGATAGACGACTTCTTTCAACCACAACTCACACTTGGAAAACTTGGCATACAATTTGTACTCCCTCAGCTTATCAAGCACCAATCTGAGATGTTCGTCATGTTCTTCCTCAGTTTCAAAAAAGACCAGAATGTCGTCGAGATAAAGTAAGACGAAGTCATTCTTGAATGGAGAGAATATGTAGTTCATCAATTGACAAAATGTCGGAGGAGCATTTGCCAGACCAAAAGACATGACCATATACTCATACGAGCCAAAACTAGTCCTGAAGGCAGTCTTCGGAATATCCTCCTCGCGAATGTGAATTTGATGATAGCCCATTCTGAGATCGAGCTTGGACAAGATCTTAGCCCCTTTCAACTTTTCGAACAACTCAGTTATGTTCGGAAGTGGATATTTGTTCCTGATTGTCTTCTTCTTCAATGGACGGTAATCGACACACAACCGGTCCGTGCCATCCTTCTTCTTGACAAACAGAACTCCACAGCCCCTCGGAGATGAGCTCGGTCTGATCAAACCCAAACGCTCCTGCTCATCGAGTTGCCTCTTAAGTTCCTTCAACTCTTCTGGACCCAATTTGTATGGCCGTTTGCACACAGGCTTAGTACCTGGTTCAAGCTCAATCACAAATTCAACTTCTCGGTGCGGAGGCATACCCGGCAGCTCTTCTAGAAACACATCTTCATATTCACAGACCACTGGGACTTGCGAAATAGGATTAATCTCACCCTTTTCATTCAAAAAGAACAGACAGATTGTATCATCGCGCGCCGCGAATATAATCACATCCTCCGAAGAGTGAGTAAGCTTCACTTCTTTAGCTTCACAATCAATCGATGCCTTGTTCATGGCCAACTAGTCCATACCAAGGATCAAATCAATATCGGAATTGCCCAAGACAATAGGAGATGCCAGAAAAGAATAATTGCCTATCTTGACAGAAGCATCCGGAACCAACATGTGAGAACTCATGCGCATGCCTGGAGAAACCACACGGAAGGGAATATCCAAATGAATTGCAGGAATATCATGCTTAGCAATGAAAGGCTTGGAGATGAAGCAATGCGATGCACCAGAATCAAATAACACTTTAGCAGGAATATCATTAATGAGGAGGTTACCCATGATCACATCTAACGAGTTTTCTGCCTCAGCCGCATTCACCATGTTGACTCGAGCTGACCTGGGGTTGAACTTCATGAGAGCATTGCTTGGAGGTTTGCCTGGAGGAGGACGCGGAAGACGGAGCTGAGAAGTGCACTTGTTGGCATAGTGAGCTTTCTGCCCACACTTGTGACAAGTAACCTCTGCTGGCTCACGGACTGTGTCTGAGGAGGCCCTTGCTTCTGATGCTAGAATCTCTGCTAAAAGACTGGGTTGGGTGGGTGGGAAGAACCAGGGCCACCAGAATGCTTGAACTGCTGTGAGTGCCGAGGAGGAGGAGGAGCCACCCAAACTTCTGTTGCTTCTGAACCACCTGAGTAGAAGAAGAGGAGCTGGAATCTCTGAAGCGCTTCTTAGAATTCTCCACCCTGAGCAAGGCTACCTCTGCCCTGAGAGCTAAGTTGTAGAACTTATCGAACTCCTCAGGATCGTGCAAACCAAGAGCTAACTTCAAATCTTCTTTCAAGCCACCTCTGAACTAATAAATCTTGCTCTTCTGATCAGGGATATCCTGCAAGGCATATCGGGCTAGCTCGTGGAACTCGGCGTTGTGCTTGTACACGGAGTTACCACCCTGCTTCAAGCGCCTGAACTTCTCACGCATTTCCTCCACGAAGCTGGATGGAATGTAGTGGGATCTGAAGTCACGGCAGAACTCATCCCAAGTGATCACTCTAGCACCCCTGGAATCCTTCAAGTGTTGCCACCAGATAGATGCTTGCCCCTTCAGCTGGAATGTAGCAAACTTGACGAAATCCTTAGGACGAACATTGCTGCACTCAAAATGCTTGTTCATGTCGCGGATCCAATCCTCGGCATCAAATGGTTGGTCACAGGAAGTGAAAGTCTTCGGCTGATTCGACAGGAACTGACTCAGATTAGCAAACTGATTGCCACCATGCTAGAAATTGCCTTGCTGCTGATTAGCCCTCTCTTGCAACAACTGTAGCAGCATCTGAGTGTTTGCATTTGTAGCAGCCATCACCGCTTGCCAGGCCTGTGCAGGAGGAGGAGGCGGCGGAGGAGGATTCTTCGGAGGAGGAGGTGGTGGCGGCACATCCTCACGCCCTGGATTCTGACGAGTTGGTGGAGCCATCCTGAAGACGGACAACACATTAGCCCACAGAATAAATTGAAGGTATAGCTGAATCAAAAATGATAGGAATATCTGAATAGGAATATTAACAATTGCACTCGAACAAAATAGTAAGAATGCTTCCTCAAAGTGACGGTCGACCAAATTCGGATTAAGACCACTTGCAAACAAGTATGAGCTACAACTGCTCGGAACAAACATATGATCGAGATTTCATTCGATATCTTCGTGGACAAGATCGCACGGGCTCAAATTTACAGTAGCTATCATGTGCAAGGTAGTGCACACGACTTACGAAGTATCCCCGAATCATAGCGAGCTACAAGGACTCCTTAAGACACAACGAGAACCGATGTAAGACGACCGTGAACAAACACACCCACTGAATATCGAATTCCAACCTCACATCATGCATCTGTAGGAAGATTGTCCTATAAGTTACTACTTGATATCCCACCTATGAATTCCCGAAATATCTGGTCATGCAATCTGGTACACGAATACAAGGAGTAATATCACACAACTCCTATACTAACCCGTCACCTGTATCACATCCGTCAACGCATAACTAGAATCTCGGACCTTCATCTACAACAGACCCTCGTGATCACAACGATACAAAGTATGGCAATACTCCCGAACAATCTGCACCAGTACTGGGACATCGGGGTTATCTCGCCACTACTAGTATTGAAGCAATTACGAACATCCTTCATTCCTAGATACTCAGAAATCTGAATGATGGCAATGTCCGCAAGAATCCCCTGGAGCTCAACTCCCCGGAAGAAATCAGGGCAGACATGAGGCACCAAGACAAAACTCCGTCACATCGATATCATATAGATTTCAAAAAAACCCGCGTGATCCCAAAAAAAAAATTGAGCGAGAAGAGGAGTAGAATTAAGATTTCCTAAGTCGGGAGCCTCACCAGAGCATGGAAGAGGAGAAAAAAGAATCCTACTCTCCGATATAACTAAGACTCAAAACATTTTACTAGACCCGACTCAGCCAAGTATGATCACACAAAGGCTCCTATGCTCGTAAGTCACTGATTACCAACTTGTAACGACTAAGATGCGGTCCTTTCCGATTTAGGGAACGAGGCCCCGAATTGGAAAGAAGCGCATCTAAGCGTTTTGCAAGCACGGTAACATAGCACATACATAATAATAGTAGAATGGCAATAAGGGATTCAACTGCCATCTCATAAAACATGAGAAATGACTATGCTACCCTGCATGCTTGCCCACGATCACGACCACGCCTCAGTCTTCTGGATAGTTCACGTACAGGCGGTCGTTCTCCTCATCATACTGCCATGCCAGCTGCGTGCCGTCGGGATCACCTGTCTGGGGGGGTACCTGAACGTGTTGGTGTTTTGAAGGAATCTGTGAACCACGGGGACTCAGCAATCTATGACCTCAGTGCCAAAACTAGTCAAGTTAATAGGTAAGGAAGGTGGAGTATTTAGGTTGCAGCATCCTAAGCATTATGGTGGCTAACTTACGTAGAACAAGTATTGAAGGTGGTCTATACTAGCGATCGATGATTAGCTGATCACGAAGTGATCCTCAACACCTACTTACGTCAATTATAATCCCACCGTGTTCCCGATCGAAGAGAGGTCTTCGAAGGGGACAGTCTCGGTTATGCACACAGTTGGCAATTTTATTAGAGTTATGTTTAAGTTATCTATAACCAGATGTTTAACAAATATCCCAAGTTGCCACATAACCGCGGGCATGGCTTTCCGAAAGATTAAAACCTACAGGGGTGCTCCAACTAGTCCATCACAAACGGTCACGGGCCGCAAAATACTCCTCTATCACGAAACTCGTGATCTCGTGTGGGGACCCCAACTTACTAGTCGAGAATCACCGTGCTCAGTGATCCCAGAGATCAATGCTCACCGAACACAGATACTGAATAAAGAGTCTTACATCCAAGTACTGATTATTACAACACGTGATCGAAAGGTCAAGTTCACAAGACAGGGCCTAAGGAAAATCACACGAATACACTAATAGCGGAAAACATAGGGCTAAGCGGGTGCCCATGCCATCAAGCCTACACCGACAGGCATTCTGACTCGGAAGCGTCCTAGTTCGCAGGGGTGTCGCCGAACACATACTCATCTCCAAACTCCGGTCCTTCCATGTCTGGTCAATAACATAACTAGTGGCAAGTCAATGAGTGCTTTGAATGTACTCGCAAACAGCCCATGATATGGACAATGAAAGTGAAGGATAACAATATCATGCATCTTTAGTGTAACTCATTTGGGTGGAATGCTCATGAATATGCATCAAGTTAAAGAATTACTCTTGAAGAACAGGTTACAAATATCAACATATCTGTTGAGGGCTGAACCATCCGGGTTCACCCTATGTACCAAGTCAACAAACTTGGTCATATCATTGCTATCATAGCAGCACTTTTCTTATCACCACACATACACTCACGCACACTTGGTTTATGTGGAAATATCAGGACGTAGTTTAAGCAGGATTACCCAACTGTCCTTGACCGTGGACATGACTAATTGAATAGTTTACACTCTGTAGAGGTAGTACGCTGGACCCACGAGATCCGGGAAACTTTCTGTGTCATCCACGACTCGCGGTATATCACATACCCGAGGTAAGTACCCGATCAATGCCTTTCCCTTGACGATACTAGACAAAGAGGTCCACTCAATTGGTACCCAGCCCACATGTTGTACGTCTTATGAGCACCAACTCTGGACAGTACCAACCATGCGGGGACCAACGGTGTGACTGGAACTCATAAAAATGGCATAGTCGTCTTACCCGGCATGACCCGATCACGAGAGTGACCACATATCACTCCCGCCACTAGTAATGTGGCTCTTTGCTAGCACCGACCAGAATAATTAACATAGCCCCGTCCCATAAGGAGTAATGTGGTCGTACTGGTAAGATTGGGACGGTAGACACATCGTAAATCTAATCCCATTTTCCAAACCTTACTCACACAAATATCGGGTGCATCACTTGACCAAAAGTGACCACCTAACTCATCATCACCCTCGGGCATTAGTGGCAACTGACGGGGTTTTCATAAACTCTTGCTTTATGACAACATCATGCTCATGAATAATAATACTTCTATCTTTACTTGTCAACATGGTATTATCATGACCCTAAGGGGTAGAGTCAATCTCAATGCATGTGCTCCGAGGGAGCCTTCGGTAAAAATCATATCGAATGATTACCGGCACTTATGATCATATGCAACGGGAATACTTGCTATTTAACGTGCAAAGTAACATATGCTCAGACATGGTCAAAGGGTTGCTTGCCTTGGTCAGCTAAATATCCGGGGTCTTCGAGGTCTTCCGCTCCGATTCCCTCGTCACACGGATTTTCTATCGTCGATAAAACAATAAATAAGAAATAGCTCACACAGAAATAGTCCACAAAGTCATTTTAAAAATGTTCCCTATTACTGATAAATCTAAGATATCGTTTTCAAAATATTTGTCTTGGTTTTCCATGAAGAAATATTTTTGAAAACAACCAAGCACAAGCAAAACTATTCCATTTTAGCCCTTTTTAATATTATAAAATAGAATAGTTGCTGGAAAAATTCATCTAAGCATATTATTAAATACTACACATTTTTAGAAAATAACAGTGGAAGAATTATATTTTTACACTGGTTAAATGTTTTTATAAAAATCTTAGAAATCCAGGTTTTAAAAATAAAAAGAAAACAGACCAGCTCCTGGCCTAGCTCTGCCCAGAGCTGGGCTCGCCCATGGCCAGCCGACGGCATGCCCAGGCGCGTGCGCCGTCAGGTTTGAACCTGGCATGCGGGGCCCTGCGATCAGTGACCGAGGCCAGCGCGGGGGTGGAGGCTGGGCCACCGACAGGTGGGGCACACGTGTTGGGGTCATCTCCTACCTCTAGCCAGAGAGGAGGAGGAGGACGCCGACGAGGTTGCCGACGTGCTTAAGCTCCTATGAACACGGGAATGGGTCTGCGTGACCGTCGCCTACCTGCCGGTGGTCGAAACAACGACGGGGAGGCAGGGGTTCGCCGGCGACGAGGAGGCCGTGGCGGAGGGGTTTCATAAAGTGGTTGAGGGGGTGGCTAGAGACACGGAAAAGCTCGGGCGAGTTGGGGGAAAGCTTTCTGGGATCAAGCGGGTCAGTTTGGTGGGTCGAGGGGCGCAGGAGCCGTCATGTAGCCGGAGATCAACCGGAGCTCTGAGGCGGAGGGGCCTCGGTCGATCTCGAGCACCGGGGCTCTGCTGGTTTGCTGGGGTGGCTAGGGAGGTGCTAGTGGATGTGGTGAAGCTATCTGAGGGTGCTGGAGCGAGGGGGAGGGCTATTTATAAGCCAGAGACGGTGAGCAGATTCAGGAGTGCCGGTGACTCACCGTGGCGCGCATGGGGGCGCATAGAGAGGTCGGGGTTGAAACCATGGTCTCAGGACGTGGTATTGGACCGCCCGAACCGTCTGCAACAGAGAAAGGGAGAGAGAAGGCGAGCATTCGTGGCCGCGCAAGCTTGGCCGGTTCAGGAGCGCGCGGGCACGTGTCGCGCGAGCTCTAGCGCGAGAGAGAATGGGCCCTGAGGCTTTCCCAACGCAGAGGGGCTGTCGGGGAGGAGGTTGGACATCTCGGGGGAGGCTGGAACTGGCCAAGGGCGTCGCCCCCACCTCGGTGAGTCCCTCTAGCGCGCCCAGAGCGTAGTTTGTGCATGCCACGGCATGCTGGTGCGCTCTGAGGCACTTTGGATGTGTCTAGCATGCCCTAGCACTTGCTGGGGGTGTGGCTAGCCGTTTGGTTTTAGTGGGAGCTTCGGCTGGTCAAAGGAGGCAAGAAATACTGGTGTTGTCAGTCATGAACTAAGGTCTAAATTGGGGTTTTTGGCCTTTCCACTTTGAACCAGTGAAGGGCCAGTTGACTGGGGTTAGATACAGGTGCTGGCTACTTAATCTAAGAGTTTGAAGCAAAGGAGTTTGGTTTAGCTGTGGTTAAGGTGGCTTTTTCCTATGTGTCAGAAGGTGTTCGACAGTGGGCACAGGGGGTTGCACCCCACCACTGGTGTTGAGACTTAACTGGTTTGGTTTTGGTGGTAAACCATGGAGTTCCACCAAATTTGAGCTCAAAAGGACAAGTTTAGCTTTGTAAACTTGAAATCACTCCAATATGACCAGATATGTTCCTTCCAAAGGGAGTCTGGGCAAACTAAGTCCCACAAATCCCATTTTTGGTGTAGAATCCTCATTGGAGGCATTAGGCACTCCTGCAAAGTTTTAGCCTCATTGGACAAACTTTGCTATGTAGAGTTGCTCTAACTTGATTCCGGACAAACAGAGTTTTTGGGTTATTTGGGGTCCTTATCCATCTTTGATCAAGGTGAAACTTTATGTGGACACCAAACAAGGCTTAGGGATATCACTGGAATTTTCTAGGAATTTATTGAGAATATTTCCTTTGGAAATATTTCAAAATGCCAAAACAGACAGAAATAGCTTTTATAGTTTTAATCAATAAATATAATATAAAATGGGGTTTAAAATCCTATGTATGGAAAATATATGTCCTTCTGATCATCTCTAAATTTAATCAGATTTTTCCAAGGCAGAAAAGTATTTTTCCATGCTGGAATACCAATTATGACCTTAGAAATGGACAGGTTATTTAATTAGGAAAATAATCACAAAATAATTATTTTTGTGGTTTTGAAATATAAAGATAGGTAAAAATCAGATTACCAAATATGAGTAGTTGCAGTGCTTGCTATCAAGGACATGTAGTGCAACTCAGGGTGGTATTACTTTGGTTATCAAAGGTTTTTGGAAATTAGTAAAATACCAAGGAATTTAGGGTTTTAAAACTAAACATGATCAAGCATACAATCATACATTGTCAATCATGGCACTCACATCATTAGTTTGGAAAAAGTTTTAACAAGCTTAGAATTTTATAATAAAGACAAGTGATAGCAAAAACAGGGTGTGACACACCTATCCCCCTTACAAGAATCTCGTCCCCGAGATTCCTAAGCTAGGTGCTAAAAAGGTCTCGGAACTCAGATCGGAGATAGTCTTCACACTCCCATGTAGCTTCGGCTTCGGCGTGGTTGCTCCATTGAACCTTGAAATACTTGATGGTGCGGCTTCTGGTGCATCGCTCTGCTTCCTCCAGAATGCGGATTGGCCTCTCGCGGTAGGTGAGATCAGACTGAAGGTCAATGGCCCGGTGATCAATGTCCTTATAAGGATCGGAACGACTTGCCGTCTGGAGACACTTCCGAAGCTCTGACACGCGGAAAACGTTGTGCACACCCGAAAGTTCAGGAGGTAATTCTAGCTGATAAGCGACCTCTCCACGCCTTGTCGTGATCTTGAATGGCCCAATGAACCTTGGAGCGAGTTTCCCCTTAACGTGGAAACACTTGGTTCCCTTGTGAGGCGTGACACGGAGGTACACCAGATCTCCGGGAATGAACTCCACCTTCCTGCGGCGAGAGTCCGCATAACTCTTTTGTCGCGACTTGGCTGCCTTCAGATTTTCCTGGACTAGTTGCACCTTCTCTTCTGCCCGGTGCAAAACTTCTGGTCCGAAAATCAGCCCGTCTCCGTTGTCTGACCAGTTGAGCAGGGTGCGGCATTTCCGTCCGTACAACACTTCGAACGGGGCCATATGGAGACTAGACTGGTAGCTGTTGTTGTATGAAAACTCAGCGAACGGCAGACAGTCTTCCCATTTGGCTCCGTGCGCTAGGACACATGCGCGGAGCATATCTTCGAGTATCAGATTCACCCTTTCCGTCTGTCCTCCCGTCTGCGGGTGGAAGGCGGTGCTGAAAGAGAGCTTGGTACCAAGGGCTTCCTGAAGTTTCCTCCAAAACCTTGAGGTGAACGGTGTGCCTCGGTCAGATACAATCTCCTTGGGAACTCCATGAAGGCTTACTATGCGCTCGATATAGAGACTAGCCAACTTGTTCCCGTCATAAATGGTGTTGACAAGGATGAAATGGGCCACTTTGGTCAAATGGTCGACAACAACCCATATCGAGTTATGGCCCTTGCTATACCTTGGTAGACCGGTAATGAGATCCATCCCTACCTTGTCCCACTTCCATTCCGGCACCTGGAGAGGTTGTAGCAGTCCTGTGGGTCGCTGATGCTCAGCCTTAACTTGCTGACGCACAACGCACTTGGCCACATATGACGCGATTTCCCTCTTCATGCCGTGCCACCAGAATCTTTCTCGGAGATCTTGATACATCTTGGTACCACCGGGGTGAATGGAGTAGGGTGTATCATGAGCTTCCCGTAGGATGAGTTCCTTGAGTTCAGCCTTGTTGGGTACCCATAAACGTTTCCCAAACCACACCACTCCTTGATCATCCTCCAAGAATCCTGGGGCCTTGCCTTCTGGAATCTTCTTCTTGATACCTTCGATGCTCCTGTGACCCTTCTGGGCCTCCTTGATGTCATCTTCCAGCGTTGGTTTGACTTCGAGATTATCTAGGAATCCTGGTGCCACCAGTTCCAATCTGAAGTTCTCCAATTCTTCGTCTAAGGCGGGCTCCCTTTCCTTAAGCATGACGTTTAAGGTACTGGTCTTCCGACTCGAGGCGTCGGCCACTACATTTGCCTTACCGGGGTGATATTGAATGCTGAGGTCGTAGTCTTTGATTAACTCCAACCATCTTCTTTGCCTCATATTCAATTCCCTTTGGGTGAAGATATACTTCAGACTCTTGTGGTCGGTGTATATTTCACATTGCTTCCCCAGAAGGTAATGTCACCATGTCTTCAGGGCATGCACTACTGCTGCCAACTCGAGATCATGGGTCGCATAATTCTCCTCATGCGGGCGCAGTTGCCGCGACAAGTATGCCACGACCCTGCCATCCTGCATTAAAACCCCACCTAGCCTGGTCCTTGAGGCATCACAATATATCACGAACTCCTTGCTGATATCTGGAGTGGCCAATACCGGGACGGTGGTTAGCCTCTTCTTCAACTCTTGGAAGCTTGCCTCACATTCCGGCATCCATTCTAACTTCTTGCCTTTCTTCAAGAGCTAAGTCATAGGTCGCGCGATGCGGGAGAATCCTTCTACGAACTTGCGGTAGTATCCTGCGAGTCCGAGGAAGCTCCTGACTTCCTTCACATCGATTGGCGATTCCCAGTTGGTTACCGTGGTAATCTTAGAGGGATCAACTGCCAATCCACTCGCCGTCATGGTATGACCTAGGAATCCAACTTCATTCAGCCAAAACTGGCATTTGCTGAACTTGGCATACAGTTGGTGCTCTCGAAGCTTTTCCAATACTAACCTCAAGTGTTGCTCATGCTCTTCTTCAGACTTGGAAAACATTAATATGTCGTAATGAATACGATGACAAACTTGTCCAAATATTCCATGAAGACCTTATTCATGAGGTACATGAAGTAAGCTGGGGCATTCGTCAATCCGAAGGTCATGATAGTGCATTCGTACAGACCGTACCGGGTCACAAATGTCGTCTTCGGAATGTCTTCGGGTCGAATCTTTAGTTGGTAATATCCAGATCGGAGGTCAATCTTGGAGAATACCTTTGCTCCATTGAGCTGGTCGAACAAGTCTTCAATCTTGGGGAGTGGATACTTGTTCTTGATCGTGACCTCATTGAGTGAACGGTAATCGACGCAAAGTCGGATTGTCCCATCCTTCCTGGACACGAAGAGAACAGGCGATCCCCAAGGTGACGCACTTGGATGAATAAACCCTTTCCTGAGTTGCTCATCCAGTTGCTTCTTCAACTCAGCTAGCTCTTCGGATCCCATCCTGTAAAGCTTCTTATAGATAGGCCTTGATCCGGGCATGAGTTCGATGATGAACTCGATGTCTCAGTCAGGAGGCATCCCTTGTAGCTCATTAGGAAAGATATCCGGGTACTCACAGACTATTGGCACTCGGTCGAGTCCTTCCTCTGATAGGCTGTTAACTCATGGCACTCGAGAAGGTACTGGCTCAGAGACATACATGACTTTGACCCCTTGGTCACTTGTCATGGTAATTGCCCTGTTAGCACAGTCCAAGATACTCTGATGCTTGGCCAACCAGTCCATACCGAGGATTACTTCTAGGCCTTGCGACTTAAGCACAATGAGATCCGCTGAGAAGCTCGTCCCATTGATAACTATCCCAACCTTTCTACACCCTAGGTTGGTCCTCAAAACTGCTCCCGGGGTTTGAATTGCCATATGCCCACGAAGCAAGGTAGGTTCTAGTCCACACTTTTCCGCAAACTTTTGTGTAACAAAGGAATGTGAAGCACCACAATCGAACAATATTGTTGCTGGGGTAGAGTTGACGAGGAACGTACCCAGAATGCAGTCCGGGTCTTCCTGTGCCTCTTCTACAGAAATATGATTAATCCGCCCCTTGCTGTGATACTGCTGATTGCGGGGAGCCTGGTTCCTGCATGGTGCTCCTTGGCCTGGATTTGGCGCATTGGTGCACGGAACATCGGGTTTCTTATTGGGGCACTGCATGGAATAGTGCCCTGGTTGTCCACACCCGAAACACGTAACTTGCGCCGGAAGGTTGGTCTTGCTCCCACCGTTGTTTGGCGGAGTGCTTGCTGGCTTGACGTTGACTTGCTGAGGTTGGTAATTTTGGCAAAATGTTGGATGCTTGTACTGCTGCTGCTGATAGTTGGGTCTTGCTGGGGCTGACTACCATGGTCGTGGTTTTGAGTTGATCCGTCCTCCACTACCTATTAGCTTGCGCTTACGGGTGTCGTCCATTGCATGACGCTTGTCTTCCAACATAAGAGCCTTATTAACCAGGTCACTGAAGGTCCGACATTCACAAACAACCAGTTGATACTGGAGTGACTGTTGTAGTCCTTCCATAAAGCGCTCCACTTTGGCAGCCTTAGTGCTGACATCTTCAGGTGCATACCTTGATAGAAGGTTGAACTTCTGCAAAAACTCCTTGACTGATCCACTGCCTTGCCTTAAATCTCGGAATTCCCGCTTCTTAATGGTCATCATTCCCGGAGGAATGTGAGCGGCGCGGAATCCATCCTTGAACACGGCCCAAGTGATGACTTGCCCGGCTCGCATGATCTGAAATCCATCCCACCAGGCTCTGGCTGTGCCTCCGAGACAGTGGGTTGCATAGACAACTTTCTCGTTGTCGTCAGTGCACTTGACCAGCGCGAGAAGATCTTCGATAGTGCGGATCCAGTCATCGGCATCCAAGGGCTCAGTCATCTCCATGAATATGGGTGGCATAGTCTGCATAAACTCAGAGAGAGTTGAGCGACTGTTGCCATTCCCGTTCTACGGCGGGTGGTTCACCAAAGTTTGAGCCAGCTGCCGGATAGCGGCATTGTTGGCTTGATGCTCCTCCCGAAGAGCTTGAAGGAACTGAGCCATGGTCAAGCTTTCAGGGGGAGGCAGCGGTGGAGGAACATCGTCTTGCTGCACATGGTGATCTCCAGCTTGAGCTTCCCCTCCGGTTCCCTGTTGCTGTCCTGAAGAGGCAGCGCCGGGGTTGCCGAAAGTGCTGTTGCGAGTTGCATTCACCATCCTGTCAGGGGAGTAGACAGGTCAAATTCTGCTGAACCAGTTGCACTCGAAAGGGATGACGTTCTAGTAAAGAGGGGGTCTGGTGTGTGCTAGTGTGCAAGGTTTTATGACAATGGTTTTTGAAGATAACTACTGCATTAAATTAAAGCAAGTGATGCAGTCGCTCACAAGCTGCTCAAGGCAGAATGCGACTTGCATCCCACAAGTTCACACAACATCCGGGTCATAAAATCCTGATACAAGAACTCCTACATTTGGTACATCCTACGCTGCTAAGCGATCGACTGCGCGGTCTCATAAGCCGGCTCTGTGGGATCTTCGTCTTCATCTTCATCTCTGTCTTCATCTTCATTAGTGCTTCCCTTCCTCGAAGGAGTAGGGGAAGGAAGTAGACCATCTCGACGTCTCTTGGTTGGTGAGGTAGCGAAAAGCTCGGTGTACTCTTCTCCGGTTAAACGTCGACTCTGAAGAGGAACAGCCTGAAGTGGGGGTATTCCTCCTCGGAAAGCAAAGCCAGGTGATATCACAGGTGCTCCTTCTTTCTTCACCTTGTTGTTCTTCATCTTCTCCATACGAAGTAGGTCCTTAACTTGGTGCAGCTCTTGGTGAATCCTAGTTGACTCCTTGATCAAAAGATGCGTCAAGGTGTCTGAGGAGAGGATGAAGTAGGTCTGAAACCTTAATGGCATCCCGTCCTCGGATGAGGGGTTGAGTGTCCAGCTTCTATCTATCTTATCCTTAACAAAAGGTAGGTGACGAGTAGAGGGTTCGTCCGCCATCTCAGGAAGGATGCCGCGGAGTCGCACGAGTGCCTCTCGTGCTGCAGTCTCCACGGCCAACATCACATCCTCCATTTGTGTCCCTTCAAAGAACCAACTAGTTGGGGAGTCATTAGCCTTCACTATCACGTCCACGTGATACTCCTTGGTGTCGGCGTTGACCCAGTGTTCATGGTAGAGAAAGACGGGCGTGCGACGCACTTGACGCTTCTCGACGCTATCACTCAAAAGCAGAGGAAAGCCCGTTTCCAGAAGCTTCTCGGGTACGCCGGCCATCTACAAGGTGTAGAGGAGAGGGTTAGAAATATATAGTGGGTGCGGTTCTCGGGTCAATCTATGTGCACTAATTGTCCGGCTATCGCCCATGCTACCTAAGGCTTCCTATAGTCAGGATGGCTCTGATACCAGCTCTGTGGGGACCCCGACTTACTAGTTGAGAATCGTCGTGCTTAGTGATCTCAGAGATCAATGCTCACCGAACACAGATACTGAATAAAGAGTCTTACATCCAAGTACCGATTATTACAACACGTGACCGAAAGGTCAAGTTCACAAGACAGGGCCTAAGGCCAAATCACACGAATACACTAATAGCGGAAAACATAGGGCTAAGCGGGTGCCCATGCCATCAAGCCTACACCGACAAGCATTCTGACTCGGAAGCGTCCTAGTTCGCAGGGGTGTCGTCGAAGACATACTCATCTCCAAACTCCGGTCCTTCCATGTCTGGTCAATAACATAACCAGTGGCAAGCCAATGAGTACTTTGAATGTACTCGCAAACAGCCCATGATATGAACAATAAAAGTGAAGGATAACTATATCATGCATCTTTAGTGTAACTCATCTGGGTGGAATGATCATGAATATGCATCAAGTTAAAGAATTACTCTTGAAGAACAGGTTACAGATATCAACATATCTGTTGAGGGCTGAACCATCCGGGTTCACCCTATATGTCAAGTCACCAAACTTGGTCATATCATTGCTATCATAGCAGCACTTTTCTTATCACCACACATACACTCACGCACACTTGGTTTATGCAGAAATATCAGGACGTAGTTTAAGCAGGATTACGCAATTTTCCATGACCGTGGACACGGCTATTCGAATAGTTTACACTCTGCACAGGTAGTACGCTGGACCCACGAGATCTGGGAAACTTTCCGTGTCATCCACAACTCACGGTATATCACATACCCGAGGTAAGTACCCGATCAATGTCTTTCCCCTGAGGATACTAGACAAAGAGGTCCACTCGATTGGTACCCAGCCTACATGTTGTACTTCTTACGAGCACCAACTCTGGACAGTACCAACCATGCGGGGACCAACGGTGTGACTGGAACTCATAAAAATGGCATAGTCGTCCTACCCGGAACGACCCCATCACGAGAGTGACCACATATCACTCCCGCCACTAGTAATGTGGCTCTTTGCTAGCACCGACCAGAGTAATTAACATAGCCCCGTCCCACAAGGGGTAACGTGGTCGTACTGGTAAGGTTGGGACGGTCGACACATCATAAATCTAATCCCATTTTCCAAACCTTACTCACACAAATACCAAGCAGAATAAAAACTATTCCATTTTAGCCCTTTTTAATATTATAAAATAGAATAGTTGCTGGAAAAATTCATCTAAGCATATCATTAAATACTACACATTTTTAGAAAAATAACAGTGGAAGAATTATATTTTTACACTGGTTAAATGTTTTTATAAAAATCTTAGAAATCCAGGTTTTAAAAATAAAAATAAAACAGACCAGCTCCTGACCTGGCTCGACCCAGAGCTGGGCTGGCCCATGGCCAGCCGACGGCCTGCCCAGGTGTGCGCGCCGTCAGGTTTGAACCTGAGGTGCGGGGCCCTGCGGTCAGTGGCCGAGGCCAGCACGGGGGTGGAGGTTGGGCCACCGACAGGTGGGGCACACGTGTCGGGGTCGTCTCCTACCTCCAGCCAGAGAGGAGGAGGAGGAGGCCGACGAGGTTGCCGACGCGCTCAAGCTCCAATGAACACGAGAATGGGTCTGCCTGACCATCGCCTACCTGCCGGTGGTCGAAACAACGAAGGGGAGGCAGGGGTTCGCCGGCAACGAGGAAGCTGTGGCGGAGGGGTTTCGGGAAGTGGTCGAGGGGGTGGCTAGAGACACGGAAAATCTCTGGCGGGTTGGGGGAAAGCTTCCTGGGATCAAGGGGGTCAGTTTAGTGGGTTGAGGGGAGCAGGAGCCGTCCTGTAGCCGGAGATCCACCGGAGCTCCGAGGCGGAGGTGCCTCGGTCGATCTCGAGCACCGAGGCTCTGCTGGTTTGCTCGGGTGGCTAGGGAGCTGCTAGTGGATGTGGCGAAGCTATCTGAGGGGTGCTGGAGCGAGGGGGAGGGCTATTTATAGGCCCGCGACGGTGAGCAGATTCAGGAGCGTCGGTGACTCACCGTAGCGCACATGGGGCGCAGAGAGAGGTCGGGGCTGAAACCACGGGCTGAGGACGTGGTATTGGACCGCCCGAACCGTCTGCAACAGAGAGAGGGAGAGAGAAGGCGAGCATTCGTGGCCGCGCAAGCTTGGCCGGTTCTGGAGCGCGCGGGCACGCGTCGCGCGAGCTCTAGCACGAGAGAGGAGGGGCCCTGAGGCTTGCCCAACGCAGAGGGGCTGTCGGGGAGGAGGTTGGACAACTCGGGGGAGGCTGGAACTGGCCGAGGGCGTCACCCCCACCTCAGTGACTCCCTGTAGCAAGGCTAGAGCGCAGTTTTGGCATGCCATGGCATATTGGTGCGCTCTGAGGCACTTTGGACGTGTCTAGCATGCCCTGGCACTTGCTAGGGGTGTGGCTAGTCGTTTGGTTTTAGTGGGAGCTTCGGCTGGTCAAAGGAGGCAAGAAATACTGGTGCTATCAGTCATGAACTGAGGTATAAATTGGGGTTTTTGGCCTTTCCAATTTGAACCAGTGAAGGGTCAGTTGACTAGGGTTAGATACATGTGTTGGCTACTTAATCTAAGAGTTTGAAGCAAAGGAGTTTGGTTTAGCTGTGGCTAAGGTGGCTTTTTCCTATCTGTCAGAAGGTGTTCGACAGTGGGCACAGGGGGTTGCACCCCACCACTCGTGCTGAGACTTAACAGGTTTGGTTTTGGTGGTAAACCATGGAGTTCCACCAAATTTGAGCTCCAAAGGACAAGTTTAGCTTTGTAAACTTGAAATCACTCCAATATGACAAAATATGTTCCTTCCAAAGGGTGTGTGGGAAAACTAACTCCCACAAATCCCATTTTTGGTGTAGAATCCTCATTTGAGGTATTAGGCACTCGTGCAAAGTTTTAGCCTCATTGGACAAACTTTGCTATGTAGAGTTGCTCTAACTTGATTCTGGACAGACAGGGTTTTTGGGTTATTTTGGGTCCTTAACCACCTTTGATCAAGGTGAAACTTTATGTGGACACCAAACAAGGCTTAGGGATATCACTGGAATTTTCTAGGAATTTATTGAGAATATTTCCTTTGGAAATATTTCAAAATGCCAAAACAGACAGAAATAGCTTTTATAGTTTTAATCAATAAATATAATATAAAATGGGGTTTAAAATCCTATGTATGGAAAATATATGTCCTTCTGATCGTCTCTAAATTTAATCAGATTTTTCCAAGGCGGAAAAGTATTTTTCCATGCTGGAATACCAATTCTGGCCTTAGAAATGGAGAGGTTATTTAATTAGGAGAATAATCACAAAAATAATTATTTTTGTGGTTTTGAAGTAAAAAGATAGGTAAAAATCAGATTATCAAATATGAGTAGTAGCACTGCTTGCTATCAAGGACATGTAGTGCAACTCAAGGTGGTATTACTTTGGTTATCATAGGTTTTTGGAAATCAGTAAAATACCAAGGAATTTAGGGTTTTAAAACTACACATGATCAAGCATACAAGCATACATTATCAATCATGGCACTCACATCATTAGTTTGGAAAAAGTTTTAACAAGCTCAGAATTTACAATAAATACAAGTGATAGCAAAAACAGTGTGTGACATCTCGTCGAATTCCTTAGAGGAAAACCTCAACTCTAGGGAGAACCAAAGCTTCACCGGGATTCCTATACGCAAGATATATCGCTAAGGTAATACAAGACTAGCAGGACCTCCCTCGTGTCAACGACCCCGATAAGAGCCGCGTATCTCAGTCTCAAGACACGACAGATGAGCGATGGTTACCACGCCAAAACACCGAGTTGCCCCGGGGAGCGTAATAAGCTGCTCTGGGTTGGACCAACACTCATGATGAGCACTAGCCCGGGTTGTTGATTAAATTCCTTGGGGTAACTATTCCCTATGCACATTATTATTAAGTGAGTAGCAAATTAACACCAATGTTGGGTCTTGTCGGACAAGTCTTAACACTACACGATTTATCAAGGGGGTCCCCATAACAACCCCGAACGTGTTAGGAGCGATCAGTTATGGAATCAAACACCGGTAGCCGGTAACTATGGCGGCAATAACGGAACCAAACACCTGGCAAAAGGTTAGGCCTTCTGTTATTTACCAAGTATATTGGTGCATTAATTAAATAACAGGTTAATATAATGATATCAAACTCATGTTATCACATGAGACAATTGCACCTGCAACTAGCAACGCTAACATTAGAAGCTTAGCAAAGCCTCCTTAGCCATTCAAGATTTGCTAGGAAGGGATAAGTGTATGGGTTTCATGGAAATATCAGGAGGCAATTATTTCAGTGGTAGGCAGCGAGCATATGACGAAGAAACGTAATCTAGCATAACAAGTCTAGAGATGGAATCAAGGTCATATCATCTTGCCTGTGATGTCCTCAGCATGGAACTGCTCTTGTTCATCCTGCACGTACTCTCCCGGATCCACGTACTCGTTCTCCGATCCCGGTGCTACCCAACGTAAAAATAGCATCCAATGAACAACAGCACCTCAAGATGCAACAAGCACATGATGCATGAGATGAAATGTTCATGCATCTCTATTCTAGTCACCAGAACAAACGTGAGAAGTAAATACAAGTTCCTAGACAGAACTGTACTCTAAGCTATCTTGACATGCATGAGGATGACATGAACAGATGCGTCACGCGAAAATGATACAAAACCATATAAAGTACGTTACAAACGGAGCTACGGATCAACGGGAAACAACGAAACAAGAAATAGAGTCCTACGTGTCAAATCCATCACAACACACACCAAGGGCCTACTTCTGGTATTCCGAGGTTGCCAAGACATAAAACAAACCAACATGGATGGGGTGGTGCAAATAATATCACCACACCATCAACTATGCACTCACAAGCATCAAAACATTAAAATTATACAATCTGCCATAAACAGCATCATAGCATTTTGAGAGCTACATGCAAAGCACCTACAGCCACCAAAATATGCCAAATAGGATATGTGGCAGAAGCTATCCGAGAGTCCTACAAGCACAAGAAAAAAGATATTGCAAAGGAGTTACACACAGAAAGTTACACAGCTGCTAACTTGGCCAAAAATATCAGTTTTCAGGGACTTGGTGAAAATTCCAGATTCTCACTAGCTGTTTACGCTCTGAAGCATTTTGACAGCACCCAAAATAATATCTACAAGACTCCAAATGGAATGAAAATTTACATAGAGCTAGACAAACACAAAAGCTACAACTTTCTAGTTGATAGCACAGGCTCATTCTCAACACATGGACTTCTAAAAGCACAACAACAGGAGAAGAAAATATAAGCAGATTCTCAGACTTTGTGAAAATCACAGATTTTCACTAAACTGGAATTTCAGCCACATGCCTACTTTGACTAGGCACAACTTGCACATATGAACTACTAAGCATGAAACAAAACCAACATGCCATAGAGGGGGTCACCCTCTAATGCCACAACAAGGAATCAACCTCTTGGGCTCACCACATCTCATGGAACCAAGCTCCAAACATAGAACAAATCTGAAATATGACATTCTGAGAAAGTGTTCCAAAGGAAAATCTGACTTCACCAATGGATTCCTGCGATGATTCTACCCCAAAAACATATATAATAGATGGGCACTTGCATAGAATATATGGGCACAAACTTGAAAAGCAAATCTACATGGAATCACATAGAGTGAATAGTGCATCATCACATGTGCTTCCACTAGCTCATCACTTGATCATGCTCTTGCACATGTCCACAACACCAATGGTGCACATGAGGGGTGGACCTCATGCTCATGTGCCTTAGCACACCACCACACACTCACATGTATCAAGCACAACATAATATAAACACCTACACATGCTATTGAGGACACACACACTAGATGACACCACATCATCTACACCCCTACACATATAACATGCTCATGAGCTTATCAAGGCCCAACATAGCTTGTCATGTGTGACACACACACACACACACATGCACACACACACACAACATCACATGTGCTCCCACTACAATACACACACACAAGGTATGTGGGGGGACCCACACACACATGCACGTCACTCACAACATGGATACCACCTTAGTGCCATGCACCCACAAGGTGCACACACACATACATGATTCTACACATACATACATGCTAAACTCACTCTCAAACATGAGCTAACTCACATAACACCTTTGCACACAAGGTCCTTCACACACATACAACATAGCTAGCAAACTACTAGGATCAACATGATGTAGAGAGAAAAACAAAATAATTCCCACATGGTGCCAAGCTTACCACATCAAGCACATCAAGTATGCAAGCAAGCAAGCAAAAAACAGAAAAGAAGTGCAACAAAAAAATAAAAGGACAGGGGTAGGGATCGAACCCAAGACCCCCTAGTCTCACACACGAAGACACGTCACTCTGCTACTGCACCTACGCTTGACAGAGAAGGGAATGCTTGCAAGGTAAACTGCCTTTGAACTGCTATGCTACTGTCGAAAACAACATCAAAAAGGGGGGTTGCTTCTCTGGGACTCGCACCCAGCACCACCTGCAACTACACCAACATACAAACCACTCGGCTACACTACGAGTCTTGACAGAGCAGGGGACAACCACAAGGTGATCTACCTCGGTGCCCTGCTCTGCACTGCACAGCGAGCAGAATACAGAGACGCGTCGGAGTATGGCCTCGCTACTGCTACTACTACAGATCACCTACACATACTACAACTGCGAGGGAAACCGTTCCCCTTAACATGACGAGCAGAGCACACCACAGCAAGGAACAACATGACAACAAACAAGAACTGACGTTCCCTTCTCTGATTAGAGAAGCACGGCAACTACTTCGATCGGATCTAATCGAGGGGGAAGGGAGAGAAGAGAGAAAGCTCACCCAGGGGAAGGAGAGGGGAACCGATCGGGAAGAAGCCGGAAGAAGGCCGAAGAAGATCTGAAGAAGCCATGTCGAACCGAAGTACAAGAACAGGGAGGGAGTTCGCCGGGAACACACTGATGACGTTGAGCTAGTTGTCGATGTGGTCGCTCCCCGGCCTCACCGAGGACGGGAATGGAGCGCGGGCACCTCTCCCGAGCCCCCGAACATGGTGTCCAGCGCCGGAGACGACGGGAGCACGGTAGACAATGGCAGGGCATTTCTCTCTCTCTCTGTGCTAGATGGGTTACAGAACTTACCTTGGGGGAGGAAAAGAGATGGGGGAAGGAGTGGCGGCGCAAGGAGGGGAAAGGAGGAACCCTAGGGGAAGGGGGCACGCAGGACGAGGCTATATGGGGGGCCCCGACGTCCGTGAGCCCTCATGGCGACTCGCTCTCTCTCGGTTGTCTGACGGAAAGCGAGAGCGGGGGCGGGCGGCGTCAAGAAGAAGGCGGTCGCGCGCTTGGGCTGCCAAAGGAAAAGAGAGGAGGGGGTTTGGGCCACGCAGGGGGAAGGAAGCCCACCGTGGCGCCAAATAGGAGAGGAAGAATCCCTGGGGCTTACTTATTTCAGCCAAGACCAGACAAAGAAGATAATGCACAGGCTAATCAAACAAAGCTAAAAATAAGGCAAGGTACCCCTGGACATAAGAAAATATAACCTATTTAAGAAAAATAGAAAAGGAATTTTAGGAGCAACTAAATATTTACAAAACAGAAATGTTTGCTCTGTTTTGTGAATATTTACACCTTTTAAACTTGGTTCAAAACAGCAGCTTCACATCCTCACAATCACCACAAAAATAAGCTAAATCTTGGACATTTTTAAAACAAGGATGGGACAAGTGAATATAGAGCTTAGGATAAAAGAGAGGGGGGAAGTTTAATAAACCTAGAGCAACCACATAGCTTCCTACTACCATTGCACCTCTCCACAAGTCCACCTATCACACATACCATCATCACATCACAACTCATGGAACACAAGAACAACAATACAAAGGCAAGGATGAATGGGATGGAATGGATGCATGCATGCAAAAGAGTACAAAACAAGGGAAGCATCACATGAAATATCACATGCATCACCTCATGCCAATGACAAGTTGGACCCACATAGAGAAGGTTCCAAATATGGTAAGCTACACACTTGGGGCATTACAATAAGGCACACGCAAACTCCAAAATCTACAAACTAGAGACAAGCTCCCACTGGGTGTGTGCATACCAACACACAACCAAGGAAAAAACACTCCCCTAGATTTATAGACTAAGTCATCCTTGCTACATAAAAGAGTATATAAATATAAATGGGAGCAAGGCATAGCATGTGAGCATGAAGATAAAGGCACAAGATAATATGACTCACAAGCTATTAATAATATAGATAATAATGAGACAAAGGATAGGGAAGATATATCATATGTCTCACACCATATGATAAAGTCTAACGTCTCATAATGTCACCCATAAAGCAAAGAGAAACAGCAAAAGCAGCTAAAGTTCAACAAACCAAATGACCACGAAAGCGGGAAAACAAGCAAATCCTACACTCTCTCCCCCTTTGGCATCGGGACACCAACAAGGCAGAGAGGACATGTACGACATAGGTGGTAGCTCGAACTAGAGAGAATATAGCCATCAGTCTTCGGTCTCCTCCTGAACATACTCCTCATCTGAGTTATCGTCGGTCTCCTCCTGAGACGGAGCCCACTGCAGCTGGTGCTTCTGCATCCACTCAGCCTCCGGGGTGATCTCTCGCTCAGATCCACTAGAGATGTGCATATCAAGCTTCCTCATGATCATCTTGTCACGCTGGAGACTCTCCTTCTGAGTGACATGGGTCTTGTACTGTCCCTTGGCCTACATGCAGAACAAGCTCTTCATCCTGTCGGTGAGCTTTTTGGCCCATGACGACTCGGCCGAGGAAGGCATATGTGACTCTGGAGCAGCCAATCCTCATCAGCAGCCACATCCTCATTTGAATGTATAGCGGCGGCATGTGTAGTGGAGGTGTTTACCCATTTGTCCTTCTGACGCAGTTTGATGGGCTCATGGAGAATGAAATTGGGGGTAGCAAACTCAAAATCTGGAAATTTCTTGGCCCACATCATCTTTATGAGATAGAACAGGTAAGGACCATAAATTGGGACCTTACGGTGGAAGACCGCGGAGTACAGCTCGCTCCACATAACATGAGAGACATCTAGTGGTTCAGAGGGGCAAGACCGCCCCTTCTGACACATGAGGAGCATATCTACCAGGTAAGAGTGGACCTGGTCCTTGTTGCCAACTCTAGGAAACATGGTGTTGCGATAAATGTGGTGCATCACATCCAGAAAATGGTTCATAACATAGGAGACCTCACCAGATGGGGTTTGCTTCACAATGTAGTATGGTAGCAACTTCTCCTTGGCAATAGCAGTAGGGTTGGCATGTGGGTGCAAGCCAACTGGATGGTGAAGCCCCTCATCCCGGACATGCAGAAGATTCATGAAATCCCTCCATGTAGCAGACAACACTTCCCCATTTGTCAGCCAGGTCATGGTGCGGTCATCATCAGTGTGAAACTGAACAATAGCGAATAAGTGTGCCACTACCTCATAATCAAAATCTTGCTGAAAGGTGATGAGCTCCTCAATCTGAAGCTGGTCCACAATGGATAGAGCCTCCCAAAGTAAGCAAGGTCTTTCTTTCAGATGATTGAGATCAATCCACTGCACAGGAACATACATATTCTTATTTGTTTTGATGACATCTTCCAAGATAAGAAACTGGTCTTTATTCGAGAACAGATCACCTCCAGGGAACTGTTCCCTATTGTTGTTGTAGGGATTGACCTTGCGACGTAACTGACACTCAACAAGTGGCATGGTGTTCCAGTCAACTGTGTTTCTGGGCTTCTGAGCAGTCTTCTTGAAATTGCGCTTGGGTGCTTTAGAACCTTCGGGAACATCTAAGGAGGTACGCTTCGAGCTGGCACCCCGAGGATGGTTAGAGCGCCTGGAACCACCACCTATGATACGCAAAAAACAAACACAACACGAAGGACAGAAAACGTCAAGGCAAAGTTCAAGAATGACTGGAATATCCAAAAAACAGAGGGTAATGCGTGTGCAACAGTAGGAGCGGTAGTACCGCCGCTGGAGCAGTAGTAAAATTTTACTACCACTCTGGCAGCAGTAGTACCGCTCGAGGAGCGGTAGTACCAATTTTCGAGCGGTAGTAAAAATTTACTACCGCTCTAACAATGGTAGTACCGCTGCCCAGCGGTAGTACCGCTCTGAGAGGGGTGGTAGTATCGCACGGGAAGCAGAATCCCAGATCTCACACGTGTATGCAGCCTAAAATCTCGAATCTTGTGAAACAAAACCTCAGATGTGGAACTATTGAGCATCCCTACACACGAGAGACCCTACTACATGATACCATATGACCCAAGAACTCTCCAATCCCTAGAATAAGAGGGAAGTGTGCCATGAAGAACAGAAAGTATACATGTCCCTAATCCCTAGATCCAATCAAAGCTTAAGCAAAAACGAAGGAAAAGAGGGGCAGTACCGAGGTCCATGGCACGTGGGAGAGGATCCCACTGATCGGAACCGAAAAAGGGTGGCCGGAGAGGGAGATCCGGCGACTTCCTTGAGCAGCACCTTGAGAGAGGAGTGAGAGAAAGGAAGAATAACTCGGGATAATGGGTAAGGGAAAAAACTGCCTCCCTGCCCCTTAAATAACCCCCGAGGTCGAGGCGGCGTGGTAGTACCGTCGTCATCGCGGTAGTACCGCTTGGCCAGCGGTAGTAAAATTTACTACCGTGCTTGGGGCGGTAATACCGCTCCCCCAGCGGTAGTAAAATTTTACTACCGTGCTGGGGGCGGCAGTACCGTGCTCCTTTCGACAAAAACTGCTGGAAAAATAGTTCTTCTCTCCTTGGTACCAAAAACAAATCTTGAACAAAGCCAATGAACAGAAAAAAATACGAAATCCCCAACAAGAATAAGAAGCAACACCGAAATTCCCGATGGAGAGGGCGGTGGCCAAAGCCACCTATGTTTGAGACAAATGGTATGACACCGCGAAGAATTATCCTTGGGTTCATGACCATAGCTCGTCTTTGAAGAACAAGTGCCATCAACAATGGCTAATATGAAAGATTTGATCAATTTGTGCATGATAGGGGGAGGAGAGGTTCATTGAGAGAACAACACTCCCCTATCTCCATGCCTACATCTAGAGCCAAATATAATGATGAGTGAGGTGTGGGGTGCCTAGTTTCAATCTACATTACTTGAATCAATGATATTTATCTCATGCCTTAACTCGCGAAACCTTGCATCATCTAGAGGTTTGGTGAAAATATCTGCAAGTTGCTCTTGAGTGTTGATGAAGAGGACCTCAATATCTCCTTGCTTGATATGATCTCAAATGAAATGATGACGTATATCAATATGCTTGGTCTTGCTATGTTGCACCGGATAGCACTCTCATTGTCACACAAATGAGGCACTTTGTCACAAGAGACACCGTAATCCTTTAAAGTTTGCCTCATCCATAATATTGCGCACAACAACTTCCAACAACTACATACTCGGCTTCGGTGGAAGAAAGTGACACACAGTTTTGCTTCTACGAAGACCAACTTACCAGGGAACGACCAAGGAATTGGCATCCTCCAGAGGTTGACTTCCTTCCAACATAGCTGTTGGAAATATGCCCTAGAGGCAATGATAAATATTTATTATTATATTTCTTGTTTAAAGATAATCGTTTATTATCCATGCTATAATCATATTGAATGAAAACATAGATACATGTGTGGATACATATACAAAACAATGTCCCTAGCAAGCCTCTAGTTGGCTAGCCAGTTGATCAATGATAGTCAAGGTTTTCTGGCTATATGCAAGTGTTGTCACTTGATAACTGGATCACATCATTAGGAGAATCATGTGATGGACTAGACCCAAACTATGAACATAGCATATTGAACGTGTCGTTTAATTGCTATTGTTTTATGTGTGTCAAGTATTTGTTCCTATGACCATGAGATCATATAACTCGCTGGCACCGGAGGAATACCTTGTGTGCATCAAACGTCGCAACGTAACTGGGTGACTATAAAGGTTCTCTACAGGTATCTCCGAAGGTGTCCGTTGAGTTAGTATGGATCGAGACTGGGATTTGTCACTCCGTGCGACGGAGAGGTATCTTGGGGCCCACTCGGTAATACAACATCACACACAAGCCTTGCAAGAAATGTGACTAAGTGTAAGTCACATGATCTTGTATTACAGAATGAGTAAAGAGACTTGTCGGTAATGAGATTGAAATAGGTATGTTGATACCGACGATCAAATCTCGGGCAAGTAACATACCGAAGGACAAAGGGAATGACATACGGGATTATATGAATCCTTGACACTGAAGTTCAACCGATAAGATCTACGGAGAATATGTAGGATCCAATATAGGCATCCAGGTCCCGCTATTGGATATTGACCGAGGAGTGCCTCAGGGCATGTCTACATAGTTCTCGAACCCGCAGGGTCTCCACACTTAAGGTTTGATGATGTTTTAGTATAGTTGAGTTATATGTGTGGTTACCGAATGTTGTTCGGAGTCCCGGATGAGATCACGGACGTCACGAGGGATTCCGGAATGGTCCGGAAACAAAGATTGATATATAGGATGGTTTCATTTGGTTACCGAAAATTTCGGGCAATTTCGACAGTGTACCGGGAGTGACGAATGGGTTCCGGGAGTTCACCGGGAGGGGACCACCCACCCGGGAGTGAGCCCAATGCCATAGGGTGGCGCCACTAGTCCCTAATGGGCTGGTGGAATCAGCCCAAGGGGGCCGTGGCGCCACTTAAAGAAATTCCAAAAGAAAAGAAAAAGAAAAAGGAAGATTGGGAGGTGGAAAGGAAGAGGAGGACTCCTCCTTCCCCAAACCGAATTGGAGGAGGAGTCCTCCTCCTCCTTGGCTGGCGCACCCCTTGAGGGCTTGGCCCTCAAGGCAAGCCTCCTCCCCCTCCCTCCTATATATAGTGATGTTTTAGGCCTATTTTGAGACAACTTTTGCCACGTACAACTCAACCCTAGACCACATAGTTTTACCTCTAGATCGGATTTCTGCGGAGCTTGGGCGGAGCCCTGCAGGAGTAGATCGTCACCACCACCGGCGCGCAGTCACGCTGCCGAAGAACTCATCTACTTCTCCGTCTTGCTTGCTGGATCAAGAAGGCCGAGATCATCGTCGAGTTGTACGTGTGTTGAACGCGGAGGTGCCGTCCGTTCGGCGCTAGATCGGAACGGATCGTGGGACGGATCGCAGGACGGTTTGTGGGATGGTTCGTGGGGCGGTTCGAGGGACGTGAAGACGTTCCACTACATCAACCGTGTTTCTTAATGCTTCTTGCTGTGCGATCTAGAAGGGTACGTAGATCCAAATCTCCTCTCGTAGATGGACATCACCATGATAGGTCTTCGTGTGCGTAGGAATTTTTTTGTTTCCCATTTAACGTTCCCCAACAGTGGTATCAGTGCTAGGTTCATGCGTAGATGTTATCTCGAGTAGAACACAAAAGGTTTTATGGACGGTGATGTTCGATTTGTTACCCTCCTTAGTCTTTTCTCGATTCGGCGGTATTGTTCGATTGAAGCGGCCCGGACCGACATTACTTGTACGCTTACGAGAGACTTCTTTCATCGGCTAACATGCAACCTCGTTGCATAAAGATGACTGGCGGGTGTCGGTTTGTTCAACTTTAGTTGAATTGGTTTTGACCGAGGCGGTCCTTGGAGAGGTTAAATAGCAATTTTCACATCTCTGTTGTGGTTTTTGCGTAAGTAAGATGCGATCATACTAGATACCCATAGCAGCCACGTAAAACATGCAACAACAAATTAGAGGACGTCTAACTTGTTTTTGCAGGGTATGCTTGTGATATGATATGGACAATGACGTGATGTCATATATTGGATGTATGAGATGATCATGTTGTAATAGTTAATATCGACTTGCACGTCGATGGTACGGCAACCGGTAGGAGCCATAGAGTTGTCTTTAAACTAACGTTTGTGTTTGCAGATGTGTTTACTATAATGCTAGGACGTAGCTTTAGTAGTAATAGCATAAGTAGCACGACAACCTCGATGGTGACACGTTGATGGAGATCATGATGATGGATATCATGGTGTGGCACCAGTGACAAGAAGATCGTGTCGGTGCTTTTGTGATGGAGATCAAGAAGCACATGATGATGGCCATATCATGTCACTTATGAATTGCATGTGATGTTAATCCTTTTATGCACCTTATTTTGCTTAGAACGACGGTAGCATTATGAGGTGATCTCTCACTAAAATTTCAAGACGAAATTGTGTTCTCCCCGACTGTGCATCGTTGCTACGGTTCATCGTTTCGAGACACCACGTGATGATTGGGTGTGATAGACTCAACGTTCACATACAACGGGTGCAAAATAGTTGCACACCCGGAACACTCGGGTTTAGCTTGACGAGCCTAGCATGTGCAAACATGGCCTCGGAACACATGAGACCGAAAGGTCGAGCATGAATCGTATAGTTGATATTATTAGCATAGAGATGCTTACCACTAAAACTATTCTCAACTCACGTGATGATCGGACTTGAGTTAGTGAATTTGGATCATGAACCACTCAAATGACTAGAGAAATGTACTTTTTGAGTGGGAGTTTAACAAGTAATTTGATTAGTTAAACTCTAATTATCTTGAACATAGTCTAAGTCCACTTTGAAATATTTGTGTTGTAGATCAATGGCTCACGCGACAGTCACCCTGAATTTTAATACGTTCCTAGAGAAAGCTAAATTGAAAGATGATGGAAGCAACTTTGTCGACTGGGCTCGTAATCTTAAGTTGCTCTTGCAAGCTGGTAAGAAGGATTATGTCCTTAATGCTGCACTAGGAGATGAACCATCCGGTGCGGCTGACCAAGATGTTAAGAATGCTTGGTTGACACGCAAGGAGGACTACTCAGTAGTTCAATGTGCAGTTTTGTATGGCTTGGAGCCGGGACTTCAATGTTGCTTTGAGCGTCATGGAGCATTTGAGATGTTCCAGGAGTTGAAGTTTATCTTTCATAAGAACACCCGGATCGAGAGGTATGAGACCTCCGATAAATTCTATGCTTGCAAGATCGAGGAGAATTCGTCTCTCAGTAAACATGTGCTCAAAATGTCTAGGTACTCAAACCGTCTAGCTGAGTTGGGGATTGAACTCCCGCAAGAGTCTATCACTGACAGAAATCTTCAATCACTGCCACCAAGCTACAAGAGCTTTGTGTTGAACTACAACATGCAAGGGATGAACAAGTCGCCCGGCTAGTTATTCGCGATTCTGAAAGTCGCATAGTCAAAACTCCGTAAAGAGCATCAAGTGATGATGGTGAATAAGACCACTAGTTTCAAGAGAAACGGCAAAGGAAAGAAGGGTAATTCCAAGAAGAGCGGCAAGCCTGTTGCCAATCCAACGAAGAAACCCAAAGCTGGACCTAAGCCTGAAACAGAGTGTTATTATTGCAAGGGTCTGGGTCACTGGAAGCGCAACTACCCCAAGTATCTGGCTGATAAGAAGGCAGCCAAGGAAAAATCAGGTATATTCGATATACATGTTATTGATGTGTACTTAACCAACTCTCGTAGTAGTGCCTGGGTATTCGATACCGGTTCTGTTGCTCATATTTGCAACTCAAAACAGGAACTGCAGAATAAGCGAAGGCTGGCAAAAGATGAAGTGACGATGCGTGTGGGAAATGATTCCAAGGTTGATGCAATCGTTGTCGGCACAGTTTCACTTCAGTTACCATCAGGATTAGTTATGAACTTAAAAATAATTGTTATTTAGTGCTTGCGTTAAGCATGAACATTATATCTGGATCTTGTTTATTGCGAGATGGTTACTCGTTTAAGTCACAGAATAATGGTTGTTCTATTTCTACGAGTAATATCTTTTATGGTCATGCACCTAGTGTGAGAGGATTGTTCATATTGAATCTTGATTGCGATGATACACATATACATAAAATTGAGACCAAAAGGGTTAGAGTTAACAATGATAGCGTCGTGTTTTTATGGCACTGTCGCTTAGGTCATATTGGTGTAAAGCGCATGAAGAAACTCCATTCCAATGGACTTTTGGAGTCACTTGACTTTGATTCACTTGACACGTACGAGCCATGCCTCATGGGCAAGATGACTAAGACTCCGCTCTCCGCAACAATGGAGCGTGCAAGTGACTTGTTGGAAATCATACATACCGATGTGTGCGGTCCGATGAGTGTGGAGGCGTGCGGTGGATATCGTTATTTTCTCACCTTCATTGACGATTTGAGTAGATATGGTTATGTATACTTGATGAAGCAAAAGTCTGAAACGTTTGAGAAGTTCAAGCAATTTCAGAGTGAAGTTGAAAATCATCGTAACAAGAAGATCAAGTTCCTACGGTCTGATCGTGGGTGTGAATATCTGAGTTTTGAGTTTGGTGCTCACTTAAGACAATGTGGAATTGTTTCACAGTTGACACCGCCTCGAACACCACAGCGTAATGCTGTGTCCGAACATCGTAATCGTACTTTATTAGAGATGGTGCGATCTATGATGTCTCTTACCGATTTGTCGATATCGTTTTGGGGTTATGCATTAGAGACAGCTGCATTCACTTTAAATAGGGCACCATCAAAATCCGTTGAGACGACACCATACGAACTGTGGTATGGCAGAAGACCAAAGTTGTTGTTTCTTAAATTTTGGGGATGTGATGCTTATGTCAAAAAGCTTCAGCCTGAAAAGCTGGAACCCAAAGCGGAAAAGTGCGTCTTCATAGGTTACCCAAAAGAGACAGTTTGGTATACCTTCTATCTCAAATCCGAGGGCAAAGTGTTTGTTGCTAAAAACAGAGCTTTTCTTGAGAAGGAGTTTCTCTCGAAAGAATTGAGTGGGAGGAAGATAGAACTTGATGAGGTTGTCGAACCTCTAATCCATCTAGATGGTGGCGCAGGGCAAGGGGAAACCCCTGTTGTTGTGGCGCCGGTTGAGGAGGAAGTTTATGATGATGATCAAGAAACTTCGTATCAAGTTCCTATCGGACCTCGCAGGTCAACAAGATCACGTACTGCTCCTGAGTGGTACGGTAATCCTGTATTATCAATTATGTTGTTAGAAAACAATGAACCTGCAAATTACGAAGAAGCAATGGTGGGCCCGGATTCCCACAAATGGCTGGAGGCCATGAAGTCCGAGATAGGATCTATGTACGAGAACAAAGTATGCACTTTGAAGGCCGCAAGGCTATTCAGAACAAATGGATCTTTAAGAAGAAGATGGACACGGACGGTAATGTGACCGTTTATAAAGCTCGAATTGTGGCAAAGGGTTTTTCACAAGTTCAAGGAGTCGACTACGATGAGAAGTTCTCACCGGTCGTGATGCTTAAGTCCGTCCGAATCATGTTAGCAATAGTTGCATTTTTCGATTATGAAATCTGGTAGATGGATGTCAAAACGACGTTCCTTAATGGTTTTCTTAAGGAAGAGTTGTATATGATGAAACCCGAAGGTTTTGTCGATCCAAAGAATGCCAACAAAGTGTGCAAGCTCCAGCGATCCATTTATGGACTGGTGCAAGCATCTCGGAGTTGGAATAAGCGCTTTGATGAGGTGATCAAAGCATTTGGGTTTATACAAGTGGTTGGAGAATCTTGTATTTACAAGAAAGTGAGTGGGAGCTCTGTGGCATTTCTAATATTATATGTGGATGACATACTGCTGATTGGAAACAACGTGGAGCTTTTGGAGAGTATAAAGGATTACTTGAATAAAAGTTTCTCTATGAATGACCTAGGAGAAGATGCTTACATTCTAGGCATTAAGATCTATAGGGATAGATCGAGACGCCTGATAGGACTTTCACAAAGCACATACCTTGATAAAGTTTTGAAGAAGTTCAAAATGGATCAGTCCAAAAAAGGGTTCTTGCCAGTGTTACAAGGTATAAAATTGAGTAAGACTCAGTGCCCAACAACTGCGAAAGATAGGAAACAAATGAGTTCCGTCCCCTATGCTTCAGTCGTAGGTTCTATCATGTATGCAATGTTGTGCACTAGACCAGACGTCGGCTTGGCCATAAGTATGGCAGGCAGGTTTCAGAGTAATCCAGGAGTGGATCACTGGACGGCAGTGAAGAATATTCTGAAGTACCTGAAAATGACTAAGGAAATGTTTCTCGTTTATGGAGGTGACAAAGAGCTCGTCGTAAAAAGTTACGTCGACGCAAGTTTTGACACCGATCTGGATGACTCTAAGTCGCAAACCGGATATTATTTATTCTTAATGGGGGTGCAGTAAGCTGGTGCACTTCCAAGTAGAGTGTCGTAGCAGATTCTACATGTGAAGCGGAGTACATGGCTGCCTCAGAGGCAACAAAGGAGGGTGTTTGGATGAAGCAGTTCATGACAGATCTAGGAGTTGTTCCAAGCGCACTAAATCCAACAACTCTGTTATGTGACAACACTGGTGCCATTGCCTTAGCAAAGGAACCAAGGTTTCACAAGAAGACCACACACATCAAACAACGCTTCAACCTCATCCGCGACTACGTCGAAGGAGAGGACATGAATATTTGCAAAGTGCGCACGGATCTAAATGTAGCAGACCCGCTGACTAAACCTCTTCCACGGGCAAAACATGATCAACACCAGAACTGTACGGGTGTTCGATTTATTACAATGTAAATCGCATGGCGATGTGAGGACTAGATTATTGACTCTAGTGCAACTGGGAGACTGTTGGAAATATGCCCTAGAGGCAATGATAAATAGTTATTATTATATTTCTTGTTTAAAGATAATCATTTATTATCCATGCTATAATTGTATTGAATGAAAACATAGATACATGTGTGGATACATAGACAAAACAATGTCCCTAGCAAGCCTCTAGTTGGCTAGCCAGTTGATCAATGATAGTCAAGGTTTTTTGGCTATATGAAAGTGTTGTCACTTGATAACTGGATCACATCATTAGGAGAATCATGTGATGGACTAGACCCAAACTATGAAAGTAGCATATTGATCGTGTCGTTTTATTGCTATTGTTTTTTGCGTGTCAAGTATTTGTTCCTATGACCATGAGATCATATAACTCACTGGCACCGGAGGAATAACTTGTGTGCATCAAACGTCGCAACGTAAATGGGTGACTACAAAGGTGCTCTACAGGTATCTCCCAAGGTATCCGTTGAGTTAGTATGGACCGAGACTAGGATTTGTCACTCCATGTGACGGAGAAGTATCTCGGGGCCCACTCGGTAATACAACATCACACACAAGCCTTGCAAGCAATGTGACTAAGTGTAAGTCACGGGATCTTCTATTACAGAACGAGTTAAGAGACTTGTCGGTAACGAGATTGAAATAGGTATGCGGATACCGACGATCAAATCTCGGGCAAGTAACATACCGAAGGACAAAGGGAATGACATACGGGATTATATGAATCCTTGACACTGAGGTTCAACCGATAAGATCTTTGGAGAACATCTAGGATCCAATATGGTCATCTAGGTCCCGCTATTGGATATTGACCGAGGAGTGCCTCGGGGCATGCCTACATAGTTCTCGAACCCGCGGGGTCTGCACACTTAAGGTTTGATGACGTTTTAGTATAGTTGAGTTATATGTGTGGTTACTGAATGTTTTTCGGAGTACCGGATGAGATCACGGATGTCACGAGTGTTTCCAGAATGGTCCGGAAATGAAGATTGATATATAGGATGGTATCATTTGGTTACCGGAAAGTTTTGGGCAATTCCGGCAGTGTACCGGGAGTGACGAATGGGTTCCGGGAGTTCACCTGGAGGGGCCCATCCACCCGGGAGTGAGCCCAAGGCCATAGGGTGGCACCACAAGTCCCTAGTGGGCTAGTGGAGTCAGCCCAAGGGGCCCATGGCGCCACTTAAAGAAATTCCGAAAGAAAAGAAAAAGAAAAAGGGAAATGGGGAGGTGGGAAGGAAGAGGAGGACCCCTCCTTCCCCAAACCGAATTGGAGGAGGAGTCCTCCTCCTCCTTGGCGGGCGCACCCCTTGAGGGCTTGGCCCTCAAGGCAAGCCTCCTCCCCCTCCCTCCTATATGTAGTGGAGTTTTGGGGCTGATTTGAGACAACTTTTGCCACGTGCAACTCAACCCTAGACCACATAGTTTTACCTCTAGATCGGATTTCTGCGGAGCTCGGGCGGAGCCCTGCAGGAGTAGATCGTCACCACCACCGGGCACCGTCATGCTGCCGGAGAACTCATCGACTTCTCTGTCTTGCTTGCTGGATCAAGAAGGCCGAGATCATCGTGGAGTTGTACGTGTGCTGAACGCGAAGGCGTCGTACGTTTGGCGCTAGATTGGAACGGATCGTGGGACAGATCGCGGGACGGTTCATGGGAAGGTTCGTGGGGCGGTTCGAGGGACGTGAAGACGTTCCACTACATCAACCGCGTTTCTTCATGCTTCATGTTGTGCGATCTACAAGGGTACGTAGATCCAAATCTCCTCTCGTAGATGGACATCACCATGATAGGTCTTCGTGTGTGTAGGAAATTTTTTGTTTCCCATGCAACGTTCCCCAACAATAGCCTCCAGCCCTATCCGAGTCAGAGTAACCTACTAAACTAAAGCTTGCTCCCTTGGGGTACCATAAGCCAAAGTTTGGGATATGAGCCAAATATCGAAAGATTCGTTTGACAGTCGCATAGTGGCTTTCCTTTGGTGCGGATTGAAACAATGCACAGATTCCCACACTCAGCATGATATCGGGTCTAGATGCACAAAGGTAAAGCAAGGATCCAATAATGGAGCGATATACCTTTTGATCCATGGCTTTACCATTGGAATCACTGTCGAGTTTGTATTTGATTGGCATGGGAAATTTGACTGGCTTGACGTCCTCGAGCTCGAACCTCTTGAGCATGTCTTGAGTGTACTTGGCTTGTTTGATGAATGTTCCTTCTATTCCTTGTTTGATCTGAAACCCGAGAAAGAACTTCAACTCTCCCATCATTGACATCTCAAACTTCTCGGTCATTAGTGCAGCAAATTCTTCAATGAAAGATTTGTTTGGAGAACCAAATATAATATCATCAACATATAGTTGGCATATGAACATCTCCCCTTTGACCTTCTTGGTAAAAAGAGTGGGATCAATTTTCCCAATCTCAAACCCACGGTCTTGCAACAACTCAATAAGGTACTCATACCACGCATGTGGGGCTTGTTTAAGACCGTAGAGTGCCTTCCTGAGTTTGTATACATGAGTGGGGAACTTGGGATCCTCGAATCTCGGGGGGTTGTTTGACATATAGCAACTCATTTAAAGGACCATTTAGAAAAGCACTCTTCACATCCATTTGTTGTAATTTAAAATCATGATGAGAAGCAAAAGCAAGTAACATGCGAATGGATTCAAGACGAGCGACAAGAGCAAATGTTTCACCGTAGTCGATACCCTCGACTTGGGAGTAGCCTTGCGCCACCAGTCTTGCTTTGTTTCGAATGACCACACCATTTGCATCCTCCTTGTTCTTGAAGATCCATTTGGTTCCAATGACATTATGTTCCTCCGTTGATCTTGGCACTAATTCCCAAACTTGATTGCGCTCGAAGTTGTTAAGTTCACCATGCATAGCTTCAAGTCAATCCTCATCATCAAGCGCATCTTCTACCTTTAGGGGTTCAACACACAAAACAAATGTGTGATGCATACAAAAGTTTGATAATTGTTGACGATTGGTTACCCCTTTATAGAAGCTACCAAGCACATTCTTGAAGATGTGTTGTCGAACACGGAGTTTGTTGGCTATCTTGGAAGCACGACGCTTCATAATTTCCCTACTTGATAATGTAGGGATTCTTCTTGAATGCTTCGAGCACCGTCTTGAGCTTGCTCACTGGATTGCACTTGATCTTGTGATTGCACTTGATCTTGGGATGGCTCGGAATCTGTGGCATGATCTTGGACATCATTTGGTGTGGTACCATCTCCATGAGGTTGATCTTGTCCTTGATTAGGTTCATCGGGTTGAGGTTCTTTATTTTATTCTTCGGAAGCGTGTGGGTCTAGCGAGGGTGATGGCTCCACTTGAGTAGAGCATTGTCCTTATCCTTCGGCCACAAGGGGTTCCTCAATGGGGAGTATTTGACCAATCCCCTTTCTTCTTATGGCTTGAGGAGGAATTTCATCACCTACATCACAAAGACCACTTTGCTCCACTTGGGAGCCATCATCCTCAGTAAACTCCATGTGACACGTCTCCACAATTAGTCTGGTGGACTGATACGTCTCCATCGTATCTACTTTTCCAAACTCTTTTGCCCTTGTTTTGGCCTCTAATTTGCATGATTTGAATGGAACTAACCCGGACTGACGCTGTTTTTAGCAAAATTGCCATGGTGTTGTTTTTGTGCAGAAATGAAAGTTCTCGGAACGTCCTGAAAATTTACGAAGAATATTTCTGGAATGTATGAAAAATACCTGTGCAAAGATCCACCGAAGGGGATGGGCCAGTGGGCCACAAGCCCTGTTGCCGCGCCCCGCCCCCCTCCCCCGCCTCGTGGCCGCGGCAACCAAGCTTGTGAGGGCCACGTAGCTCTGCCGCCCCCAACTCCAGCTCTATAAATTCACTTTCGTCCCGAAAAAAATTAGAAGAGAAGATTTCATCGCGTTTGCGATACGGAGGCGCCGCCACATCCTGTTCTTCATATGGAGGGCAGATCTGGAGTCCGTTTCGGGCTCCGGAGAGGGCAAATCGTCGCCATCGTCATCATCAACCTTCTTCCCTCTCCAATTCCATGAACCTCTTCATCGTTCGTGAGTAATCTATTCATAGGCTCGTTGGGCGGTGATGAGTAGGATGAGATCTATCATGTAATCGAGTTAGTTTTGACGGGGATTGATCCCTAGTATCCACTATGTTTTGAGATTGATGTTCCTACTACTTTGACGTGCTTAATGCTTGTCACTAGGGCCCGAGTGCCATGATTTCAGATCTGAAATTATTATGTTGTCACCAATATATGTGTGTTTTAGATCCGATCTTGCAAATTGTAGTTACCTACTATGTGTTATGACCCGGCAACCCCGGAGTGACAATAACCGGAACCACTCCCGGTGATGATCATAGTTTGAGGAGTTCATGTGTTCACCAAGTGCTAATGCGTTGTTCCGGTTCTTTATTAAAAGGAGAACCTTAATATTCTGTAGTATCCTTTTAGACCCCGCTGCCACGGGAGGGATGGACAATAGATGTCATGCAAGTTCTTTTCCCTAAGCACGTATGACTACACACGGAATGCATGCCTACATCACATTGACGAACGGGAGCTAGCCACATATCTCTCCGTGTTATAACTATTGCATGATGAATGTCATCCAAACGAATCACCGACCCATTGCCTACGAGTTTGTCCCACTGCTGCTGTTACTTGTCTTGCTGTGCTGCTGTTACTACTGTTGTTGCTGCTCTTACTTGTCTTGCTCTGCTGCTGTTACTACTATTGCTGCTGTTGTTACTTGCTTTGCTCTGCTGTTACTTGCTACTGTTGCTACTTGCTACTGTTGTCACTACTGTTGTTCCTTGCCACTATTGTTACTCGCTACACTGCTACTACCTGCTACAATACTTTTTCTCGCGCTGTTGACGGGAAAGAATATTTTCCGTCCATGGTCAACTTCTGGCGCCATTGATACGACACTTAGGAATAGTCTGCCTTGTCAACAGATCGTTTCTGACACCGTTGTTATCATAGTACTTTGCTGTTGATACTTTGCTTGCAGATACTAATCTTTTAGGTGTGGTTGAATCTAACGCATTCAGCTACTAATACTTGAGAGTATCCTTTCACTTCCTGTCGGGCGAACCAACAAATTTGGGTTGAATACTCTACCCTCGAAAACTGCCGAGAACCCACGCGCTGGTGGGCCATTGCAAGACAATTGCTAATTGTTGAGCAACTAGGAGCAGTTCTGGCTCTCATGCCGCGGAGGCATCAAGTCAGGGACACGTCAACAACATTTCTCTAGTGTCGTTGTCGTGGACTGCTAGCAGCAATCTTTTTCTGGCGCCATTGCCGGGGAAGGATAGCTATATTCTCTGAGTCACTTGGGATTTATATCTGCTGATCACTATGAAGAATCTGAAAGATCCTAGTACCAAAGTCTTGCCCTCAACTACGAGGGGAGGTAAGGAACTGCCATCTAGCTCTGCACTTCATTCACCTTCAGTTATGAGTAAGTTTGCGACACCACCTCCTGCTAGAAATCTTGATATGTCGCCTATGCTTGATGATGCTTATGATGCTACTGCTAGAGATGTTATGCCTGATACTGTTAGGGATGCTATGCTTGATACTGCTTTGCTTGATGATGCTATAGATGTTATTTTGCCTGATGATGATATGCTTGATACTGCTAGAGATACTACTTTGCCTGATATGCCACTAGGGGTATTCCTTGATGCTCATATTGCAAGAGTTACTGCCAATGCTCGTGATGCTTCTGAAACTGCCGATACTATTGAGATAGAACCTCTTTTGCTCCTGCTAGTTCTAGCTCTCCTAGATATGAATTGTCTAATATACCTGAGGGTTACATTATGGAGGGAGAGATAGCTGAGGATTTTCTTGCGTGTAAGGATGCCTATGACGCTGAGAAATTACTTCTCAAGTGGAAGGAAAAATCTCTGAAAGCTAGGACGAAATACGACCCGAAGTTTGCCACTTCACCTATCTTTATCACCGATAAGGATTATGAATTCTCTGTCGATCCTGAGATAATCTCTCTAGTCGAATCTTATCCTTTCCACGGCTATGAGTCTGAGACGGTCGTAGCCCATCTTACCAAACTACACGATATAGCCACCCTTTTCACTAGTGAGGAGAAGATCCGCCACTACTATATCCTTAAGTTGTTTCCTTTCTCTGTAAAGGATGACGCTAAAGCCTGGTTCACTTCTCTTGCTCCTGGATGTGTGAGTAGTCCCCAGGATATGGTCTGTTATTTCTGTGAGAAATATTTACCTGCCCATAAGAAGCAAGCTGCCTTGCAGGAAATATACAACTTTGCTCAACTCAAAGAAGAGAGTCTCCCACAAGCTTGGGGGAGGCTCATCCAGCTACAGAATGCTTTGCCTGATCACCCTCTTAAGAAGAACGAGATATTTGATATCTTCTATAACGGACTTACCGATGCTTCTAGATACCACCTAGATAGTTGTGCCAGTTGTGTTTTTAGGGAACGAAGTACAGAACAAGGTGATATCCTACTGAATAACATCTTGATCAACGATAATGCTTGGACTATTCCCGAACCACCTCCTAAGCCAACTCCGAAGAAAATAGGTATTCTATTCCTCAGTCCCGAAGATATACAAGAAGCCAAGAAATCTATGCAAGAGAAAGGCATTAGATCTGAAGATGTCAAAAATCTACCACCTATCGAAGAGATCCATGGTCTCGATAACCCGATAGAGGTAGTAGAAGTAAATTCTCTGCGTAGGTTTGATCAGAGTGATATTCCTTTTGATAAACCTGCTAGCCTATGCTTTGATGAATTTCACAACATTGTTGCCAAACAACAGAGTTTCAATGATTATGTTAGCAGACATTTGGAACAAAGTACTCGTATGCTTAGTCATTTAAGTGCTTGTGTAGACAGAAATGTTAATGATCTGAAGCTTCTGAGTAAACATGCCTCTATGATTACTACTCAGGTAGAACAAGTACTTAAAGCTCAGAATGACTTGCTCAATGAATTAAATGAAAACTCTGTCAGAGTCATTACTAGAGGAGGCAAAATGACTCAGGAACCTTTGTATCCTGAAGGCCATCCTAAGAGAATTGATCAAGATTCTCAAGGAATTAATGCTGATACACCCAGTCATCCTAAGGAGAAGAAGAGGGATGATAGAAACCTGCATGTTAGTTCACCAAATACTGTCACACCTGAAGAACCAAATGATATTTCTGCGTCTGATGCAGAAACACAATCTGGTGATGAACATGAACCTGGTGACAATATGGACATCGATGTTCATAATAATGCTCAACCTAGCAATGATAAGGATGAGGAGATTGAACCTACGGTTAATCCGGATAACCCACAACCTAAGAGATACGATAAGAATGACTCCACTACCAGGAAGCATGGTAAAGAAAGGGAGCCATGGGTTCAGAGACCTATTCCCTTTCCTCCTAAGCCATCCAAGAAAAAGGATGATGAGGATTTTGAGTGCTTTATTGAAATGATAAGACCCGTCTTTCTGCAGATGCGGTTAGTTGATATGCTCAAAATGTCTCCATATACCAAGTACATGAAAGATATCGTGACCAATAAACGGAAGATACAAGATCTTGAGATCTCCACCATGCTTGCCAATTACAACTTCAAAGGTGGAACTCCTAAGAAACTTGGTGATCCCGGAGTGCCCACTATACCTTGCTCCATTAAAGGAAACTACGTAAGAACTGCCTTATGTGACCTTGGAGCCGGAGTTAGTGTTATGCCTCTCTCTCTTTATCGTAGACATGAACTGGATAAGTTGACACCCACTGAAATTTCTGTGCAAATGGCCGACAAATCAACTGCTTTCCATGTCGGCATTTGCGAGGATGTGCCTGTTGTGGTTGCTAATACCACTATCTTAACAGACTTTGTTATCTTGGATATTCCCGAGGACGATGCCATGGCTGTCCTCCTCGGAAGACCCTTTTTAAACACTACAGGGGCTGTTATAGATTGCGACAAAGGCAATGTCACTTTCCATGTCAACGGTAATGAGCACACACTGCACTTTCCGAAGAAACGATATCAAGTACATTGCATCAATTCTATCGAAAAAACTTCATCGATTCTTATTGGGAGCTTTGAATGCCCTATTCCTCGTGTCAAGATGAAGTATGATTTGCTTGTTGGGGGAGATTCATATCCCCATTGAGGTGACTTAGTGGCTATTCGAAAAATTCTCTGTTCTCTTTTGTGATTCGAGAAAGTTTTGTCATAAGGATTTGATCAACCCCATTGACGGATTTCTTTCGATGACCATGAAATGGATGAATCAAAGAGTCACATACCTTTGTTTTAAGCTTTCACTTTCTTTTGCTTAGAAGAAAAATGATAGGTTTAGTTTAGTTTTCCCTGTTTTCTGTTTTAGCGTCTCGGAGAAAAATACCCCGAAAATAAAAGTTCTCTGATGGTCCTGAAAATCTATTATGATTTTTTCTGGAATATTTGAAAAATACTGGGACTGAGAGCTGGCCTGGGAGCCACAGCAGTGGGCCACAAGCCCTGTCACCGCGGCCACCCCACTGGCCGCGGCAAGCAAGCTTGTGGGACCCACAGGGACCCCCTCCCCTCATTCCAGCTCCCGTCCTCTTCCTCTACCTCCAGAAAAAATCGTTTCGCAGCTCAAACCAGTGTTCTTGCTCATTTGGCTATGATTTCCGATCTCCTTGCTTAAAGCACCATTCTCCGAACCGTTTTGGGGAAATTACTCCTTGGTAAGTGACTCCTCCATTGGTCCAATTAGTTTTTGCTCTAGTGCTTTATCCTTCGTGTATTCTTGCTACCTTGGTGACCCTGTTCTTGAGCTTGAAATGTTGATTTTAGCTGGTCCCAAGTAGTTTTAGCGCGTGATACGGTCTCTAGGCACTAGTAGGACTAGTTGCTACGAGTTGGGTTAATCTTTATTCACTTTTCTTTCGAAGTCTCTAAAAATTTCAGAATTTTTCAGATCTAGAAAAGGAAAAAGATGAGGAGGTTCTTGAGAGGCTCTTCAAGCCGTAACCCCAAGGAGGATGAGAAGCACCTCCCCAAGTATGTGGTTCCTCGAATCACAAAATTTCGAGCTTCCGAGTGGCCAAGTGATGAATTTTTGCGCGCCGCCGGGCTTTATGAAGACTTTTATTACTTGGTGGAGAACGCCGGTCTTACCGCGTTCGTTGAAGATAAGTGCTTACAATACCTCCTCCTCACCAATATTTTCGTTCAAAGCTTCAACTTTTATCCGAGGAAGAATCCTCCCATGGTTGAGTTCATGTTGTACGGTATCCCCTAGTGCATGACACTATAGGATTTTTGCAATGCATGCAAATTACCTTATGTTGGGGATATTCACGATCCTCGTCCGCGGGACTTGGAGGATTTCATAGGTACTATTGCTGTTGGAGAGGAGAGAGGAGTGTCTCGCGCTAGAATTGCTTGCATACATTTTCCTATGCTTCGGTACTTCTCATTATTTGTGGGAAAATGTTTGATTGGCCGTGGGGAGGCTGGATCACTTAGTTCTCCAGACCTTGCGGTTTTGCACAAAGGCCTTTATAGCACTAAGACTTATAGCCTAGGTGCTATAGTAGCTAAGCGGTTGAACACAAACCGTTCCAAAGGTGTCGTCTATGGAGGTACCTATGCTACTCGTCTTGCTAGACACTTGAAGATACCTATTAGACTTCGCGAGGAAGAAGAGATGCTTCTTCCTGAGAAATATCTGGATTATGATAGCATGGTTCGCCATGATTTTCTGGATAGAGATGCTAGTAGACGGATGATTTATAACCTGGTTTTTAGTCAGGGTACTAAATAGACTATTACTTTGCATGCTCCTTCTTTGTTCGATCTTCATGCAGGCAGGTACACTATTATGCCCTCGGACATCTATGCTTATTGGGGCTTAGCCCAACCACACGTGCTCGAGCCCGAGCCGCCAGTCGAGTATGAGACGCCAGTTTATCAGTGGGAGCCAGAGGAGCTCACACAGCAGTGGCATCCACAGTTCGCTCCGGAGTATCCCGTAGCTGGTTATTTCCCGCCTTGGGAGTAGACCAAGCTAGGCCAAAAGCCTAAGCTTGGGGGAGTACATGTTCTC